>NC_134188.1:14971052-15272126 GCF_964188355.1 Buteo buteo
TGGAATGGGTGTCTACTGGCTGCCAGGGAGAGGTGGGATTGAAAGCCTTGTCCTGAGGCTGGCACAGCTCAAAGCAGGGGTTGCCCATGGTCAGCGAGGGTGGCTATTCCTTTGTTTGTTGATATTTGTCTAGGGCTAGTTGGATGGCTTTCACTTCTGCAAACTGACTTGACTCGCCTTCTCCTTCAGTGGCCTCAACGACTTGTCGTGTGGGACTCCACACAGCAGCTTTCCACTTCCGATGGTTCCCTACCACACGACAGGATCCATCAGTAAACAAAGCGTAACACCTTTCGTCTTCTGATAGCTCATTATATGGTGGTGCCTCTTGGGCACGAGCCACCTCCTCAGGTGATGCTCCAAAATCTCTGCCTTCTGGCCAGTCCATGATCTCTTCCAGAATTCCTGGGCGGTTAGATTTCCCCAGTCGAGCTCGTTGTGTGATCAATGCTATCCACTTACTCCATGTAGCGCTGGTTGCATGATGTGTAGAGGGGATGTTTCCTTTGAACATCCAGTGTAGCACGGGCAATCGTGGTGCCAAGAGGAGATATGCTTCTGTACCAACAACTTCTGAAGTGGCTCGAACCCCCTCATATGCTGCTAGTATTTCTTTTTCTGTCGGGGTGTAGTGGGCTTCTGATCCTCGGTACCCCCGACTCCAAAACCCTAATGGTCGACCTCGGGTTTCTCCTGGTGTTTTCTGCCACAGGCTCCAGGTGAGACCATGCTCCCCAGCTGCAGTGTAGAGTACATTTTGTACATCTGGTCCTGTCCGGACAGGCCCAAGAGCTACTGCACGAGCTATTTCCTGTCTGATATGCTCAAAAGCTTGTTGTTGTTCAGGGCCCCATTCAAAATAGTTCTTTTTCCGCGTTACTCGATAGAGAGGGCTCACAAGCTGACTATAACCTGGAATATGCATTCTCCAGAACCCCACAAGGCCTAGGAAAGCTTGTGTTTCTTTCTTGTTGGCTGGTGGAGACATAGATGCTATCTTGTTAACCACATCCATTGGGACATGACGGCGTCCGTCCTGCCATTTTATTCCCAAGAATTGAATCTCCTGTGCAGGTCCCTTGACCTTACTTTTCTTTATGGCGAAACCAGCTTTCAGAAGAATCTGAATTATTCTTTTTCCCTTCTCAAACACTTCTTCTGCCTCGTTGCCCCACACGATGATGTCATCTATGTATTGTAAATGTTCAGGGGCATCGCCTTGTTCCAGTGCCATTTGGATTAATCCGTGACAAAGGGTAGGGCTGTGCTTCCACCCCTGGGGCAGTCGATTCCAGGTGTATTGGACACCTCTCCATGTGAAAGCAAACTGTGGCCTGCATTCTGCTGCCAAAGGAATGGAGAAAAATGCATTGGCAATATCAGTTGTAGCATACCATGTGGCTGCCTTTGATGCCAGTTCATATTGGAGCTCTAACATGTCCGGTACAGCAGCACTCAGTGGCGGTGTCACTTCATTCAGGCCGCGATCATCTACTGTTAACCTCCATCCTCCATCAGACTTTTGCACTGGCCATATAGGACTATTAAAAGGTGAATGAGTCTTACTGATGACTCCTTGGCTCTCTAGGTGATGAATCAGCTCATGGATGGGAGCCAGGGAGTCTCGGTTTGTCCGATATTGCCGACGGTGCACTGTCCTGGTAGCGATTGGCACCTGCTGTTCTTCAACTTGCAGCAATCCCACAGTGAAGGGATCTTCCGAGAGGCCAGGCAGGGTAGATAGCTGTTTGATCTTCTCTGCATTTACAGTGGCTACACCAAAAACCCATCGGTACCCCTTTGGGTCCTTGAAGTACCCTCTCTTGAGGTAGTCTATGCCAAGGATACAAGGGGCCTCTGGGCCGGTCACAATGGGGTGCTTTTCCCACTTGTCCCCTGTCAAGCTCACTTCAGCCTCCAGTATAGTCAATTCTTGGCATCCCCCTGTCACTCCTGAGATCCAGATGGGTTCTGTGCCCCTGTATCCTGATGGCATCAGTGTACACTGTGCACCAGTGTCTACCAAAGCTTTATACTTCTGTGGGTCTGATGTGCCAGGCCACCGAATCCACACAGTCCAGTATATCCGGTCATCCCTTTCCTCCTCCTGGCCGAAGGCAGGGACCCTCTATTGCTGTTCCTCATCAGAATATTCACTGTCCAATCCTTGCGGTACCAGACCAGAAGTCCCCTCACCAGAATCAAGGGAGGTGGTTTCAGTTCTTCTGTACTTGGAGGATCGCTGAGTGCTTTCTTGGGCCTCTACAGCAACTACGCTGACAGCCGCCTTCTTGGGTGACCCCTTCTCAACAGCTGTCTTCCCTCTCAGTTCACGTACGCGGGCTTCCGGCTTAAAGGTAGGTTCACCATCCCACTTCCTCATGTCCTCCCCTTGGTCACGCAGGAAGAACCAGAGTGTACCACGTGGCATACGCCTTGGGCTCCCTTTCCCTCTGACTTGGGCAGGAGAGGACTGATTTCTTGGAGCATCCCTAACAGCCAAGGCACTGTCCTGTAGGGATGAGGAGGCACAGAGATTTTCCTCAAAGTTTTGGAGCCAAGACGACACTTTCTCCACAGTTGGTGTTTCCATATCTGGACAATACATTGCTGCCAAGCTGTTAGAATACGATGCTGGGGCACCTTGAATCACCTGTCGCCACATGGCCCGTGTGCACAGGACATCCTCTGGATCTTTGGATACTTCCTCATCATCTAGATCACTGTAGATGACTTCCACCACTGCTAACTCTCTCAGGTACTGGATGCCTTCATCTGCAGTAGTCCACTTTTCTGAGGAATTCACAAGATCTTCCTTGAATGGGTATCTTGCCCTCACACTTGACAGGAGCCGGCTCCAGAGACTGCAAACTGCTGCCTCTTTTCCAATTCCTCTTTCAATTCCCCGGTTTCTAGCAAGGGATCCCAGTTGTTGGGCTTCCTTGCCTTCCAGTTGCTGACTATCAGCCCCGTTATCCCAGCATCGGAGCAGCCAGGCAGCAATCCGCTCACCTGGCTGGCGGCTGTAATCTTTCCGCAAGTCCCGAAGTTCTGAGGACGTCAGGGACCGGGTAGTTTCCGCTTCCTGTTTAAGCTCCCTCACTCCTTCCTCCAATTTCTTTATCGAAGGACCAGCTTCTAGATCAAACCTTTCCTCTTCTTCTTCTTCCCTCACTAATCGATGGTATGGACCTGTTGATCTCCTTGTCCACTGCTTCCTTTTCACTACTGGGGCAATTACTGTAGTTGGTGTTGTTTGGGTCCCTATCTCGAGCATGGTGTCCTCAGATGCAGTCTGGGTCCCTGCCTCAACCATGGTCCTCTGACAGTGTTGAACTATGGCTCGGTAGGCATAGGCCAGGCCCCAGTACAGTGCAAGAAGCTGCTGGTTTTCATTGGGATAAGCAAGGCACCCTTCTATCAGGTGGCGTGTCAGTTTGCCAGGGTTACTTGCCTGTTCAGGTGTAAAGTCCCAGGTTATGGGAGGTGATAACCGTCCTAGGAATCTGCCCAAATCCTTCCATATACCCTGCCACCCAGGGACCGGTCGCTTGAGGGCACATTTCAGTATTGCCTCACCTAAAACTTGCCTTCTCTTATACCAGGATGAGACCAGATTCCACAATACCCATAATATGCCACCAGTATTAATTATTAGTATTAAACAGCTCACGTAAGGGTGAACAAGGACCTCGGGAGCCTGCATAATAAAACCATTCACATCAATGCCTGGTAGAGAGAGGGAGATATGTTCTCTCATCTCCTCCACAAGATAGCTCCCACAACACAGCAAAGCCGTCAGCGCCAGGACAAAACACATAGACATTATTTGTATTAGCACGTTCCCGCGTTCCTTCGTTCTCCCCACAAGATAGCTCCCACAGCACAACAGAGCCATCAGTGCCAGGACAAAGCACGCAGCCATTATTTGCATTAACATGTTCCCAAACTCAGCAAGCTAGAGATAAGAAAGCAGCTAACAAGCTCGGTGACCTGCACAGGAGCTTGCCACTTAATAACTAGCTATAGAACGCTTAATGCAAAACTGCCGTTGTCGTGCCCCACGTTGGGCGCCAAAAAGGACTGTGGTGGGTTGACCCTGGTTGGATGCCAGGTGCCCACCAAAGCCGCTCTATCACTCCCCCTCCTCAGCTGGGGGGGGAAGAAAATATAACAAAAGGCTCGTGGGTCAAGATAAGGACAGTTTAATACAGTGATAGCAAAGGTCGCGCGTGCGAAAGCAAAGGAAAAAAACAAATGATGTTATTCTCTACTTCCCATCAGCAGGCGATGTCTAGCCACTTCTCGGGAAGCAGGGCTTCAGTACGCGTAGTGGTTGCTCCGGAAGACAAAATGCCCCCCCTCTGTCTCCCTTTACTTAGCTTTTATATCTGAGCTGACGTCATATGGTATGGAATATCTGTTTGGTTAGTTTAGGTCAGCTGTCCTGATTGTGTCCCCTCCCAAGATCTTGCCCTGCCCCAGCCTGCCATTGAGGGGAGGGCAAAAATGTTGGGGAGACAGCCTTGATGCTGTGCCAGCACTGCTCAGCAGTAGCCAAAACACTGGTGTGCTATCAACACCTTTCTAGCTACTGATGCAGGGCACAGTGCTATGAGGGCTGCTGTGGGGAGTATTAACTCCATCTCAGCCAGACCCAATACAATATTATCCTGCTTTTTCCAGCTGCAGGACACTCAGGGAAAAGGAGCAGACCATGGCGCACTCCCCTCCTCAGCTACAGAGACAGAGAGGTCTCTGACCTTCTAAAAGGACACGGACAAGAAGTTAAGGCATTAAGAGTTTGGCACAGCCCTGGGCATGCGTTGCCCATGGTAACAGAGTGTGGCTGTTCCATTGTTTGCTATCCTGTCTTTCAGAGTTCCAGGCCCAGGCAGGGAAAACCACCAGACCGTGGAACACTCCCCTCCTCAGCCACACAGCCACTGAGATTCCCTACCATCTACAAGGACGCTGATGCTAAGTTAAGGAATCAGAAATCTCATCAGCTCTTGGCACCAACCTAATGATGCACTGGCACTGCCAGGGTGGGTGGGTGGTTGCTGGTGGGCACAGCCACCATGGGATGGGTGTCTAATGGATGCCTGGGAGAGGTGGGATTGAAATCCTTCTCCTGAGGCTGGCACAGCTCAAAGCAGGGCATGCCCATGGTCAGCAAGAGTCGCTGTTCCTTTGTTTGTTGATATTATCCTGATTTTCCAGCTCCAGACCTACACAGGGAAAAGGAGCAGACCATGGCGCTCTCCCGTCCTTCAGCCACAGAAACAGAGAGATCTCTGAACTTCTAAAAGGACACGGACAAGAAGTTAAGGCATCAAGAGTTTGGCACAGCCCTGGGCAGCCATTGCCCATGGGAACTGAGGGTGGCTGTTCCATTGTTTGCTATCCTGTCTTTCAGAGTAACAGGACCAGGCACAGAAAACCACCAGACCATGGAGCACTCCCCTCCTCAGCCACACAGCCACTGAGGTTCCCTATCATCTACCAGGACGCTGATGCTAAGATAAGGAATCAGAAAGCACATCAGTTCTTGGCACCAACCTAACGATGCAGAGGCACTGCCAGTGTGGGTGGGTGGTTGCTGCTGGACACAGCCACCATGGGATGGGTTTCTACTGGATGCCAGGGAGAGGTGGGACTGACAGCCTTGGCCTGAGGCCGGCAGAGCTCACAGCAGGGGATGCCCATATTCAGCAAGGGTCGCTGTTCCTTTGTTTGTTGATATTATCCTGCTTTTTCCAGCTCCAGACCTACACAGGGAAAAGGAGCAGACCATGGCGCTCTCCCGTCCTTCAGCCACAGAAACAGAGAGATCTCTGACATTCTAAAAGGACACGGACAAGAAGTTAAGGCATCAAGAGTTTGGCACAGCCCTGGGCAGCCTTTGCCCATGGGAACTGAGGGTGGCTGTTCCAATGTTTGCTATCCTGTCTTTCAGAGTTCCAGGCCCAGGCACAGAAAACCACCAGACCATGGAACACTCCCCTCCTCAGCCACAAAGCCACTGAGGTTCCCTACCATCTACAAGGACGCTGATGCTAAGTTAAGGAATCAGAAATCTCATCAGCTCTTGGCACCAACCTAATGATGCACTGGCACTGCCAGTGTGGGTGGGTGGTTGCTGCTGGACACAGCCACCATGGGATGGGTGTCTACTGGCTGCCAGGGAGAGGTGGGATTGAAAGCCTTGTCCTGAGGCTGGCACAGCTCAAAGCAGGTGTTGACCATGGTCAGCGAGGGTGGCTGTTCCTTTGTTTGTTGATATTATCCTGCTTTTTCCAGCTCCAGACCTACACAGGGAAAAGGAGCAGACCATGGCGCACTCCCGTCCTCAGCCACAGAGACAGAGAGATCTCTGAACTTCTAAAAGGACACGGACAAGAAGTTAAGGCATCAAGAGTTTGGCACAGCCCTGGGCAGCCTTTGCCCATGGGAACTGAGAGTGGCTGTTCCATTGTTTAGTTATCCTGTCTTTCAGAATTCCAGGCCCAGACAGAGAATAAGAACAGACCATGGCGCACTCCCATCCTCAGCCACAGAGACAGAGAGGTCTCTGACCTTCTAAAAGGACACGGACAAGAAGTTAAGGCATCAAGATTTGGCACAGCCCTGGGCAGCCTTTGCCCATGGGAACTGAGGGTGGCTGTTCCAATGTTTGCTATCCTGTCTTTCAGAGTAACAGGACCAGGCACAGAAAACCACCAGACCATGGAGCACTCCCCTCCTCAGCCACACAGCCACTGAGGTTCCCTATCATCTACAAGGACGCTGATGCTAAGTTAAGGAATCAGAAAGCACATCAGTTCTTGGCACCAACCTAATGATGCACTGGCACTGCCAGTGTGGGTGGGTGGTTGCTGGTGGGCACAGCCACCATGGGATGGGTGTCTACTGGCTGCCAGGGAGAGGTGGGATTGAAAGCCTTGTCTTGAGGCTGGCACAACTCAAAGCAGGGGTTGACCATGATTAGCGAGGGTGGCTGTTCCTTTGTTTGTTGATATTATCCTGCTTTTTCCAGCTCCAGACCTACACAGGGAAAAGGAGCAGACCATGGCGCACTCCCGTCCTCAGCCACAGAGACAGAGAGATCTCTGACATTCTAAAAGGACACGGACAAGAAGTTAAGGCATCAAGAGTTTGGCACAGCCCTGGGCAGCCTTTGCCCATGGGAATAGAGTGTGGCTGTTCCATTGTTTGCTATCCTGTCTTTCAGAGTTCCAGGTCAAGACAGAGAATAAGACCAGACCATGGAGCACTCCCCTCCTCAGCCACACAGCCACTGAGATTCCCTACCATCTACCAGGACGCTGATGCTAAGTTAAGGAATCAGAAAGCACATCAGTTCTTGGCACCAACCTAACGATGCAGAGGCACTGCCAGCGTGGGTGGGTGGTTGCTGGTGGGCAGAGCCACAATGGGATGGGTGTCTACTGGCTGCCAGGGAGAGGTGGGACTAACAACCTTGTCCTGAGGCTGGCAGAGCTCAAAGCAGGGGTTGCCCATGGTCAGCGAGGGTCGCTATTCCTTTGTTTGTTGATATTATCCTGTTTTTCCAGCTCCAGAACTACACAGGGAAAAGAATGAGTCCATGGTGCACTGTTGAACTCAAGCACAAAGCCACTGAGATTCCCTAACATCTACAAGGGTGCTGACGCTAAGTTAAGCAATCAAAAAGGACATCAGCTCTTGGCACCAACCTAATGGTGCAGTGGCACTGCCAGTGTGGGTGGGTGGTTGCTGGTGGACAAAGCCACCATGGGATGGGTTTCTACTAGCTGCCAGGGAGAGGTGGCACTGACAGCCTTGTCCTGAGGCTGGCACAGCTCAAAGCAGGGGTTGACCATGGTCAGCAAGGGTGGCTGTTCCTTTGTTTGTTGATATTATCCTGCTTTTTCCAGCTCCAGACCTACACAGGGAAAAGGAGCAGACCATGGCGCACTCCCGTCCTCAGCCACAGAGACAGAGAGATCTCTGAACTTCTAAAAGGACACGGACAAGAAGTTAAGGCATCAAGAGTTTGGCACAGCCCTGGGCAGCCTTTGCCCATGGGAACTGAGGGTGGCTGTTCCATTGTTTGCTATCCTGTCTTTCAGAGTTCCAGGCCCAGACAGAGAATAAGACCAGACCATGGAGCACTCCCCTCCTCAGCCACACAGCCTCTGAGGTTCCCTACCATCTACAAGGACGCTGATGCTAAGTTAAGGAATCAGAAATCTCATCAGCTCTTGGCACCAACCTAATGATGCACTGGCACTGCCAGGGTGGGTGGGTGGTTGCTGCTGGACACAGCCACCATGGGATGGGTGTCTACTGGCTGCCAGGGAGAAGTGGGATTGAAATCCTTGTCCTGAGGCTGGCACAGCTCAAAGCAGGGGTTGACCATGGTCAGCGAGGGTGGCTGTTCCTTTGTTTGTTGATATTATCCTGCTTTTTCCAGCTCCAGACCTACACAGGGAAAAGGAGCAGACCATGGCGCACTCCCGTCCTCAGCCACAGAGACAGAGAGATCTCTGAACTTCTAAAAGGACACGCACAAGAAGTTAAGGCATCAAGACTTTGGCACAGCCCTGGGCAGCCTTTGCCCATGGGAACTGAGGGTGGCTGTTCCAATGTTTGCTATCCTGTCTTTCAGAGTTCCAGGCCAAGACAGAGAATAAGACCAGACCATGGAGCACTCCCCTCCTCAGCCACACAGCCACTGAGATTCCCTACCATCTACAAGGACGCTGATGCTAAGTTAAGGAATCAGAAAGCACATCAGTTCTTGGCACCAACCTAACGATGCAGAGGCACTGCCAGCGTGGGTGGGTGGTTGCTGGTGGGCACAGCCACCATGACATGGGTGTCTACTGGATGCCAGGGAGAGGTGGGACTGACAGCCTTGGCCTGAGGCCGGCAGAGCTCACAGCAGGGGATGCCCATATTCAGCAAGGGTCGCTGTTCCTTTGTTTGTTGATATTATCCTGCTTTTTCCAGCTCCAGACCTACACAGGGAAAAGGAGCAGACCATGGGGCTCTCCCGTCCTTCAGCCACAGAAACAGAGAGACCTCTCACATTCTAAAAGGACACGGACAAGAAGTTAAGGCATCAAGAGTTTGGCACAGCCCTGGGCAGCCATTGCCCATGGGAACTGAGAGTGCCTGTTCCGTTGTTTGCTATCCTGTCTTTCAGAGTAACAGGACCAGGCACAGAAAACCACCAGACCATGGAGCACTCCCCTCCTCAGCCACAGAGACAGAGAGATCTCTGACATTCTAAAAGGACACGGACAAGAAGTTAAGGCATCAAGAGTTTGGCACAGCCCTGGGCAGCCATTGCCCATGGGAACTGAGAGTGCCTGTTCCGTTGTTTGCTATCCTGTCTTTCAGAGTAACAGGACCAGGCACAGAAAACCACCAGACCATGGAGCACTCCCCTCCTCAGCCACACAGCCACTGAGATTCCCTACCATCTACCAGGACGCTGATGCTAAGTTAAGGAATCAGAAAGCACATCAGTTCTTGGCACCAACCTAACGATGCAGAGGCACTGCCAGCGTGGGTGGGTGGTTGCTGCTGGACACAGCCACCATGGGATGGGTGTCTACTGGCTGCCAGGGAGAGGTGGGACTGACAGCCTTGGCTTGAGGCTGGCATAGCTCACAGCAGGGCATGCCCATGGTCAGCAAGGGTCGCTGTTCCTTTGTGTGTTGATATTATCCTGCTTTTTCCAGCTCCAGACCTACACAGGGAAAAGGAGCAGACCATGGCGCTCTCCCGTCCTTCAGCCACAGAAACAGAGAGATCTCTGACATTCTAAAAGGACACGGACAAGAAGTTAAGGCATTCAAGTTTTGGCACAGCCCTGGGCAGCCTTTGCCCATGGGAACTGAGGGTGGCTGTTCGATTGTTTGCTATCCTGTCTTTCAGAGTTCCAGGCCAAGACAGAGAATAAGACCAGACCATGGAGCACTCCCCTCCTCAGCCACACAGCCACTGAGATTCCCTACCATCTACAAGGACGCTGATGCTAAGGTAAGGAATCAGAAATCTCATCAGCTCTTGGCACCAACCTAATGATGCACTGGCACTGCCAGGGTGGGTGGGTGGTTGCTGCTGGACACAGCCACCATGGAATGGGTGTCTACTGGCTGCCAGGGAGAGGTGGGATTGAAAGCCTTGTCCTGAGGCTGGCACAGCTCAAGGCAGGGGTTGCCCATGGTCAGCGAGGGTGGCTATTCCTTTGTTTGTTGATATTTGTCTAGGGCTAGTTGGATGGCTTTCACTTCTGCAAACTGACTTGACTCGCCTTCTCCTTCAGTGGCCTCAACGACTTGTCGTGTGGGACTCCACACAGCAGCTTTCCACTTCCGATGGTTCCCTACCACACGACAGGATCCATCAGTAAACAAAGCATAACACCTTTCGTCTTCTGATAGCTCATTATATGGTGGTGCCTCTTGGGCACGAGCCACCTCCTCAGGTGATGCTCCAAAATCTCTGCCTTCTGGCCAGTCCATGATCTCTTCCAGAATTCCTGGGCGGTTAGATTTCCCCAGTCGAGCTCGTTGTGTGATCAATGCTATCCACTTACTCCATGTAGCGCTGGTTGCATGATGTGTAGAGGGGATGTTTCCTTTGAACATCCAGTGTAGCACGGGCAATCGTGGTGCCAAGAGGAGATATGCTTCTGTACCAACAACTTCTGAAGTGGCTCGAACCCCCTCATATGCTGCTAGTATTTCTTTTTCTGTCGGGGTGTAGTGGGCTTCTGATCCTCGGTACCCCCGACTCCAAAACCCTAATGGTCGACCTCGGGTTTCTCCTGCTGTTTTCTGCCACAGGCTCCAGGTGAGACCATGCTCCCCAGCTGCAGTGTAGAGTACATTTTGTACATCTGGTCCTGTCCGGACAGGCCCAAGAGCTACTGCACGAGCTATTTCCTGTCTGATATGCTCAAAAGCTTGTTGTTGTTCAGGGCCCCATTCAAAATAGTTCTTTTTCCGCGTTACTCGATAGAGAGGGCTCACAAGCTGACTATAACCTGGAATATGCATTCTCCAGAACCCCACAAGGCCTAGGAAAGCTTGTGTTTCTTTCTTGTTGGCTGGTGGAGACATAGATGCTATCTTGTTAACCACATCCATTGGGACATGACGGCGTCCATCCTGCCATTTTATTCCCAAGAATTGAATCTCCTGTGCAGGTCCCTTGACCTTACTTTTCTTTATGGCGAAACCAGCTTTCAGAAGAATCTGAATTATTCTTTTTCCCTTCTCAAACACTTCTTCTGCCTCGTTGCCCCACACGATGATGTCATCTATGTATTGTAAATGTTCAGGGGCATCGCCTTGTTCCAGTGCCATTTGGATTAATCCGTGACAAAGGGTAGGGCTGTGCTTCCACCCCTGGGGCAGTCGATTCCAGGTGTATTGGACACCTCTCCATGTGAAAGCAAACTGTGGCCTGCATTCTGCTGCCAAAGGAATGGAGAAAAATGCATTGGCAATATCAATTGTAGCATACCATGTGGCTGCCTTTGATGCCAGTTCATATTGGAGCTCTAACATGTCCGGTACAGCAGCACTCAGTGGCGGTGTCACTTCATTCAGGCCGCGATCATCTACTGTTAACCTCCATCCTCCATCAGACTTTTGCACTGGCCATATAGGACTATTAAAAGGTGAATGAGTCTTACTGATGACTCCTTGGCTCTCTAGGTGATGAATCAGCTCATGGATGGGAGCCAGGGAGTCTCGGTTTGTCCGATATTGCCGACGGTGCACTGTCCTGGTAGCGATTGGCACCTGCTGTTCTTCAACTTGCAGCAATCCCACAGTGAAGGGATCTTCCGAGAGGCCAGGCAGGGTAGATAGCTGTTTGATCTTCTCTGCATTTACAGTGGCTACACCAAAAACCCATCGGTACCCCTTTGGGTCCTTGAAGTACCCTCTCTTGAGGTAGTCTATGCCAAGGATACAAGGGGCCTCTGGGCCGGTCACAATGGGGTGCTTTTCCCACTTGTCCCCTGTCAAGCTCACTTCAGCCTCCAGTATAGTCAATTCTTGGCATCCCCCTGTCACTCCTGAGATCCAGATGGGTTCTGTGCCCCTGTATCCTGATGGCATCAGTGTACACTGTGCACCAGTGTCTACCAAAGCTTTATACTTCTGTGGGTCTGATGTGCCAGGCCACCGAATCCACACAGTCCAGTATATCCGGTCATCCCTTTCCTCCTCCTGGCCGAAGGCAGGGACCCTCTATTGCTGTTCCTCATCAGAATATTCACTGTCCAATCCTTGCGGTACCAGACCAGAAGTCCCCTCACCAGAATCAAGGGAGGTGGTTTCAGTTCTTCTGTACTTGGAGGATCGCTGAGTGCTTTCTTGGGCCTCTACAGCAACTACGCTGACAGCCGCCTTCTTGGGTGACCCCTTCTCAACAGCTGTCTTCCCTCTCAGTTCACGTACGCGGGCTTCCGGCTTAAAGGTAGGTTCACCATCCCACTTCCTCATGTCCTCCCCTTGGTCACGCAGGAAGAACCAGAGTGTACCACGTGGCATACGCCTTGGGCTCCCTTTCCCTCTGACTTGGGCAGGAGAGGACTGATTTCTTGGAGCATCCCTAACAGCCAAGGCACTGTCCTGTAGGGATGAGGAGGCACAGAGATTTTCCTCAAAGTTTTGGAGCCAAGACGACACTTTCTCCACAGTTGGTGTTTCCATATCTGGACAATACATTGCTGCCAAGCTGTTAGAATACGATGCTGGGGCACCTTGAATCACCTGTCGCCACATGGCCCGTGTGCACAGGACATCCTCTGGATCTTTGGATACTTCCTCATCATCTAGATCACTGTAGATGACTTCCACCACTGCTAACTCTCTCAGGTACTGGATGCCTTCATCTGCAGTAGTCCACTTTTCTGAGGAATTCACAAGATCTTCCTTGAATGGGTATCTTGCCCTCACACTTGACAGGAGCCGGCTCCAGAGACTGCAAACTGCTGCCTCTTTTCCAATTCCTCTTTCAATTCCCCGGTTTCTAGCAAGGGATCCCAGTTGTTGGGCTTCCTTGCCTTCCAGTTGCTGACTATCAGCCCCGTTATCCCAGCATCGGAGCAGCCAGGCAGCAATCCGCTCACCTGGCTGGCGGCTGTAATCTTTCCGCAAGTCCCGAAGTTCTGAGGACGTCAGGGACCGGGTAGTTTCCGCTTCCTGTTTAAGCTCCCTCACTCCTTCCTCCAATTTCTTTATCGAAGGACCAGCTTCTAGATCAAACCTTTCCTCTTCTTCTTCTTCCCTCACTAATCGATGGTATGGACCTGTTGATCTCCTTGTCCACTGCTTCCTTTTCACTACTGGGGCAATTACTGTAGTTGGTGTTGTTTGGGTCCCTATCTCGAGCATGGTGTCCTCAGATGCAGTCTGGGTCCCTGCCTCAACCATGGTCCTCTGACAGTGTTGAACTATGGCTCGGTAGGCATAGGCCAGGCCCCAGTACAGTGCAAGAAGCTGCTGGTTTTCATTGGGATAAGCAAGGCACCCTTCTATCAGGTGGCGTGTCAGTTTGCCAGGGTTACTTGCCTGTTCAGGTGTAAAGTCCCAGGTTATGGGAGGTGATAACCGTCCTAGGAATCTGCCCAAATCCTTCCATATACCCTGCCACCCAGGGACCGGTCGCTTGAGGGCACATTTCAGTATTGCCTCACCTAAAACTTGCCTTCTCTTATACCAGGATGAGACCAGATTCCACAATACCCATAATATGCCACCAGTATTAATTATTAGTATTAAACAGCTCACGTAAGGGTGAACAAGGACCTCGGGAGCCTGCATAATAAAACCATTCACATCAATGCCTGGTAGAGAGAGGGAGATATGTTCTCTCATCTCCTCCACAAGATAGCTCCCACAACACAGCAAAGCCGTCAGCGCCAGGACAAAACACATAGACATTATTTGTATTAGCACGTTCCCGCGTTCCTTCGTTCTCCCCACAAGATAGCTCCCACAGCACAACAGAGCCATCAGTGCCAGGACAAAGCACGCAGCCATTATTTGCATTAACATGTTCCCAAACTCAGCAAGCTAGAGATAAGAAAGCAGCTAACAAGCTCGGTGACCTGCACAGGAGCTTGCCACTTAATAACTAGCTATAGAACGCTTAATGCAAAACTGCCGTTGTCGTGCCCCACGTTGGGCGCCAAAAAGGACTGTGGTGGGTTGACCCTGGTTGGATGCCAGGTGCCCACCAAAGCCGCTCTATCACTCCCCCTCCTCAGCTGGGGGGGGAAGAAAATATAACAAAAGGCTCGTGGGTCAAGATAAGGACAGTTTAATACAGTGATAGCAAAGGTCGCGCGTGCGAAAGCAAAGGAAAAAAACAAATGATGTTATTCTCTACTTCCCATCAGCAGGCGATGTCTAGCCACTTCTCGGGAAGCAGGGCTTCAGTACGCTTAGTGGTTGCTCCGGAAGACAAAATGCCCCCCCTCTGTCTCCCTTTACTTAGCTTTTATATCTGAGCTGACGTCATATGGTATGGAATATCTGTTTGGTTAGTTTAGGTCAGCTGTCCTGATTGTGTCCCCTCCCAAGATCTTGCCCTGCCCCAGCCTGCCATTGAGGGGAGGGCAAAAATGTTGGGGAGACAGCCTTGATGCTGTGCCAGCACTGCTCAGCAGTAGCCAAAACACTGGTGTGCTATCAACACCTTTCTAGCTACTGATGCAGGGCACAGTGCTATGAGGGCTGCTGTGGGGAGTATTAACTCCATCTCAGCCAGACCCAATACAATATTATCCTGCTTTTTCCAGCTGCAGGACACTCAGGGAAAAGGAGCAGACCATGGCGCACTCCCCTCCTCAGCTACAGAGACAGAGAGGTCTCTGACCTTCTAAAAGGACACGGACAAGAAGTTAAGGCATTAAGAGTTTGGCACAGCCCAGGGCATGCGTTGCCCATGGTAACACACTGTGGTTGTTCCATTGTTTGCTATCCTGTCTTTCAGAGTTCCAGGCCCAGGCAGGGAAAACCACCAGACCGTGGAACACTCCCCTCATCAGCCACACAGCCACTGAGATTCCCTACCATCTACAAGGACGCTGATGCTAAGTTAAGGAATCAGAAATCTCATCAGCTCTTGGCACCAACCTAATGATGCACTGGCACTGCCAGGGTGGGTGGGTGGTTGCTGGTGGGCACAGCCACCATGGGATGGGTGTCTAATGGATGCCTGGGAGAGGTGGGATTGAAATCCTTGTCCTGAGGCTGGCACAGCTCAAAGCAGGGCATGCCCATGGTCAGCAAGAGTCGCTGTTCCTTTGTTTGTTGATATTATCCTGATTTTCCAGCTCCAGACCTACACAGGGAAAAGGAGCAGACCATGGCGCTCTCCCGTCCTTCAGCCACAGAAACAGAGAGATCTCTGAACTTCTAAAAGGACACGGACAAGAAGTTAAGGCATCAAGAGTTTGGCACAGCCCTGGGCAGCCATTGCCCATGGGAACTGAGGGTGGCTGTTCCATTGTTTGCTATCCTGTCTTTCAGAGTAACAGGACCAGGCACAGAAAACCACCAGACCATGGAGCACTCCCCTCCTCAGCCACACAGCCACTGAGGTTCCCTATCATCTACCAGGACGCTGATGCTAAGATAAGGAATCAGAAAGCACATCAGTTCTTGGCACCAACCTAACGATGCAGAGGCACTGCCAGTGTGGGTGGGTGGTTGCTGCTGGACACAGCCACCATGGGATGGGTTTCTACTGGATGCCAGGGAGAGGTGGGACTGACAGCCTTGGCCTGAGGCCGGCAGAGCTCACAGCAGGGGATGCCCATATTCAGCAAGGTTCGCTGTTCCTTTGTTTGTTGATATTATCCTGCTTTTTCCAGCTCCAGACCTACACAGGGAAAAGGAGCAGACCATGGCGCTCTCCCGTCCTTCAGCCACAGAAACAGAGAGATCTCTGACATTCTAAAAGGACACGGACAAGAAGTTAAGGCATCAAGAGTTTGGCACAGCCCTGGGCAGCCTTTGCCCATGGGAACTGAGAGTGGCTGTTCCATTGTTTGTTATCCTGTCTTTCAGAATTCCAGGCCCAGACAGAGAATAAGAACAGACCATGGCGCACTCCCATCCTCAGCCACACAGACAGAGAGATCTCTGAACTTCTAAAAGGACACTGACAAGAAGTTAAGGCATCAAGAGTTTGGCACAGCCCTGGGCAGCCTTTGCCCATGGGAATAGAGTGTGGCTGTTCCATTGTTTGCTATCCTGTCTTTCAGAGTTCCAGGTCAAGACAGAGAATAAGACCAGACCATGGAGCACTCCCCTCCTCAGCCACACAGCCACTGAGATTCCCTACCATCTACAAGGACGCTGATGCTAAGTTAAGGAATCAGAAAGCACATCAGTTCTTGGCACCAACCTAACGATGCAGAGGCACTGCCAGCGTGGGTGGGTGGTTGCTGGTGGGCAGAGCCACAATGGGATGGGTGTCTACTGGCTGCCAGGGAGAGGTGGGACTAACAACCTTGTCCTGAGGCTGGCAGAGCTCAAAGCAGGGGTTGCCCATGGTCAGCGAGGGTCGCTATTCCTTTGTTTGTTGATATTATCCTGTTTTTCCAGCTCCAGAACTACACAGGGAAAAGAAGGAGTCCATGGTGCACTGTTGAACTCAAGCACAAAGCCACTGAGATTCCCTAACATCTACAAGGGTGCTGACGCTAAGTTAAGCAATCAAAAAGGACATCAGCTCTTGGCACCAACCTAATGGTGCAGTGGCACTGCCAGTGTGGGTGGGTGGTTGCTGGTGGACAAAGCCACCATGGGATGGGTTTCTACTGGCTGCCAGGGAGAGGTGGGACTGACAGCCTTGTCCTGAGGCTGGCACAGCTCAAAGCAGGGGTTGACCATGGTCAGCAAGGGTGGCTGTTCCTTTGTTTGTTGATATTATCCTGCTTTTTCCAGCTCCAGACCTACACAGGGAAAAGGAGCAGACCATGGCGCACTCCCGTCCTCAGCCACACAGACAGAGAGATCTCTGAACTTCTAAAAGGACACGGACAAGAAGTTAAGGCATCAAGAGTTTGGCACAGCCCTGGGCAGCCTTTGCCCATGGGAACTGAGAGTGGCTGTTCCATTGTTTGTTATCCTGTCTTTCAGAATTCCAGGCCCAGACAGAGAATAAGAACAGACCATGGCGCACTCCCATCCTCAGCCACAGAGACAGAGAGGTCTCTGTCCTTCTAAAAGGACACGGACAAGAAGTTAAGGCATCAAGATTTGGCACAGCCCTGGGCAGCCTTTGCCCATGGGAACTGAGGGTGGCTGTTCCAATGTTTGCTATCCTGTCTTTCAGAGTAAAAGGAGCAGGCACAGAAAACCACCAGACCATGGAGCACTCCCCTCCTCAGCCACACAGTCACTGAGATTCCCTACCATCTACCAGGACGCTGATGCTAAGTTAAGGAATCAGAAAGCACATCAGTTCTTGGCACCAACCTAATGATGCACTGGCACTGCCAGTGTGGGTGGGTGGTTGCTGGTGGGCACAGCCACCATGGGATGGGTGTCTACTGGCTGCCAGGGAGAGGTGGGATTGAAAGCCTTGTCTTGAGGCTGGCACAACTCAAAGCAGGGGTTGACCATGATTAGCGAGGGTGGCTGTTCCTTTGTTTGTTGATATTATCCTGCTTTTTCCAGCTCCAGACCTACACAGGGAAAAGGAGCAGACCATGGCGCACTCCCGTCCTCAGCCACACAGACAGAGAGATCTCTGACATTCTAAAAGGACACGGACAAGAAGTTAAGGCATCAAGAGTTTGGCACAGCCCTGGGCAGCCTTTGCCCATGGGAATAGAGTGTGGCTGTTCCATTGTTTGCTATCCTGTCTTTCAGAGTTCCAGGTCAAGACAGAGAATAAGACCAGACCATGGAGCACTCCCCTCCTCAGCCACACAGCCACTGAGATTCCCTACCATCTACAAGGACGCTGATGCTAAGTTAAGGAATCAGAAAGCACATCAGTTCTTGGCACCAACCTAACGATGCAGAGGCACTGCCAGCGTGGGTGGGTGGTTGCTGGTGGGCAGAGCCACAATGGGATGGGTGTCTACTGGCTGCCAGGGAGAGGTGGGACTAACAACCTTGTCCTGAGGCTGGCAGAGCTCAAAGCAGGGGTTGCCCATGGTCAGCGAGGGTCGCTATTCCTTTGTTTGTTGATATTATCCTGTTTTTCCAGCTCCAGAACTACACAGGGAAAAGAAGGAGTCCATGGTGCACTGTTGAACTCAAGCACAAAGCCACTGAGATTCCCTAACATCTACAAGGGTGCTGACGCTAAGTTAAGCAATCAAAAAGGACATCAGCTCTTGGCACCAACCTAATGGTGCAGTGGCACTGCCAGTGTGGGTGGGTGGTTGCTGGTGGACAAAGCCACCATGGGATGGGTTTCTACTGGCTGCCAGGGAGAGGTGGGACTGACAGCCTTGTCCTGAGGCTGGCACAGCTCAAAGCAGGGGTTGACCATGGTCAGCAAGGGTGGCTGTTCCTTTGTTTGTTGATATTATCCTGCTTTTTCCAGCTCCAGACCTACACAGGGAAAAGGAGCAGACCATGGCGCACTCCCGTCCTCAGCCACACAGACAGAGAGATCTCTGAACTTCTAAAAGGACACGGACAAGAAGTTAAGGCATCAAGAGTTTGGCACAGCCCTGGGCAGCCTTTGCCCATGGGAACTGAGAGTGGCTGTTCCATTGTTTGCTATCCTGTCTTTCAGAGTTCCAGGCCCAGACAGAGAATAAGACCAGACCATGGAGCACTCCCCTCCTCAGCCACACAGCCTCTGAGGTTCCCTACCATCTACAAGGACGCTGATGCTAAGTTAAGGAATCAGAAATCTCATCAGCTCTTGGCACCAACCTAATGATGCACTGGCACTGCCAGGGTGGGTGGGTGGTTGCTGCTGGACACAGCCACCATGGGATGGGTTTCTACTGGCTGCCAGGGAGAGGTGGGATTGAAATCCTTGTCCTGAGGCTGGCACAGCTCAAAGCAGGGGTTGACCATGGTCAGCGAGGGTGGCTGTTCCTTTGTTTGTTGATATTATCCTGCTTTTTCCAGCTCCAGACCTACACAGGGAAAAGGAGCAGACCATGGCGCACTCCCGTCCTCAGCCACAGACACAGAGAGATCTCTGAACTTCTAAAAGGACACGCACAAGAAGTTAAGGCATCAAGACTTTGGCACAGCCCTGGGCAGCCTTTGCCCATGGGAACTGAGGGTGGCTGTTCCAATGTTTGCTATCCTGTTTTCAGAGTTCCAGGCCCAGACAGAGAATAAGAACAGACCATGGCGCACTCCCGTCCTCAGCCACACAGACAGAGAGATCTCTGAACTTCTGAAAGGACACGCACAAGAAGTTAAGGCATCAAGAGTTTGGCACAGCCCTGGGCAGCCTTTGCCCATGGGAACTGAGGGTGGCTGTTCCAATGTTTGCTATCCTGTCTTTCAGAGTAAAAGGAGCAGGCACAGAAAACCACCAGACCATGGAGCACTCCCCTCCTCAGCCACACAGCCACTGAGATTCCCTACCATCTACCAGGACGCTGATGCTAAGTTAAGGAATCAGAAAGCACATCAGTTCTTGGCACCAACCTAATGATGCACTGGCACTGCCAGTGTGGGTGGGTGGTTGCTGGTGGGCACAGCCACCATGGGATGGGTGTCTACTGGCTGCCAGGGAGAGGTGGGATTGAAAGCCTTGTCTTGAGGCTGGCACAACTCAAAGCAGGGGTTGACCATGATTAGCGAGGGTGGCTGTTCCTTTGTTTGTTGATATTATCCTGCTTTTTCCAGCTCCAGACCTACACAGGGAAAAGGAGCAGACCATGGCGCACTCCCGTCCTCAGCCACACAGACAGAGAGATCTCTGACATTCTAAAAGGACACGGACAAGAAGTTAAGGCATCAAGAGTTTGGCACAGCCCTGGGCAGCCTTTGCCCATGGGAATAGAGTGTGGCTGTTCCATTGTTTGCTATCCTGTCTTTCAGAGTTCCAGGTCAAGACAGAGAATAAGACCAGACCATGGAGCACTCCCCTCCTCAGCCACACAGCCACTGAGATTCCCTACCATCTACAAGGACGCTGATGCTAAGTTAAGGAATCAGAAAGCACATCAGTTCTTGGCACCAACCTAACGATGCAGAGGCACTGCCAGCGTGGGTGGGTGGTTGCTGGTGGGCAGAGCCACAATGGGATGGGTGTCTACTGGCTGCCAGGGAGAGGTGGGACTAACAACCTTGTCCTGAGGCTGGCAGAGCTCAAAGCAGGGGTTGCCCATGGTCAGCGAGGGTCGCTATTCCTTTGTTTGTTGATATTATCCTGTTTTTCCAGCTCCAGAACTACACAGGGAAAAGAATGAGTCCATGGTGCACTGTTGAACTCAAGCACAAAGCCACTGAGATTCCCTAACATCTACAAGGGTGCTGACGCTAAGTTAAGCAATCAAAAAGGACATCAGCTCTTGGCACCAACCTAATGGTGCAGTGGCACTGCCAGTGTGGGTGGGTGGTTGCTGGTGGACAAAGCCACCATGGGATGGGTTTCTACTGGCTGCCAGGGAGAGGTGGGACTGACAGCCTTGTCCTGAGGCTGGCACAGCTCAAAGCAGGGGTTGACCATGGTCAGCAAGGGTGGCTGTTCCTTTGTTTGTTGATATTATCCTGCTTTTTCCAGCTCCAGACCTACACAGGGAAAAGGAGCAGACCATGGCGCACTCCCGTCCTCAGCCACACAGACAGAGAGATCTCTGAACTTCTAAAAGGACACGGACAAGAAGTTAAGGCATCAAGAGTTTGGCACAGCCCTGGGCAGCCTTTGCCCATGGGAACTGAGAGTGGCTGTTCCATTGTTTGTTATCCTGTCTTTCAGAATTCCAGGCCCAGACAGAGAATAAGAACAGACCATGGCGCACTCCCATCCTCAGCCACAGAGACAGAGAGGTCTCTGACCTTCTAAAAGGACACGGACAAGAAGTTAAGGCATCAAGATTTGGCACAGCCCTGGGCAGCCTTTGCCCATGGGAACTGAGGGTGGCTGTTCCAATGTTTGCTATCCTGTCTTTCAGAGTAAAAGGAGCAGGCACAGAAAACCACCAGACCATGGAGCACTCCCCTCCTCAGCCACACAGCCACTGAGATTCCCTACCATCTACCAGGACGCTGATGCTAAGTTAAGGAATCAGAAAGCACATCAGTTCTTGGCACCAACCTAATGATGCACTGGCACTGCCAGTGTGGGTGGGTGGTTGCTGCTGGGCACAGCCACCATGGGATGGGTGTCTACTGGCTGCCAGGGAGAGGTGGGATTGAAAGCCTTGTCTTGAGGCTGGCACAACTCAAAGCAGGGGTTGACCATGAATAGCGAGGGTGGCTGTTCCTTTGTTTGTTGATATTATCCTGCTTTTTCCAGCTCCAGACCTACACAGGGAAAAGGAGCAGACCATGGCGCACTCCTGTCCTCAGCCACACAGACAGAGAGATCTCTGACATTCTAAAAGGACACGGACAAGAAGTTAAGGCATCAAGATTTGACACAGCCCTGGGCAGCCTTTGCCCATGGGAATAGAGTGTGGCTGTTCCATTGTTTGCTATCCTGTCTTTCAGAGTTCCAGGTCAAGACAGAGAATAAGACCAGACCATGGAGCACTCCCCTCCTCAGCCACACAGCCACTGAGATTCCCTACCATCTACAAGGACGCTGATGCTAAGTTAAGGAATCAGAAAGCACATCAGTTCTTGGCACCAACCTAACGATGCAGAGGCACTGCCAGCGTGGGTGGGTGGTTGCTGGTGGGCAGAGCCACAATGGGATGGGTGTCTACTGGCTGCCAGGGAGAGGTGGGACTAACAACCTTGTCCTGAGGCTGGCAGAGCTCAAAGCAGGGGTTGCCCATGGTCAGCGAGGGTCGCTATTCCTTTGTTTGTTGATATTATCCTGTTTTTCCAGCTCCAGAACTACACAGGGAAAAGAAGGAGTCCATGGTGCACTGTTGAACTCAAGCACAAAGCCACTGAGATTCCCTAACATCTACAAGGGTGCTGACGCTAAGTTAAGCAATCAAAAAGGACATCAGCTCTTGGCACCAACCTAATGGTGCAGTGGCACTGCCAGTGTGGGTGGGTGGTTGCTGGTGGACAAAGCCACCATGGGATGGGTTTCTACTGGCTGCCAGGGAGAGGTGGGACTGACAGCCTTGTCCTGAGGCTGGCACAGCTCAAAGCAGGGGTTGACCATGGTCAGCAAGGGTGGCTGTTCCTTTGTTTGTTGATATTATCCTGCTTTTTCCAGCTCCAGACCTACACAGGGAAAAGGAGCAGACCATGGCGCACTCCCGTCCTCAGCCACTCAGACAGAGAGATCTCTGAACTTCTAAAAGGACACGGACAAGAAGTTAAGGCATCAAGAGTTTGGCACAGCCCTGGGCAGCCTTTGCCCATGGGAACTGAGAGTGGCTGTTCCATTGTTTGCTATCCTGTCTTTCAGAGTTCCAGGCCCAGACAGAGAATAAGACCAGACCATGGAGCACTCCCCTCCTCAGCCACACAGCCTCTGAGGTTCCCTACCATCTACAAGGACGCTGATGCTAAGTTAAGGAATCAGAAATCTCATCAGCTCTTGGCACCAACCTAATGATGCACTGGCACTGCCAGGGTGGGTGGGTGGTTGCTGCTGGACACAGCCACCATGGGATGGGTGTCTACTGGCTGCCAGGGAGAGGTGGGATTGAAATCCTTGTCCTGAGGCTGGCACAGCTCAAAGCAGGGGTTGACCATGGTCAGCGAGGGTGGCTGTTCCTTTGTTTGTTGATATTATCCTGCTTTTTCCACCTCCAGACCTACACAGGGAAAAGGAGCAGACCATGGCGCACTCCCGTCCTCAGCCACAGAGACAGAGAGATCTCTGAACTTCTAAAAGGACACGCACAAGAAGTTAAGGCATCAAGACTTTGGCACAGCCCTGGGCAGCCTTTGCCCATGGGAACTGAGGGTGGCTGTTCCAATGTTTGCTATCCTGTTTTCAGAGTTCCAGGCCCAGACAGAGAATAAGAACAGACCATGGCGCACTCCCGTCCTCAGCCACACAGACAGAGAGGTCTCTGACCTTCTGAAAGGACACGCACAAGAAGTTAAGGCATCAAGAGTTTGGCACAGCCCTGGGCAGCCTTTGCCCATGGGAACTGAGGGTGGCTGTTCCAATGTTTGCTATCCTGTCTTTCAGAGTAAAAGGAGCAGGCACAGAAAACCACCAGACCATGGAGCACTCCCCTCCTCAGCCACACAGCCACTGAGGTTCCCTACCATCTACCAGGACGCTGATGCTAAGTTAAGGAATCAGAAAGCACATCAGTTCTTGGCACCAACCTAATGATGCACTGGCACTGCCAGTGTGGGTGGGTGGTTGCTGGTGGGCACAGCCACCATGGGATGGGTGTATACTGGCTGCCAGGGAGAGGTGGGATTGAAAGCCTTGTCTTGAGGCTGGCACAACTCAAAGCAGGGGTTGACCATGATTAGCGAGGGTGGCTGTTCCTTTGTTTGTTGATATTATCCTGCTTTTTCCAGCTCCAGACCTACACAGGGAAAAGGAGCAGACCATGGCGCACTCCCGTCCTCAGCCACACAGACAGAGAGATCTCTGACATTCTAAAAGGACACGGACAAGAAGTTAAGGCATCAAGAGTTTGGCACAGCCCTGGGCAGCCTTTGCCCATGGGAACTGAGGGTGGCTGTTCCATTGTTTGCTATCCTGTCTTTCAGAGTTCCAGGTCAAGACAGAGAATAAGACCAGACCATGGAGCACTCCCCTCCTCAGCCACACAGCCACTGAGATTCCCTACCATCTACAAGGACGCTGATGCTAAGTTAAGGAATCAGAAAGCACATCAGTTCTTGGCACCAACCTAACGATGCAGAGGCACTGCCAGCGTGGGTGGGTGGTTGCTGGTGGGCAGAGCCACAATGGGATGGGTGTCTACTGGCTGCCAGGGAGAGGTGGGACTAACAACCTTGTCCTGAGGCTGGCAGAGCTCAAAGCAGGGGTTGCCCATGGTCAGCGAGGGTCGCTATTCCTTTGTTTGTTGATATTATCCTGTTTTTCCAGCTCCAGAACTACACAGGGAAAAGAATGAGTCCATGGTGCACTGTTGAACTCAAGCACAAAGCCACTGAGATTCCCTAACATCTACAAGGGTGCTGACGCTAAGTTAAGGAATCAGAAAGCACATCAGTTCTTGGCACCAACCTAACGATGCAGAGGCACTGCCAGCGTGGGTTGGTGGTTGCTGGTGGGCAGAGCCACAATGGGATGGGTTTCTACTGGATGCCAGGGAGAGGTGGGACTGACAGCCTTGGCCTGAGGCTGGCATAGCTCACAGCAGGGCATGCCCATGGTCAGCAAGGGTCGCTGTTCCTTTGTGTGTTGATATTATCCTGCTTTTTCCAGCTGCAGACCTACACAGGGAAAAGGAGCAGACCATGGCGCTCTCCCGTCCTTCAGCCACAGAAACAGAGAGATCTCTGACATTCTAAAAGGACACGGACAAGAAGTTAAGGCATCAAGAGTTTGGCACAGCCCTGGGCAGCCTTTGCCCATGGGAACTGAGGGTGGCTGTTCCAATGTTTGCTATCCTGTCTTTCAGAGTTCCAGGCCCAGGCACAGAAAACCACCAGACCATGGAGCACTCCCCTCCTCAGCCACACAGCCACTGAGGTTCCCTACCATCTACCAGGACGCTGATGCTAAGTTAAGGAATCAGAAATCTCATCAGCTCTTGGCACCAATCTAATGATGCACTGGCACTGCCAGTGTGGGTGGGTGGTTGCTGCTGGACACAGCCACCATGGGATGGGTGTCTACTGGCTGCCAGGGAGAGGTGGGATTGAAAGCCTTGTCCTGAGGCTGGCACAGCTCAAAGCAGGGGTTGACCATGGTCAGCGAGGGTGGCTGTTCCTTTGTTTGTTGATATTATCCTGCTTTTTCCAGCTCCAGACCTACACAGGGAAAAGGAGCAGACCATGGCGCACTCCCGTCCTCAGCCACACAGACAGAGAGATCTCTGAACTTCTAAAAGGACACGCACAAGAAGTTAAGGCATCAAGAGTTTGGCACAGCCCTGGGCAGCCTTTGCCCATGGGAATTGAGAGTGGCTGTTCCATTGTTTGTTATCCTGTCTTTCAGAATTCCAGGCCCAGACAGAGAATAAGAACAGACCATGGCGCACTCCCCTCCTCAGCCACAGAGACAGAGAGGTCTCTGACCTTCTAAAAGGACACGGACAAGAAGTTAAGGCATCAAGATTTGGCACAGCCCTGGGCAGCCTTTGCCCATGGGAACTGACGGTGGCTGTTCCAATGTTTGCTATCCTGTCTTTCAGAGTTCCAGGCCAAGACAGAGAATAAGACCAGACCATGGAGCACTCCCCTCCTCAGCCACACAGCCACTGAGATTCCCTACCATCTACAAGGACGCTGATGCTAAGTTAAGGAATCAGAAAGCACATCAGTTCTTGGCACCAACCTAACGATGCAGAGGCACTGCCAGCGTGGGTGGGTGGTTGCTGGTGGACACAGCCACCATGGGATGGGTTTCTACTGGATGCCAGGGAGAGGTGGGACTGACAGCCTTGTCCTGAGGCTGGCAGAGCTCACAGCAGGGGATGCCCATATTCAGCAAGGGTCGCTGTTCCTTTGTTTGTTGATATTATCCTGCTTTTTCCAGCTCCAGACCGACACAGGGAAAAGGAGCAGACCATGGCGCACTCCCGTCCTCAGCCACAGAGACAGAGAGATCTCTGAACTTCTAAAAGGACACGCACAAGAAGTTAAGGCATCAAGAGTTTGGCACAGCCCTGGGCAGCCTTTGCCCATGGGAACTGAGGGTGGCTGTTCCATTTTTTGTTATCCTGTCTTTCAGAGTTCCAGGCCCAGACAGAGAATAAGAACAAACCATGGCGCACTCCCGTCCTCAGCCACACAGACAGAGAGGTCTCTGACCTTCTGAAAGGACACGGACAAGAAGTTAAGGCATCAAGAGTTTGGCACAGCCCTGGGCAGCCTTTGCCCATGGGAACTGAGGGTGGCTGTTCCAATGTTTGCTATCCTGTCTTTCAGAGTAACAGGACCAGGCACAGAAAACCACCAGACCATGGAGCACTCCCCTCCTCAGCCACACAGCCACTGAGATTCCCTACCATCTACCAGGACGCTGATGCTAAGTTAAGGAATCAGAAAGCACATCAGTTCTTGGCACCAACCTAACGATGCAGAGGCACTGCCAGCGTGGGTGGGTGGTTGCTGGTGGACACAGCCACCATGGGATGGGTGTCTACTGGCTGCCAGGGAGAGGTGGGACTGACAGCCTTGGCCTGAGGCTGGCATAGCTCACAGCAGGGCATGCCCATGGTCAGCAAGGGTCGCTGTTCCTTTGTGTGTTGATATTATCCTGCTTTTTCCAGCTCCAGACCTACACAGGGAAAAGGAGCAGACCATGGCGCTCTCCCGTCCTTCAGCCACAGAAACAGAGAGATCTCTGACATTCTAAAAGGACACGGACAAGAAGTTAAGGCATCAAGAGTTTGGCACAGCCCTGGGCAGCCATTGCCCATGGGAACTGAGAGTGCCTGTTCCGTTGTTTGCTATCCTGTCTTTCAGAGTAACAGGACCAGGCACAGAAAACCACCAGACCATGGAGCACTCCCCTCCTCAGCCACAGAGACAGAGAGATCTCTGACATTCTAAAAGGACACGGACAAGAAGTTAAGGCATCAATAGTTTGGCACAGCCCTGGGCAGCCTTTGCCCATGGTAACAGAGTGTGGCTGTTCCATTGTTTGTTATCCTGTCTTTCACAGTTCCAGGCCCAGGCAGGGAAAACCACCAGACCGTGGAACACTCCCCTCCTCAGCCACACAGCCACTGAGGTTCCCTACCATCTACAAGGACGCTCATGCTAAGTTAAGGAATCAGAAAGCACATCAGCTCTTGGCACCAACCTAATGATGCAGCGGCACTGCCAGGGTGGGTGGGTGGTTGCTGCTGGACACAGCCACCATGGAATGGGTGTCTACTGGATGCCAGGGAGAGGTGGGATTGAAAGCCTTGTCCTGAGGCTGGCACAGCTCAAGGCAGGGGTTGCCCATGGTCAGCGAGGGTGGCTATTCCTTTGTTTGTTGATATTTGTCTAGGGCTAGTTGGATGGCTTTCACTTCTGCAAACTGACTTGACTCGCCTTCTCCTTCAGTGGCCTCAACGACTTGTCGTGTGGGACTCCACACAGCAGCTTTCCACTTCCGATGGTTCCCTACCACACGACAGGATCCATCAGTAAACAAAGCGTAACACCTTTCGTCTTCTGATAGCTCATTATATGGTGGTGCCTCTTGGGCACGAGCCACCTCCTCAGGTGATGCTCCAAAATCTCTGCCTTCTGGCCAGTCCATGATCTCTTCCAGAATTCCTGGGCGGTTAGATTTCCCCAGTCGAGCTCGTTGTGTGATCAATGCTATCCACTTACTCCATGTAGCGCTGGTTGCATGATGTGTAGAGGGGATGTTTCCTTTGAACATCCAGTGTAGCACGGGCAATCGTGGTGCCAAGAGGAGATATGCTTCTGTACCAACAACTTCTGAAGTGGCTCGAACCCCCTCATATGCTGCTAGTATTTCTTTTTCTGTCGGGGTGTAGTGGGCTTCTGATCCTCGGTACCCCCGACTCCAAAACCCTAATGGTCGACCTCGGGTTTCTCCTGCTGTTTTCTGCCACAGGCTCCAGGTGAGACCATGCTCCCCAGCTGCAGTGTAGAGTACATTTTGTACATCTGGTCCTGTCCGGACAGGCCCAAGAGCTACTGCACGAGCTATTTCCTGTCTGATATGCTCAAAAGCTTGTTGTTGTTCAGGGCCCCATTCAAAATAGTTCTTTTTCCGCGTTACTCGATAGAGAGGGCTCACAAGCTGACTATAACCTGGAATATGCATTCTCCAGAACCCCACAAGGCCTAGGAAAGCTTGTGTTTCTTTCTTGTTGGCTGGTGGAGACATAGATGCTATCTTGTTAACCACATCCATTGGGACATGACGGCGTCCATCCTGCCATTTTATTCCCAAGAATTGAATCTCCTGTGCAGGTCCCTTGACCTTACTTTTCTTTATGGCGAAACCAGCTTTCAGAAGAATCTGAATTATTCTTTTTCCCTTCTCAAACACTTCTTCTGCCTCGTTGCCCCACACGATGATGTCATCTATGTATTGTAAATGTTCAGGGGCATCGCCTTGTTCCAGTGCCATTTGGATTAATCCGTGACAAAGGGTAGGGCTGTGCTTCCACCCCTGGGGCAGTCGATTCCAGGTGTATTGGACACCTCTCCATGTGAAAGCAAACTGTGGCCTGCATTCTGCTGCCAAAGGAATGGAGAAAAATGCATTGGCAATATCAATTGTAGCATACCATGTGGCTGCCTTTGATGCCAGTTCATATTGGAGCTCTAACATGTCCGGTACAGCAGCACTCAGTGGCGGTGTCACTTCATTCAGGCCGCGATCATCTACTGTTAACCTCCATCCTCCATCAGACTTTTGCACTGGCCATATAGGACTATTAAAAGGTGAATGAGTCTTACTGATGACTCCTTGGCTCTCTAGGTGATGAATCAGCTCATGGATGGGAGCCAGGGAGTCTCGGTTTGTCCGATATTGCCGACGGTGCACTGTCCTGGTAGCGATTGGCACCTGCTGTTCTTCAACTTGCAGCAATCCCACAGTGAAGGGATCTTCCGAGAGGCCAGGCAGGGTAGATAGCTGTTTGATCTTCTCTGCATTTACAGTGGCTACACCAAAAACCCATCGGTACCCCTTTGGGTCCTTGAAGTACCCTCTCTTGAGGTAGTCTATGCCAAGGATACAAGGGGCCTCTGGGCCGGTCACAATGGGGTGCTTTTCCCACTTGTCCCCTGTCAAGCTCACTTCAGCCTCCAGTATAGTCAATTCTTGGCATCCCCCTGTCACTCCTGAGATCCAGATGGGTTCTGTGCCCCTGTATCCTGATGGCATCAGTGTACACTGTGCACCAGTGTCTACCAAAGCTTTATACTTCTGTGGGTCTGATGTGCCAGGCCACCGAATCCACACAGTCCAGTATATCCGGTCATCCCTTTCCTCCTCCTGGCCAAAGGCAGGGACCCTCTATTGCTGTTCCTCATCAGAATATTCACTGTCCAATCCTTGCGGTACCAGACCAGAAGTCCCCTCACCAGAATCAAGGGAGGTGGTTTCAGTTCTTCTGTACTTGGAGGATCGCTGAGTGCTTTCTTGGGCCTCTACAGCAACTACGCTGACAGCCGCCTTCTTGGGTGACCCCTTCTCAACAGCTGTCTTCCCTCTCAGTTCACGTACGCGGGCTTCCGGCTTAAAGGTAGGTTCACCATCCCACTTCCTCATGTCCTCCCCTTGGTCACGCAGGAAGAACCAGAGTGTACCACGTGGCATACGCCTTGGGCTCCCTTTCCCTCTGACTTGGGCAGGAGAGGACTGATTTCTTGGAGCATCCCTAACAGCCAAGGCACTGTCCTGTAGGGATGAGGAGGCACAGAGATTTTCCTCAAAGTTTTGGAGCCAAGACGACACTTTCTCCACAGTTGGTGTTTCCATATCTGGACAATACATTGCTGCCAAGCTGTTAGAATACGATGCTGGGGCACCTTGAATCACCTGTCGCCACATGGCCCGTGTGCACAGGACATCCTCTGGATCTTTGGATACTTCCTCATCATCTAGATCACTGTAGATGACTTCCACCACTGCTAACTCTCTCAGGTACTGGATGCCTTCATCTGCAGTAGTCCACTTTTCTGAGGAATTCACAAGATCTTCCTTGAATGGGTATCTTGCCCTCACACTTGACAGGAGCCGGCTCCAGAGACTGCAAACTGCTGCCTCTTTTCCAATTCCTCTTTCAATTCCCCGGTTTCTAGCAAGGGATCCCAGTTGTTGGGCTTCCTTGCCTTCCAGTTGCTGACTATCAGCCCCGTTATCCCAGCATCGGAGCAGCCAGGCAGCAATCCGCTCACCTGGCTGGCGGCTGTAATCTTTCCGCAAGTCCCGAAGTTCTGAGGACGTCAGGGACCGGGTAGTTTCCGCTTCCTGTTTAAGCTCCCTCACTCCTTCCTCCAATTTCTTTATCGAAGGACCAGCTTCTAGATCAAACCTTTCCTCTTCTTCTTCTTCCCTCACTAATCGATGGTATGGACCTGTTGATCTCCTTGTCCACTGCTTCCTTTTCACTACTGGGGCAATTACTGTAGTTGGTGTTGTTTGGGTCCCTATCTCGAGCATGGTGTCCTCAGATGCAGTCTGGGTCCCTGCCTCAACCATGGTCCCCTGACAGTGTTGAACTATGGCTCGGTAGGCATAGGCCAGGCCCCAGTACAGTGCAAGAAGCTGCTGGTTTTCATTGGGATAAGCAAGGCACCCTTCTATCAGGTGGCGTGTCAGTTTGCCAGGGTTACTTGCCTGTTCAGGTGTAAAGTCCCAGGTTATGGGAGGTGATAACCGTCCTAGGAATCTGCCCAAATCCTTCCATATACCCTGCCACCCAGGGACCGGTCGCTTGAGGGCACATTTCAGTATTGCCTCACCTAAAACTTGCCTTCTCTTATACCAGGATGAGACCAGATTCCACAATACCCATAATATGCCACCAGTATTAATTATTAGTATTAAACAGCTCACGTAAGGGTGAACAAGGACCTCGGGAGCCTGCATAATAAAACCATTCACATCAATGCCTGGTAGAGAGAGGGAGATATGTTCTCTCATCTCCTCCACAAGATAGCTCCCACAACACAGCAAAGCCGTCAGCGCCAGGACAAAACACATAGACATTATTTGTATTAGCACGTTCCCGCGTTCCTTCGTTCTCCCCACAAGATAGCTCCCACAGCACAACAGAGCCATCAGTGCCAGGACAAAGCACGCAGCCATTATTTGCATTAACATGTTCCCAAACTCAGCAAGCTAGAGATAAGAAAGCAGCTAACAAGCTCGGTGACCTGCACAGGAGCTTGCCACTTAATAACTAGCTATAGAACGCTTAATGCAAAACTGCCGTTGTCGTGCCCCACGTTGGGCGCCAAAAAGGACTGTGGTGGGTTGACCCTGGTTGGATGCCAGGTGCCCACCAAAGCCGCTCTATCACTCCCCCTCCTCAGCTGGGGGGGGAAGAAAATATAACAAAAGGCTCGTGGGTCAAGATAAGGACAGTTTAATACAGTGATAGCAAAGGTCGCGCGTGCGAAAGCAAAGGAAAAAAACAAATGATGTTATTCTCTACTTCCCATCAGCAGGCGATGTCTAGCCACTTCTCGGGAAGCAGGGCTTCAGTACGCTTAGTGGTTGCTCCGGAAGACAAAATGCCCCCCCTCTGTCTCCCTCTACTTAGCTTTTATATCTGAGCTGACGTCATATGGTATGGAATATCTGTTTGGTTAGTTTAGGTCAGCTGTCCTGATTGTGTCCCCTCCCAAGATCTTGCCCTGCCCCAGCCTGCCATTGAGGGGAGGGCAAAAATGTTGGGGAGACAGCCTTGATGCTGTGCCAGCACTGCTCAGCAGTAGCCAAAACACTGGTGTGCTATCAACACCTTTCTAGCTACTGATGCAGGGCACAGTGCTATGAGGGCTGCTGTGGGGAGTATTAACTCCATCTCAGCCAGACCCAATACAATATTATCCTGCTTTTTCCAGCTGCAGGACACTCAGGGAAAAGGAGCAGACCATGGCGCACTCCCCTCCTCAGCTACAGAGACAGAGAGGTCTCTGACCTTCTAAAAGGACACGGACAAGAAGTTAAGGCATTAAGAGTTTGGCACAGCCCTGGGCATGCGTTGCCCATGGTAACAGAGTGTGGCTGTTCCATTGTTTGCTATCCTGTCTTTCAGAGTTCCAGGCCCAAGCAGGGAAAACCACCAGACCGTGGAACACTCCCCTCCTCAGCCACACAGCCACTGAGATTCCCTACCATCTACAAGGACGCTGATGCTAAGTTAAGGAATCAGAAATCTCATCAGCTCTTGGCACCAACCTAATGATGCACTGGCACTGCCAGGGTGGGTGGGTGGTTGCTGGTGGGCACAGCCACCATGGGATGGGTGTCTAATGGATGCCTGGGAGAGGTGGGATTGAAATCCTTGTCCTGAGGCTGGCACAGCTCAAAGCAGGGCATGCCCATGGTCAGCAAGAGTCGCTGTTCCTTTGTTTGTTGATATTATCCTGATTTTCCAGCTCCAGACCTACACAGGGAAAAGGAGCAGACCATGGCGCTCTCCCGTCCTTCAGCCACAGAAACAGAGAGATCTCTGAACTTCTAAAAGGACACGGACAAGAAGTTAAGGCATCAAGAGTTTGGCACAGCCCTGGGCAGCCATTGCCCATGGGAACTGAGGGTGGCTGTTCCATTGTTTGCTATCCTGTCTTTCAGAGTAACAGGACCAGGCACAGAAAACCACCAGACCATGGAGCACTCCCCTCCTCAGCCACACAGCCACTGAGGTTCCCTATCATCTACCAGGACGCTGATGCTAAGATAAGGAATCAGAAAGCACATCAGTTCTTGGCACCAACCTAATGATGCAGTGGCACTGCCAGTGTGGGTGGGTGGTTGCTGGTGGGCACAGCCACCATGGGATGGGTGTATACTGGCTGCCAGGGAGAGGTGGGATTGAAAGCCTTGTCTTGAGGCTGGCACAGCTCAAAGCAGGGGTTGACCATGATTAGCGAGGGTGGCTGTTCCTTTGTTTGTTGATATTATCCTGCTTTTTCCAGCTCCAGACCTACACAGGGAAAAGGAGCAGACCATGGCGCACTCCCCTCCTCAGCCACAGAGACAGAGAGGTCTCTGACCTTCTAAAAGGACACTGACAAGAAGTTAAGGCATCAAGAGTTTGGCACAGCCCTGGGCAGCCTTTGCCCATGGGAACTGACGGTGGCTGTTCCAATGTTTGCTATCCTGTCTTTCAGAGTTCCAGGCCAAGACAGAGAATAAGACCAGACCATGGAGCACTCCCCTCCTCAGCCACACAGCCACTGAGATTCCCTACCATCTACAAGGACGCTGATGCTAAGTTAAGGAATCAGAAATCTCATCAGCTCTTGGCACCAACCTAATGATGCACTGGCACTGCCAGTGTGGGTGGGTGGTTGCTGGTGGACAAAGCCACCATGGGATGGGTTTCTACTGGCTGCCAGGGAGAGGTGGGACTGACAGCCTTGTCCTGAGGCTGGCACAGCTCAAAGCAGGGGTTGACCATGGTCAGCAAGGGTGGCTGTTCCTTTGTTTGTTGATATTATCCTGCTTTTTCCAGCTCCAGACCTACACAGGGAAAAGGAGCAGACCATGGCGCACTCCCGTCCTCAGCCACAGAGACAGAGAGATCTCTGAACTTCTAAAAGGACACGCACAAGAAGTTAAGGCATCAAGAGTTTGGCACAGCCCTGGGCAGCCTTTGCCCATGGGAACTGAGAGTGGCTGTTCCATTGTTTGTTGTCCTGTCTTTCAGAATTCCAGGCCCAGACAGAGAATAAGAACAGACCATGGCGCACTCCCATCCTCAGCCACAGAGACAGAGAGGTCTCTGACCTTCTAAAAGGACACGGACAAGAAGTTAAGGCATCAAGATTTGGCACAGCCCTGGGCAGCCTTTGCCCATGGGAACTGAGGGTGGCTGTTCCAATGTTTGCTATCCTGTCTTTCAGAGTAAAAGGAGCAGGCACAGAAAACCACCAGACCATGGAGCACTCCCCTCCTCAGCCACACAGCCACTGAGATTCCCTACCATCTACAAGGACGCTGATGCTAAGTTAAGGAATCAGAAAGCACATCAGTTCTTGGCACCAACCTAACGATGCAGAGGCACTGCCAGCGTGGGTGGGTGGTTGCTGGTGGGCAGACCCACAATGGGATGGGTGTCTACTGGCTGCCAGGGAGAGGTGGGACTAACAACCTTGTCCTGAGGCTGGCAGAGCTCAAAGCAGGGGTTGCCCATGGTCAGCGAGGGTCGCTATTCCTTTGTTTGTTGATATTATCCTGTTTTTCCAGCTCCAGAACTACACAGGGAAAAGAATGAGTCCATGGTGCACTGTTGAACTCAAGCACAAAGCCACTGAGATTCCCTAACATCTACAAGGGTGCTGACGCTAAGTTAAGCAATCAAAAAGGACATCAGCTCTTGGCACCAACCTAATGGTGCAGTGGCACTGCCAGTGTGGGTGGGTGGTTGCTGGTGGACAAAGCCACCATGGGATGGGTTTCTACTGGCTGCCAGGGAGAGGTGGGACTGACAGCCTTGTCCTGAGGCTGGCACAGCTCAAAGCAGGGGTTGACCATGGTCAGCAAGGGTCGCTGTTCCTTTGTTTGTTGATATTATCCTGCTTTTTCCAGCTCCAGACCTACACAGGGAAAAGGAGCAGACCATGGCGCACTCCGGTCCTCAGCCACAGAGACAGAGAGATCTCTGAACTTCTAAAAGGACACGCACAAGAAGTTAAGGCATCAAGAGTTTGGCACAGCCCTGGGCAGCCTTTGCCCATGGGAACTGAGGGTGGCTGTTCCAATGTTTGCTATCCTGTCTTTCAGAGTAACAGGACCAGGCACAGAAAACCACCAGACCATGGAGCACTCCCCTCCTCAGCCACACAGCCACTGTGATTCGCTACCATCTACCAGGACACTGATGCTAAGTTAAGGAATCAGAAAGCACATCAGTTCTTGGCACCAACCTAACGATGCAGAGGCACTGCCAGTGTGGGTGGGTGGTTGCTGGTGGACACAGCCACCATGGGATGGGTGTCTACTGGCTGCCAGGGAGAGGTGGGACTGACAGCCTTGGCTTGAGGCTGGGATAGCTCACAGCAGGGCATGCCCATGGTCAGCAAGGGTCGCTGTTCCTTTGTTTGTTGATATTATCCTGCTTTTTCCAGCTCCAGACCTACACAGGGAAAAGGAGCAGACCATGGCACTCTCCCGTCCTTCAGCCACAGAAACAGAGAGTTCTCGGACATTCTAAACGGACAAGGACAAGAAGTTAAGGAATCAAGAGATTTGGCACAGCCCTGGGCAGCCTTTGCCCATGGGAACTGAGGGTGGCTGTTCCATTGTTTGTTATCCTGTCTTTCAGAGTTCCAGGCCCAGACAGAGAATAAGAACAGACCATGGCGCACTCCCGTCCTCAGCCACACAGACAGAGAGGTCTCTGACCTTCTGAAAGGACACGCACAAGAAGTTAAGGCATCAAGAGTTTGGCACAGCCCTGGGCAGCCTTTGCCCATGGGAACTGAGGGTGGCTGTTCCAATGTTTGCTATCCTGTCTTTCAGAGTAACAGGACCAGGCACAGAAAACCACCAGACCATGGAGCACTCCCCTCCTCAGCCACACAGCCACTGAGATTCCCTACCATCTACCAGGACGCTGATGCTAAGTTAAGGAATCAGAAAGCACATCAGTTCTTGGCACCAACCTAATGATGCACTGGCACTGCCAGTGTGGGTGGGTGGTTGCTGGTGGGCACAGCCACCATGGGATGGGTGTATACTGGCTGCCAGGGAGAGGTGGGATTGAAAGCCTTGTCTTGAGGCTGGCACAGCTCAAAGCAGGGGTTGACCATGATTAGCGAGGGTGGCTGTTCCTTTGTTTGTTGATATTATCCTGCTTTTTCCAGCTCCAGACCTACACAGGGAAAAGGAGCAGACCATGGCGCACTCCCGTCCTCAGCCACACAGACAGAGAGGTCTCTGACCTTCTAAAAGGACACGGACAAGAAGTTAAGGCATCAAGATTTGGCACAGCCCTGGGCAGCCTTTGCCCATGGGAACTGACGGTGGCTGTTCCAATGTTTGCTATCCTGTTTTCAGAGTTCCAGGCCAAGACAGAGAATAAGACCAGACCATGGAGCACTCCCCTCCTCAGCCACACAGCCACTGAGATTCCCTACCATCTACAAGGACGCTGATGCTAAGTTAAGGAATCAGAAATCACATCAGTTCTTGGCACCAACCTAACGATGCAGAGGCACTGCCAGCGTGGGTGGGTGGTTGCTGCTGGACACAGCCACCATGGGATGGGTTTCTACTGGATGCCAGGGAGAGGTGGGACTGACAGCCTTGTCCTGAGGCCGGCAGAGCTCACAGCAGGGGATGCCCATATTCAGCAAGGGTCGCTGTTCCTTTGTTTGTTGATATTATCCTGCTTTTTCCAGCTCCAGACCTACACAGGGAAAAGGAGCAGACCATGGCGCACTCCCGTCCTCAGCCACACAGACAGAGAGATCTCTGAACTTCTAAAAGGACACGGACAAGAAGTTAAGGCATCAAGAGTTTGGCACAGCCCTGGGCAGCCTTTGCCCATGGGAATTGAGAGTGGCTGTTCCATTGTTTGTTATCCTGTCTTTCAGAATTCCAGGCCCAGACAGAGAATAAGAACAGACCATGGCGCACTCCCATCCTCAGCCACAGAGACAGAGAGGTCTCTGACCTTCTAAAAGGACACGGACAAGAAGTTAAGGCATCAAGATTTGGCACAGCCCTGGGCAGCCTTTGCCCATGGGAACTGAGGGTGGCTGTTCCAATGTTTGCTATCCTGTCTTTCAGAGTTCCAGGCCCAGACAGAGAATAAGAACAGACCATGGCGCACTCCCGTCCTCAGCCACACAGACAGAGAGATCTCTGAACTTCTGAAAGGACACGCACAAGAAGTTAAGGCATCAAGAGTTTGGCACAGCCCTGGGCAGCCTTTGCCCATGGGAACTGAGGGTGGCTGTTCCAATGTTTGCTATCCTGTCTTTCAGAGTAAAAGGAGCAGGCACAGAAAACCACCAGACCATGGAGCACTCCCCTCCTCAGCCACACAGCCACTGAGATTCCCTACCATCTACCAGGACGCTGATGCTAAGTTAAGGAATCAGAAAGCACATCAGTTCTTGGCACCAACCTAATGATGCACTGGCACTGCCAGTGTGGGTGGGTGGTTGCTGGTGGGCACAGCCACCATGGGATGGGTGTATACTGGCTGCCAGGGAGAGGTGGGATTGAAAGCCTTGTCTTGAGGCTGGCACAGCTCAAAGCAGGGGTTGACCATGATTAGCGAGGGTGGCTGTTCCTTTGTTTGTTGATATTATCCTGCTTTTTCCAGCTCCAGACCTACACAGGGAAAAGGAGCAGACCATGGCGCACTCCCGTCCTCAGCCACAGAGACAGAGAGATCTCTGAACTTCTAAAAGGACACGCACAAGAAGTTAAGGCATCAAGAGTTTGGCACAGCCCTGGGCAGCCTTTGCCCATGGGAACTGAGGGTGGCTGTTCCATTTTTTGTTATCCTGTCTTTCAGAGTTCCAGGCCCAGACAGAGAATAAGAACAGACCATGGCGCACTCCCGTCCTCAGCCACACAGACAGAGAGGTCTCTGACCTTCTAAAAGGACACGGACAAGAAGTTAAGGCATCAAGAGTTTGGCACAGCCCTGGGCAGCCTTTGCCCATGGGAACTGAGGGTGGCTGTTCCAGTGTTTGCTATCCTGTCTTTCAGAGTAACAGGACCAGGCACAGAAAACCACCAGACCATGGAGCACTCCCCTCCTCAGCCACACAGCCACTGAGATTCCCTACCATCTACAAGGACGCTGATGCTAAGTTAAGGAATCAGAAAGCACATCAGTTCTTGGCACCAACCTAACGATGCAGAGGCACTGCCAGCGTGGGTGGGTGGTTGCTGGTGGGCACAGCCACCATGACATGGGTGTCTACTGGATGCCAGGGAGAGGTGGGACTGACAGCCTTGGCCTGAGGCTGGCATAGCTCACAGCAGGGCATGCCCATGGTCAGCAAGGGTCGCTGTTCCTTTGTGTGTTGATATTATCCTGCTTTTTCCAGCTCCAGACCTACACAGGGAAAAGGAGCAGACCATGGCGCTCTCCCGTCCTTCAGCCACAGAAACAGAGAGATCTCTCACATTCTAAAAGGACACGGACAAGAAGTTAAGGCATCAAGAGTTTGGCACAGCCCTGGGCAGCCATTGCCCATGGGAACTGAGAGTGCCTGTTCCGTTGTTTGCTATCCTGTCTTTCAGAGTAACAGGACCAGGCACAGAAAACCACCAGACCATGGAGCACTCCCCTCCTCAGCCACAGAGACAGAGAGATCTCTGACATTCTAAAAGGACACGGACAAGAAGTTAAGGCATCAAGAGTTTGGCACAGCCCTGGGCAGCCTTTGCCCATGGGAACTGAGGGTGGCTGTTCCAATGTTTGCTATCCTGTCTTTCAGAGTAACAGGAGCAGGCACAGAAAACCACCAGACCATGGAGCACTCCCCTCCTCAGCCACACAGCCACTGTGATTCGCTACCATCTACCAGGACGCTGATGCTAAGTTAAGGAATCAGAAAGCACATCAGTTCTTGGCACCAACCTAATGATGCACTGGCACTGCCAGTGTGGGTGGGTGGTTGCTGCTGGACACAGCCACCATGGGATGGGTGTCTACTGGCTGCCAGGGAGAGGTGGGATTGAAAGCCTTGTCTTGAGGCTGGCACAACTCAAAGCAGGGGTTGACCATGATTACCGAGGGTGGCTGTTCCTTTGTTTGTTGATATTATCCTGCTTTTTCCAGCTCCAGACCTACACAGGGAAAAGGAGCAGACCATGGCGCACTCCCGTCCTCAGCCACACAGACAGAGAGATCTCTGACATTCTAAAAGGACACGGACAAGAAGTTAAGGCATCAAGAGTTTGGCACAGCCCTGGGCAGCCTTTGCCCATGGGAATAGAGTGTGGCTGTTCCATTGTTTGCTATCCTGTCTTTCAGAGTTCCAGGTCAAGACAGAGAATAAGACCAGACCATGGAGCACTCCCCTCCTCAGCCACACAGCCACTGAGATTCCCTACCATCTACAAGGACGCTGATGCTAAGTTAAGGAATCAGAAAGCACATCAGTTCTTGGCACCAACCTAACGATGCAGAGGCACTGCCAGCGTGGGTGGGTGGTTGCTGGTGGGCAGAGCCACAATGGGATGGGTGTCTACTGGCTGCCAGGGAGAGGTGGGACTAACAACCTTGTCCTGAGGCTGGCAGAGCTCAAAGCAGGGGTTGCCCATGGTCAGCGAGGGTCGCTATTCCTTTGTTTGTTGATATTATCCTGTTTTTCCAGCTCCAGAACTACACAGGGAAAAGAATGAGTCCATGGTGCACTGTTGAACTCAAGCACAAAGCCACTGAGATTCCCTAACATCTACAAGGGTGCTGACGCTAAGTTAAGCAATCAAAAAGGACATCAGCTCTTGGCACCAACCTAATGGTGCAGTGGCACTGCCAGTGTGGGTGGGTGGTTGCTGGTGGACAAAGCCACCATGGGATGGGTTTCTACTGGCTGCCAGGGAGAGGTGGGACTGACAGCCTTGTCCTGAGGCTGGCACAGCTCAAAGCAGGGGTTGACCATGGTCAGCAAGGGTGGCTGTTCCTTTGTTTGTTGATATTATCCTGTTTTTTCCAGCTCCAGACCTACACAGGGAAAAGGACCAGGCCATGGCGCACTCCCCTCCTCAGCCACAGAGACAGAGAGATCTCTGAACTTCTAAAAGGACACGCACAAGAAGTTAAGGCATCGAGAGTTTGGCACAGCCCTGGGCAGCCTTTGCCCATTGGAACTGAGGGTGGCTGTTCCAATGTTTGCTATCCTGTCTTTCAGAGTAACAGGACCAGGCACAGAAAACCACCAGACCATGGAGCACTCCCCTCCTCAGCCACAGAGACAGAGAGATCTCTGACATTCTAAAAGGACACTGACAAGAAGTTAAGGCATCAAGAGTTTGGCACAGCCCTGGGCAGCCTTTGCCCATGGGAACTGAGGGTGGCTGTTCCAATGTTTGCTATCCTGTCTTTCAGAGTAACAGGACCAGGCACAGAAAACCACCAGACCATGGAGCACTCCCCTCCTCAGCCACACAGCCACTGAGATTCCCTACCATCTACCAGGACGCTGATGCTAAGTTAAGGAATCAGAAAGCACATCAGTTCTTGGCACCAACCTAACGATGCAGAGGCACTGCCAGCGTGGGTGGGTGGTTGCTGGTGGGCACAGCCACCATGACATGGGTGTCTAATGGATGCCAGGGAGAGGTGGGATTGAAAGCCTTGTCCTGAGGCTGGCATAGCTCACAGCAGGGCATGCCCATGGTCAGCAAGGGTCGCTGTTCCTTTGTGTGTTGATATTATCCTGCTTTTTCCAGCTCCAGACCTACACAGGGAAAAGGAGCAGACCATGGCGCTCTCCCGTCCTTCAGCCACAGAAACAGAGAGATCTCTCACATTCTAAAAGGACACGGAAAAGAAGTTAAGGCATCAAGAGTTTGGCACAGCCCTGGGCAGCCATTGCCCATGGGAACTGAGAGTGGCTGTTCCGTTGTTTGCTGTCTTGTCTTTCAGAGTTCCCGGCCCAGACAGAGAATAAGAACAGACCATGGCGCACTCCCGTCCTCAGCCACAGAGACAGAGAGGTCTCTGACCTTCTAAAAGGACACTGACAAGAAGTTAAGGCATCAAGAGTTTGGCACAGCCCTGGGAAGCCTTTGCCCATGGGAACTGAGAGTGGCTGTTCCATTGTTTGCTATCCTGTCTTTCAGAGTTCCAGGCCCAGACAGAGAATAAGACCAGACCATGGAGCACTCCCCTCCTCAGCCACACAGCCACTGAGATTCCCTACCATCTACCAGGACGCTGATGCTAAGTTAAGGAATCAGAAAGCACATCAGTTCTTGGCACCAACCTAATGATGCACTGGCACTGCCAGTGTGGGTGGGTGGTTGCTGGTGGGCACAGCCACCATGGGATGGGTGTCTACTGGCTGCCAGGGAGAGGTGGGATTGAAAGCCTTGTCTTGACGCTGGCACAGCTCAAAGCAGGGGTTGACCATGATTAGCGAGGGTGGCTGTTCCTTTGTTTGTTGATATTATCCTGCTTTTTCCAGCTCCAGACCTACACAGGGAAAAGGAGCAGACCATGGCGCACTCCGGTCCTCAGCCACAGAGACAGAGAGATCTCTGAACTTCTAAAAGGACACGCACAAGAAGTTAAGGCATCAAGAGTTTGGCACAGCCCTGGGCAGCCTTTGCCCATGGGAACTGAGGGTGGCTGTTCCGTTGTTTGCTATCCTGTCTTTCAGAGTAACAGGACCAGGCACAGAAAACCACCAGACCATGGAGCACTCCCCTCCTCAGCCACAGAGACAGAGAGATCTCTGACATTCTAAAAGGACACGGACAAGAAGTTAAGGCATCAAGAGTTTGGCACAGCCCTGGGCAGCCTTTGCCCATGGGAACTGAGGGTGGCTGTTCCAATGTTTGCTATCCTGTCTTTCAGAGTAACAGGAGCAGGCACAGAAAACCACCAGACCATGGAGCACTCCCCTCCTCAGCCACACAGCCACTGTGATTCGCTACCATCTACCAGGACGCTGATGCTAAGTTAAGGAATCAGAAAGCACATCAGTTCTTGGCACCAACCTAACGATGCAGAGGCACTGCCAGCGTGGGTGGGTGGTTGCTGGTGGACACAGCCACCATGGGATGGGTGTCTACTGGCTGCCAGGGAGAGGTGGGACTGACAGCCTTGGCTTGAGGCTGGCATAGCTCACAGCAGGGCATGCCCATGGTCAGCAAGGGTCGCTGTTCCTTTGTTTGTTGATATTATCCTGCTTTTTCCAGCTCCAGACCTACACAGGGAAAAGGAGCAGACCATGGCACTCTCCCGTCCTTCAGCCACAGAAACAGAGAGTTCTCGGACATTCTAAACGGACAAGGACAAGAAGTTAAGGCATCAAGAGTTTGGCACAGCCCTGGGCAGCCATTGCCCATGGGAACTGAGGGTGGCTGTTCCATTGTTTGCTATCCTGTCTTTCAGAGTAACAGGACCAGGCACAGAAAACCACTAGACCATGGAGCACTCCCCTCCTCAGCCACACAGCCACTGAGGTTCCCTATCATCTACAAGGACGCTGATGCTAAGTTAAGGAATCAGAAATCTCATCAGCTCTTGGCACCAACCTAATGATGCACTGGCACTGCCAGGGTGGGTGGGTGGTTGCTGCTGGACACAGCCACCATGGGATGGGTGTCTACTGGCTGCCAGGGAGAGGTGGGACTGACAGCCTTGGCCTGAGGCTGGCACAGCTCAAAGCAGGGGTTGACCATGGTCAGCGAGGGTGGCTGTTCCTTTATTTGTTGATATTATCCTGCTTTTTCCAGCTCCAGACCTACACAGGGAAAAGAACCAGGCCATGGCGCACTCCCGTCCTCAGCCACACAGACAGAGAGGTCTCTGACCTTCTAAAAGGACACGCACAAGAAGTTAAGGCATCAAGAGTTTGGCACAGCCCTGGGCAGCCTTTGCCCATGGGAACTGAGGGTGGCTGTTCCAATGTTTGCTATCCTGTCTTTCAGAGTAACAGGAGCAGGCACAGAAAACCACCAGACCATGGAGCACTCCCCTCCTCAGCCACAGAGACAGAGAGATCTCTGACATTCTAAAAGGACACTGACAAGAAGTTAAGGCATCAAGAGTTTGGCACAGCCCTGGGCAGCCTTTGCCCATGGGAACTGAGAGTGGCTGTTCCATTGTTTGCTATCCTGTCTTTCAGAGTTCCAGGACCAGGCACAGAAAACCACCAGACCATGGAGCACTCCCCTCCTCAGCCACACAGCCTCTGAGATTCCCTACCATCTACCAGGACGCTGATGCTAAGTTAAGGAATCAGAAAGCACATCAGTTCTTGGCACCAACCTAATGATGCAGAGGCACTTCCAGCGTGGGTGGGTGGTTGCTGGTGGGCACAGCCACCATGACATGGGTGTCTACTGGATGTCGGGGAGAGGTGGGATTGAAAGCCTTGTCCTGAGGCTGGCATAGCTCACAGCAGGGCATGCCCATGGTCAGCAAGGGTCGCTGTTCCTTTGTGTGTTGATATTATCCTGCTTTTTCCAGCTCCAGACCTACACAGGGAAAAGGAGCAGACCATGGCGCTCTCCCGTCCTTCAGCCACAGAAACAGAGAGATCTCTCACATTCTAAAAGGACACGGACAAGAAGTTAAGGCATCAAGAGTTTGGCACAGCCCTGGGCAGCCATTGCCCATGGGAACTGAGAGTGCCTGTTCCGTTGTTTGCTATCCTGTCTTTCAGAGTAACAGGACCAGGCACAGAAAACCACCAGACCATGGAGCACTCCCCTCCTCAGCCACAGAGACAGAGAGATCTCTGACATTCTAAAAGGACACGGACAAGAAGTTAAGGCATCAAGAGTTTGGCACAGCCCTGGGCAGCCTTTGCCCATGGGAACTGAGGGTGGCTGTTCCATTGTTTGTTATCCTGTCTTTCAGAATTCCAGGCCCAGACAGAGAATAAGAACAGACCATGGCGCACTCCCATCCTCAGCCACAGAGACAGAGAGGTCTCTGAACTTCTAAAAGGACACGGACAAGAAGTTAAGGCATCAAGATTTGGCACAGCCCTGGGCAGCCTTTGCCCATGGGAACTGAGGGTGGCTGTTCCAATGTTTGCTATCCTGTCTTTCAGAGTAAAAGGAGCAGGCACAGAAAACCACCAGACCATGGAGCACTCCCCTCCTCAGCCACACAGCCACTGAGATTCCCTACCATCTACCAGGACGCTGATGCTAAGTTAAGGAATCAGAAAGCACATCAGTTCTTGGCACCAACCTAATGATGCAGTGGCACTGCCAGTGTGGGTGGGTGGTTGCTGGTGGGCACAGCCACCATGGGATGGGTGTCTACTGGCTGCCAGGGAGAGGTGGGATTGAAAGCCTTGTCTTGAGGCTGGCACAACTCAAAGCAGGGGTTGACCATGATTAGCGAGGGTGGCTGTTCCTTTGTTTGTTGATATTATCCTGCTTTTTCCAGCTCCAGACCTACACAGGGAAAAGGAGCAGACCATGGCGCACTCCCGTCCTCAGCCACACAGACAGAGAGATCTCTGACATTCTAAAAGGACACGGACAAGAAGTTAAGGCATCAAGAGTTTGGCACAGCCCTGGGCAGCCTTTGCCCATGGGAATAGAGTGTGGCTGTTCCATTGTTTGCTATCCTGTCTTTCAGAGTTCCAGGTCAAGACAGAGAATAAGACCAGACCATGGAGCACTCCCCTCCTCAGCCACACAGCCTCTGAGGTTCCCTACCATCTACAAGGACGCTGATGCTAAGTTAAGGAATCAGAAATCTCATCAGTTCTTGGCACCAACCTAACGATGCAGAGGCACTGCCAGTGTGGGTGGGTGGTTGCTGCTGGACACAGCCACCATGGGATGGGTGTCTACTGGCTGCCAGGGAGAGGTGGGATTGAAAGCCTTGTCCTGAGGCTGGCACAGCTCAAAGCAGGGGTTGACCATGGTCAGCGAGGGTGGCTGTTCCTTTGTTTGTTGATATTATCCTGCTTTTTCCAGCTCCAGACCTACACAGGGAAAAGGAGCAGACCATGGCGCACTCCCGTCCTCAGCCACACAGACAGAGAGATCTCTGACATTCTAAAAGGACACGGACAAGAAGTTAAGGCATCAAGAGTTTGGCACAGCCCTGGGCAGCCTTTGCCCATGGGAACTGAGGGTGGCTGTTCCAATGTTTGCTATCCTGTCTTTCAGAGTAAAAGGAGCAGGCACAGAAAACCACCAGACCATGGAGCACTCCCCTCCTCAGCCACACAGCCACTGAGATTCCCTACCATCTACCAGGACGCTGATGCTAAGTTAAGGAATCAGAAAGCACATCAGTTCTTGGCACCAACCTAATGATGCACTGGCACTGCCAGTGTGGGTGGGTGGTTGCTGGTGGGCACAGCCACCATGGGATGGGTGTCTACTGGCTGCCAGGGAGAGGTGGGATTGAAAGCCTTGTCTTGAGGCTGGCACAACTCAAAGCAGGGGTTGACCATGATTAGCGAGGGTGGCTGTTCCTTTGTTTGTTGATATTATCCTGCTTTTTCCAGCTCCAGACCTACACAGGGAAAAGGAGCAGACCATGGCGCACTCCCGTCCTCAGCCACACAGACAGAGAGATCTATGACATTCTAAAAGGACACGGACAAGAAGTTAAGGCATCAAGAGTTTGGCACAGCCCTGGGCAGCCTTTGCCCATGGGAACTGAGGGTGGCTGTTCCAATGTTTGCTATCCTGTCTTTCAGAGTAAAAGGAGCAGGCACAGAAAACCACCAGACCATGGAGCACTCCCCTCCTCAGCCACACAGCCACTGAGATTCCCTACCATCTACCAGGACGCTGATGCTAAGTTAAGGAATCAGAAAGCACATCAGTTCTTGGCACCAACCTAATGATGCACTGGCACTGCCAGTGTGGGTGGGTGGTTGCTGGTGGGCACAGCCACCATGGGATGGGTGTCTACTGGCTGCCAGGGAGAGGTGGGATTGAAAGCCTTGTCTTGAGGCTGGCACAACTCAAAGCAGGGGTTGACCATGATTAGCGAGGGTGGCTGTTCCTTTGTTTGTTGATATTATCCTGCTTTTTCCAGCTCCAGACCTACACAGGGAAAAGGAGCAGACCATGGCGCACTCCCGTCCTCAGCCACACAGACAGAGAGATCTATGACATTCTAAAAGGACACGGACAAGAAGTTAAGGCATCAAGAGTTTGGCACAGCCCTGGGCAGCCTTTGCCCATGGGAATAGAGTGTGGCTGTTCCATTGTTTGCTATCCTGTCTTTCAGAGTTCCAGGCCCAGACAGAGAATAAGAACAGACCATGGCGCACTCCCCTCCTCAGCCACAGAGACAGAGAGGTCTCTGACCTTCTAAAAGGACACGGACAAGAAGTTAAGGCATCAAGATTTGGCACAGCCCTGGGCAGCCTTTGCCCATGGGAACTGAGGGTGGCTGTTCCAATGTTTGCTATCCTGTCTTTCAGAGTTCCAGGCCAAGACAGAGAATAAGACCAGACCATGGAGCACTCCCCTCCTCAGCCACACAGCCACTGAGATTCCCTACCATCTACAAGGACGCTGATGCTAAGTTAAGGAATCAGAAAGCACATCAGTTCTTGGCACCAACCTAACGATGCAGAGGCACTGCCAGCGTGGGTGGGTGGTTGCTGGTGGGCACAGCCACCATGACATGGGTGTCTACTGGATGCCAGGGAGAGGTGGGACTGACAGCCTTGTCCTGAGGCTGGCATAGCTCACAGCAGGGCATGCCCATGGTCAGCAAGGGTCGCTGTTCCTTTGTGTGTTGATATTATCCTGCTTTTTCCAGCTCCAGACCTACACAGGGAAAAGGAGCAGACCATGGCGCTCTCCCGTCCTTCAGCCACAGAAACAGAGAGATCTCTCACATTCTAAAAGGACACGGAAAAGAAGTTAAGGCATCAAGTTTTGGCACAGCCCTGGGCAGCCTTTGCCCATGGGAACTGAGGGTGGCTGTTCGATTGTTTGCTATCCTGTCTTTCAGAGTTCCATGCCAAGACAGAGAATAAGACCAGACCATGGAGCACTCCCCTCCTCAGCCACACAGCCACTGAGATTCCCTACCATCTACAAGGACGCTGATGCTAAGGTAAGGAATCAGAAATCTCATCAGCTCTTGGCACCAACCTAATGATGCAGCGGCACTGCCAGGGTGGGTGGGTGGTTGCTGCTGGACACAGCCACCATGGGATGGGTGTCTACTGGCTGCCAGGGAGAGGTGGGATTGAAAGCCTTGTCCTGAGGCTGGCACAGCTCAAGGCAGGGGTTGCCCATGGTCAGCGAGGGTGGCTATTCCTTTGTTTGTTGATATTTGTCTAGGGCTAGTTGGATGGCTTTCACTTCTGCAAACTGACTTGACTCGCCTTCTCCTTCAGTGGCCTCAACGACTTGTCGTGTGGGACTCCACACAGCAGCTTTCCACTTCCGATGGTTCCCTACCACACGACAGGATCCATCAGTAAACAAAGCGTAACACCTTTCGTCTTCTGATAGCTCATTATATGGTGGTGCCTCTTGGGCACGAGCCACCTCCTCAGGTGATGCTCCAAAATCTCTGCCTTCTGGCCAGTCCATGATCTCTTCCAGAATTCCTGGGCGGTTAGATTTCCCCAGTCGAGCTCGTTGTGTGATCAATGCTATCCACTTACTCCATGTAGCGCTGGTTGCATGATGTGTAGAGGGGATGTTTCCTTTGAACATCCAGTGTAGCACGGGCAATCGTGGTGCCAAGAGGAGATATGCTTCTGTACCAACAACTTCTGAAGTGGCTCGAACCCCCTCATATGCTGCTAGTATTTCTTTTTCTGTCGGGGTGTAGTGGGCTTCTGATCCTCGGTACCCCCGACTCCAAAACCCTAATGGTCGACCTCGGGTTTCTCCTGCTGTTTTCTGCCACAGGCTCCAGGTGAGACCATGCTCCCCAGCTGCAGTGTAGAGTACATTTTGTACATCTGGTCCTGTCCGGACAGGCCCAAGAGCTACTGCACGAGCTATTTCCTGTCTGATATGCTCAAAAGCTTGTTGTTGTTCAGGGCCCCATTCAAAATAGTTCTTTTTCCGCGTTACTCGATAGAGAGGGCTCACAAGCTGACTATAACCTGGAATATGCATTCTCCAGAACCCCACAAGGCCTAGGAAAGCTTGTGTTTCTTTCTTGTTGGCTGGTGGAGACATAGATGCTATCTTGTTAACCACATCCATTGGGACATGACGGCGTCCATCCTGCCATTTTATTCCCAAGAATTGAATCTCCTGTGCAGGTCCCTTGACCTTACTTTTCTTTATGGCGAAACCAGCTTTCAGAAGAATCTGAATTATTCTTTTTCCCTTCTCAAACACTTCTTCTGCCTCGTTGCCCCACACGATGATGTCATCTATGTATTGTAAATGTTCAGGGGCATCGCCTTGTTCCAGTGCCATTTGGATTAATCCGTGACAAAGGGTAGGGCTGTGCTTCCACCCCTGGGGCAGTCGATTCCAGGTGTATTGGACACCTCTCCATGTGAAAGCAAACTGTGGCCTGCATTCTGCTGCCAAAGGAATGGAGAAAAATGCATTGGCAATATCAATTGTAGCATACCATGTGGCTGCCTTTGATGCCAGTTCATATTGGAGCTCTAACATGTCCGGTACAGCAGCACTCAGTGGCGGTGTCACTTCATTCAGGCCGCGATCATCTACTGTTAACCTCCATCCTCCATCAGACTTTTGCACTGGCCATATAGGACTATTAAAAGGTGAATGAGTCTTACTGATGACTCCTTGGCTCTCTAGGTGATGAATCAGCTCATGGATGGGAGCCAGGGAGTCTCGGTTTGTCCGATATTGCCGACGGTGCACTGTCCTGGTAGCGATTGGCACCTGCTGTTCTTCAACTTGCAGCAATCCCACAGTGAAGGGATCTTCCGAGAGGCCAGGCAGGGTAGATAGCTGTTTGATCTTCTCTGCATTTACAGTGGCTACACCAAAAACCCATCGGTACCCCTTTGGGTCCTTGAAGTACCCTCTCTTGAGGTAGTCTATGCCAAGGATACAAGGGGCCTCTGGGCCGGTCACAATGGGGTGCTTTTCCCACTTGTCCCCTGTCAAGCTCACTTCAGCCTCCAGTATAGTCAATTCTTGGCATCCCCCTGTCACTCCTGAGATCCAGATGGGTTCTGTGCCCCTGTATCCTGATGGCATCAGTGTACACTGTGCACCAGTGTCTACCAAAGCTTTATACTTCTGTGGGTCTGATGTGCCAGGCCACCGAATCCACACAGTCCAGTATATCCGGTCATCCCTTTCCTCCTCCTGGCCAAAGGCAGGGACCCTCTATTGCTGTTCCTCATCAGAATATTCACTGTCCAATCCTTGCGGTACCAGACCAGAAGTCCCCTCACCAGAATCAAGGGAGGTGGTTTCAGTTCTTCTGTACTTGGAGGATCGCTGAGTGCTTTCTTGGGCCTCTACAGCAACTACGCTGACAGCCGCCTTCTTGGGTGACCCCTTCTCAACAGCTGTCTTCCCTCTCAGTTCACGTACGCGGGCTTCCGGCTTAAAGGTAGGTTCACCATCCCACTTCCTCATGTCCTCCCCTTGGTCACGCAGGAAGAACCAGAGTGTACCACGTGGCATACGCCTTGGGCTCCCTTTCCCTCTGACTTGGGCAGGAGAGGACTGATTTCTTGGAGCATCCCTAACAGCCAAGGCACTGTCCTGTAGGGATGAGGAGGCACAGAGATTTTCCTCAAAGTTTTGGAGCCAAGACGACACTTTCTCCACAGTTGGTGTTTCCATATCTGGACAATACATTGCTGCCAAGCTGTTAGAATACGATGCTGGGGCACCTTGAATCACCTGTCGCCACATGGCCCGTGTGCACAGGACATCCTCTGGATCTTTGGATACTTCCTCATCATCTAGATCACTGTAGATGACTTCCACCACTGCTAACTCTCTCAGGTACTGGATGCCTTCATCTGCAGTAGTCCACTTTTCTGAGGAATTCACAAGATCTTCCTTGAATGGGTATCTTGCCCTCACACTTGACAGGAGCCGGCTCCAGAGACTGCAAACTGCTGCCTCTTTTCCAATTCCTCTTTCAATTCCCCGGTTTCTAGCAAGGGATCCCAGTTGTTGGGCTTCCTTGCCTTCCAGTTGCTGACTATCAGCCCCGTTATCCCAGCATCGGAGCAGCCAGGCAGCAATCCGCTCACCTGGCTGGCGGCTGTAATCTTTCCGCAAGTCCCGAAGTTCTGAGGACGTCAGGGACCGGGTAGTTTCCGCTTCCTGTTTAAGCTCCCTCACTCCTTCCTCCAATTTCTTTATCGAAGGACCAGCTTCTAGATCAAACCTTTCCTCTTCTTCTTCTTCCCTCACTAATCGATGGTATGGACCTGTTGATCTCCTTGTCCACTGCTTCCTTTTCACTACTGGGGCAATTACTGTAGTTGGTGTTGTTTGGGTCCCTATCTCGAGCATGGTGTCCTCAGATGCAGTCTGGGTCCCTGCCTCAACCATGGTCCTCTGACAGTGTTGAACTATGGCTCGGTAGGCATAGGCCAGGCCCCAGTACAGTGCAAGAAGCTGCTGGTTTTCATTGGGATAAGCAAGGCACCCTTCTATCAGGTGGCGTGTCAGTTTGCCAGGGTTACTTGCCTGTTCAGGTGTAAAGTCCCAGGTTATGGGAGGTGATAACCGTCCTAGGAATCTGCCCAAATCCTTCCATATACCCTGCCACCCAGGGACCGGTCGCTTGAGGGCACATTTCGGTATTGCCTCACCTAAAACTTGCCTTCTCTTATACCAGGATGAGACCAGATTCCACAATACCCATAATATGCCACCAGTATTAATTATTAGTATTAAACAGCTCACGTAAGGGTGAACAAGGACCTCGGGAGCCTGCATAATAAAACCATTCACATCAATGCCTGGTAGAGAGAGGGAGATATGTTCTCTCATCTCCTCCACAAGATAGCTCCCACAACACAGCAAAGCCGTCAGCGCCAGGACAAAACACATAGACATTATTTGTATTAGCACGTTCCCGCGTTCCTTCGTTCTCCCCACAAGATAGCTCCCACAGCACAACAGAGCCATCAGTGCCAGGACAAAGCACGCAGCCATTATTTGCATTAACATGTTCCCAAACTCAGCAAGCTAGAGATAAGAAAGCAGCTAACAAGCTCGGTGACCTGCACAGGAGCTTGCCACTTAATAACTAGCTATAGAACGCTTAATGCAAAACTGCCGTTGTCGTGCCCCACGTTGGGCGCCAAAAAGGACTGTGGTGGGTTGACCCTGGTTGGATGCCAGGTGCCCACCAAAGCCGCTCTATCACTCCCCCTCCTCAGCTGGGGGGGGAAGAAAATATAACAAAAGGCTCGTGGGTCAAGATAAGGACAGTTTAATACAGTGATAGCAAAGGTCGCGCGTGCGAAAGCAAAGGAAAAAAACAAATGATGTTATTCTCTACTTCCCATCAGCAGGCGATGTCTAGCCACTTCTCGGGAAGCAGGGCTTCAGTACGCTTAGTGGTTGCTCCGGAAGACAAAATGCCCCCCCTCTGTCTCCCTTTACTTAGCTTTTATATCTGAGCTGACGTCATATGGTATGGAATATCTGTTTGGTTAGTTTAGGTCAGCTGTCCTGATTGTGTCCCCTCCCAAGATCTTGCCCTGCCCCAGCCTGCCATTGAGGGGAGGGCAAAAATGTTGGGGAGACAGCCTTGATGCTGTGCCAGCACTGCTCAGCAGTAGCCAAAACACTGGTGTGCTATCAACACCTTTCTAGCTACTGATGCAGGGCACAGTGCTATGAGGGCTGCTGTGGGGAGTATTAACTCCATCTCAGCCAGACCCAATACAATATTATCCTGCTTTTTCCAGCTGCAGGACACTCAGGGAAAAGGAGCAGACCATGGCGCACTCCCCTCCTCAGCTACAGAGACAGAGAGGTCTCTGACCTTCTAAAAGGACACGGACAAGAAGTTAAGGCATTAAGAGTTTGGCACAGCCCTGGGCATGCGTTGCCCATGGTAACAGAGTGTGGCTGTTCCATTGTTTGCTATCCTGTCTTTCAGAGTTCCAGGCCCAGGCACAGAAAACCACCAGACCGTGGAACACTCCCCTCCTCAGCCACACAGCCACTGAGATTCCCTACCATCTACAAGGACGCTGATGCTAAGTTAAGGAATCAGAAATCTCATCAGCTCTTGGCACCAACCTAATGATGCACTGGCACTGCCAGTGTGGGTGGGTGGTTGCTACTGGACACAGCCACCATGAGATGGGTGTCTACTGGCTGCCAGGGAGAGGTGGGATTGAAAGCCTTGTCCTGAGGCTGGCACAGCTCAAAGCAGGGGTTGACCATGGTCAGCAAGGGTGGCTGTTCCTTTGTTTGTTGATATTATCCTGCTTTTTCCAGCTCCAGACCTACACAGGGAAAAGGAGCAGACCATGGCGCACTCCCGTCCTCAGCCACAGAGACAGAGAGATCTCTGAACTTCTAAAAGGACACGCACAAGAAGTTAAGGCATCAAGAGTTTGGCACAGCCCTGGGCAGCCTTTGCCCATGGGAACTGAGAGTGGCTGTTCCATTGTTTGTTATCCTGTCTTTCAGAATTCCAGGCCCAGACAGAGAATAAGAACAGACCATGGCGCACTCCCATCCTCAGCCACACAGACAGAGAGCTCTCTGACCTTCTAAAAGGACACGGACAAGAAGTTAAGGCATCAAGAGTTGGCACAGCCCTGGGCAGCCTTTGCCCATGGGAACTGAGAGTGGCTGTTCCAATGTTTGCTATCCTGTCTTTCAGAGTAAAAGGAGCAGGCACAGAAAACCACCAGACCATGGAGCACTCCCCTCCTCAGCCACACAGCCACTGAGATTCCCTACCATCTACCAGGACGCTGATGCTAAGTTAAGGAATCAGAAAGCACATCAGTTCTTGGCACCAACCTAATGATGCACTGGCACTGCCAGTGTGGGTGGGTGGTTGCTGGTGGGCACAGCCACCATGGGATGGGTGTCTACTGGCTGCCAGGGAGAGGTGGGATTGAAAGCCTTGTCTTGAGGCTGGCACAGCTCAAAGCAGGGGTTGACCATGATTAGCGAGGGTGGCTGTTCCTTTGTTTGTTGATATTATCCTGCTTTTTCCAGCTCCAGACCTACACAGGGAAAAGGAGCAGACCATGGGGCTCTCCCGTCCTTCAGCCACAGAAACAGAGAGACCTCTGACATTCTAAAAGGACACAGACAAGAAGTTGAGGCATCAAGAGTTTGGCACAGCCCTGGGCAGCCTTTGCCCATGGGAACTGAGAGTGGCTGTTCCATTGTTTGCTATCCTGTCTTTCAGAGTTCCAGGCCCAGACAGAGAATAAGACCAGACCATGGCGCACTCCCGTCCTCAGCCACACAGACAGAGAGGTCTCTGAACTTCTAAAAGGACACGGACAAGAAGTTAAGGCATCAAGAGTTTGGCACAGCCCTGGGCAGCCTTTGCCCATGGGAACTGAGGGTGGCTGTTCCAATGTTTGCTATCCTGTCTTTCAGAGTAACAGGACCAGGCACAGAAAACCACCAGACCATGGAGCACTCCCCTCCTCAGCCACACAGCCACTGTGATTCGCTACCATCTACAAGGACGCTGATGCTAAGTTAAGGAATCAGAAATCTCATCAGTTCTTGGCACCAACCTAACGATGCAGAGGCACTGCCAGCGTGGGTGGGTGGTTGCTGGTGGACACAGCAACCATGGGATGGGTGTCTACTGGCTGCCAGGGAGAGGTGGGACTGACAGCCTTGGCTTGAGGCTGGGATAGCTCACAGCAGGGCATGCCCATGGTCAGCAAGGGTCGCTGTTCCTTTGTTTGTTGATATTATCCTACTTTTTCCAGCTCCAGACCTACACAGGGAAAAGGAGCAGACCATGGCACTCTCCCGTCCTTCAGCCACAGAAACAGAGAGTTCTCGGACATTCTAAACGGACAAGGACAAGAAGTTAAGGCATCAAGAGTTTGGCACAGCCCTGGGCAGCCATTGCCCATGGGAACTGAGGGTGGCTGTTCCATTGTTTGCTATCCTGTCTTTCAGAGTAACAGGACCAGGCACAGAAAACCACTAGACCATGGAGCACTCCCCTCCTCAGCCACACAGCCACTGAGGTTCCCTATCATCTACAAGGACGCTGATGCTAAGTTAAGGAATCAGAAATCTCATCAGCTCTTGGCACCAACCTAATGATGCACTGGCACTGCCAGGGTGGGTGGGTGGTTGCTGCTGGACACAGCCACCATGGGATGGGTGTCTACTGGCTGCCAGGGAGAGGTGGGACTGACAGCATTGGCCTGAGGCTGGCACAGCTCAAAGCAGGGTTTGACCATGGTCAGCGAGGGTGGCTGTTCCTTTATTTGTTGATATTATCCTGCTTTTTCCAGCTCCAGACCTACACAGGGAAAAGAACCAGGCCATGGCGCACTCCCGTCCTCAGCCACACAGACAGAGAGATCTCTGAACTTCTAAAAGGACACGCACAAGAAGTTAAGGCATCAAGAGTTTGGCACAGCCCTGGGCAGCCTTTGCCCATGGGAACTGAGGGTGGCTGTTCCAATGTTTGCTATCCTGTCTTTCAGAGTAACAGGACCAGGCACAGAAAACCACCAGACCATGGAGCACTCCCCTCCTCAGCCACACAGCCACTGAGATTACCTACCATCTACCAGGACGCTGATGCTAAGATAAGGAATCAGAAAGCACATCAGTTCTTGGCACCAACCTAATGATGCACTGGCACTGCCAGTGTGGGTGGGTGGTTGCTGGTGGGCACAGCCACCATGGGATGGGTGTATACTGGCTGCCAGGGAGAGGTGGGATTGAAAGCCTTGTCTTGAGGCTGGCACAGCTCAAAGCAGGGGTTGACCATGATTAGCGAGGGTGGCTGTTCCTTTGTTTGTTGATATTATCCTGCTTTTTCCAGCTCCAGACCTACACAGGGAAAAGGAGCAGACCATGGCGCTCTCCCGTCCTTCAGCCACAGAGACAGAGAGATCTCTGAACTTCTAAAAGGACACGGAAAAGAAGTTAAGGCATCAAGAGTTTGGCACAGCCCTGGGCAGCCATTGCCCATGGGAACTGAGAGTGGCTGTTCCGTTGTTTGCTGTCTTGTCTTTCAGAGTTCCCGGCCCAGACAGAGAATAAGAACAGACCATGGCGCACTCCCCTCCTCAGCCACAGAGACAGAGAGGTCTCTGACCTTCTAAAAGGACACTGACAAGAAGATAAGGCATCAAGAGTTTGGCACAGCCCTGGGCAGCCTTTGCCCATGGGAACTGAGGGTGGCTGTTCCAATGTTTGCTATCCTGTCTTTCAGAGTAACAGGAGCAGGCACAGAAAACCACCAGACCATGGAGCACTCCCCTCCTCAGCCACACAGCCACTGAGATTCCCTACCATCTACCAGGACACTGATGCTAAGTTAAGGAATCAGAAAGCACATCAGTTCTTGGCACCAACCTAACGATGCAGAGGCACTGCCAGGGTGGGTGGGTGGTTGCTGCTGGACACAGCCACCATGGGATGGGTGTCTACTGGATGCCAGGGAGAGGTGGGACTGACAGCCTTGGCTTGAGGCTGGCATAGCTCACAGCAGGGCATGCCCATGTTCAGCAAGGGTCGCTGTTCCTTTGTGTGTTGATATTATCCTGCTTTTTCCAGCTCCAGACCTACACAGGGAAAAGGAGCAGACCATGGCGCTCTCCCGTCCTTCAGCCACAGAAACAGAGAGATCTCTCACATTCTAAAAGGACACGGACAAGAAGTTAAGGCATCAAGAGTTTGGCACAGCCCTGGGCAGCCTTTGCCCATGGGAACTGAGAGTGGCTGTTCCATTGTTTGTTATCTTGTCTTTCAGATTTCCCGGCCCAGACAGAGAATAAGAACAGACCATGGCGCACTCCCCTCCTCAGCCACAGAGACAGAGAGGTCTCTGACCTTCTAAAAGGACACGCACAAGAAGTTAAGGCATCAAGAGTTTGGCACAGCCCTGGGAAGCCTTTGCCCATGGGAACTGAGAGTGGCTGTTCCATTGTTTGCTATCCTGTCTTTCAGAGTTCCAGGCCCAGACAGAGAATAAGACCAGACCATGGAGCACTCCCCTCCTCAGCCACACAGCCACTGAGATTCCCTACCATCTACCAGGACGCTGATGCTAAGTTAAGGAATCAGAAAGCACATCAGTTCTTGGCACCAACCTAATGATGCACTGGCACTGCCAGTGTGGGTGGGTGGTTGCTGGTGGGCACAGACACCATGGGATGGGTGTATACTGGCTGCCAGGGAGAGGTGGGATTGAAAGCCTTGTCTTGACGCTGGCACAGCTCAAAGCAGGGGTTGACCATGATTAGCGAGGGTGGCTGTTCCTTTGTTTGTTGATATTATCCTGCTTTTTCCAGCTCCAGACCTACACAGGGAAAAGGAGCAGACCATGGCGCACTCCGGTCCTCAGCCACAGAGACAGAGAGATCTCTGAACTTCTAAAAGTACACGCACAAGAAGTTAAGGCATCAAGAGTTTGGCACAGCCCTGGGCAGCCTTTGCCCATGGGAACTGAGGGTGGCTGTTCCAATGTTTGCTATCCTGTCTTTCAGAGTAACAGGACCAGGCACAGAAAACCACCAGACCATGGAGCACTCCCCTCCTCAGCCACACAGCCACTGTGATTCGCTACCATCTACCAGGACGCTGATGCTAAGTTAAGGAATCAGAAAGCACATCAGTTCTTGGCACCAACCTAACGATGCAGAGGCACTGCCAGCGTGGGTGGGTGGTTGCTGGTGGACACAGCCACCATGACATGGGTGTCTACTGGATGCCAGGGAGAGGTGGGACTGACAGCCTTGGCCTGAGGCTGGCATAGCTCACAGCAGGGCATGCCCATGGTCAGCAAGGGTCGCTGTTCCTTTGTGTGTTGATATTATCCTGCTTTTTCCAGCTCCAGACCTACACAGGGAAAAGGAGCAGACCATGGCGCTCTCCCGTCCTTCAGCCACAGAAACAGAGAGATCTCTCACATTCTAAAAGGACACGGACAAGAAGTTAAGGCATCAAGAGTTTGGCACAGCCCTGGGCAGCCATTGCCCATAGGAACTGAGAGTGCCTGTTCCGTTTTTTGCTATCCTGTCTTTCAGAGTAACAGGACCAGGCACAGAAAACCACCAGACCATGGAGCACTCCCCTCCTCAGCCACAGAGACAGAGAGATCTCTGACATTCTAAAAGGACACGGACAAGAAGTTAAGGCATCAAGAGTTTGGCACAGCCCTGGGCAGCCATTGCCCATGGGAACTGAGGGTGGCTGTTCCATTGTTTGCTATCCTGTCTTTCAGAGTAACAGGACCAGGCACAGAAAACCACTAGACCATGGAGCACTCCCCTCCTCAGCCACACAGCCACTGAGGTTCCCTATCATCTTCAAGGACGCTGATGCTAAGTTAAGGAATCAGAAATCTCATCAGCTCTTGGCACCAACCTAATGATGCACTGGCACTGCCAGGGTGGGTGGGTGGTTGCTGCTGGACACAGCCACCATGACATGGGTGTCTACTGGATGCCAGGGAGAGGTGGGACTGACAGCCTTGGCCTGAGGCTGGCATAGCTCACAGCAGGGCATGCCCATGGTCAGCAAGGGTCGCTGTTCCTTTGTGTGTTGATATTATCCTGCTTTTTCCAGCTCCAGACCTACACAGGGAAAAGGAGCAGACCATGGCGCTCTCCCGTCCTTCAGCCACAGAAACAGAGAGATCTCTCACATTCTAAAAGGACACGGAAAAGAAGTTAAGGCATCAAGAGTTTGGCACAGCCCTGGGCAGCCATTGCCCATGGGAACTGAGAGTGGCTGTTCCGTTGTTTGCTGTCTTGTCTTTCAGAGTTCCCGGCCCAGACAGAGAATAAGAACAGACCACGACGCACTCCCCTCCTCAGCCACAGAGACAGAGAGGTCTCTGACCTTCTAAAAGGACACTGACAAGAAGTTAAGGCATCAAGAGTTTGGCACAGCCCTGGGAAGCCTTTGCCCATGGGAACTGAGAGTGGCTGTTCCATTGTTTGCTATCCTGTCTTTCAGAGTTCCAGGCCCAGACAGAGAATAAGACCAGACCATGGAGCACTCCCCTCCTCAGCCACACAGCCACTGAGATTCCCTACCATCTACCAGGACGCTGATGCTAAGTTAAGGAATCAGAAAGCACATCAGTTCTTGGCACCAACCTAATGATGCACTGGCACTGCCAGTGTGGGTGGGTGGTTGCTGGTGGGCACAGCCACCATGGGATGGGTGTCTACTGGCTGCCAGGGAGAGGTGGGATTGAAAGCCTTGTCTTGAGGCTGGCACAACTCAAAGCAGGGGTTGACCATGATTAGCGAGGGTGGCTGTTCCTTTGTTTGTTGATATTATCCTGCTTTTTCCAGCTCCAGACCTACACAGGGAAAAGGAGCAGACCATGGCGCACTCCCGTCCTCAGCCACACAGACAGAGAGATCTCTGACATTCTAAAAGGACACGGACAAGAAGTTAAGGCATCAAGAGTTTGGCACAGCCCTGGGCAGCCTTTGCCCATGGGAATAGAGTGTGGCTGTTCCATTGTTTGCTATCCTGTCTTTCAGAGTTCCAGGTCAAGACAGAGAATAAGACCAGACCATGGAGCACTCCCCTCCTCAGCCACACAGCCACTGAGATTCCCTACCATCTACAAGGACGCTGATGCTAAGTTAAGGAATCAGAAAGCACATCAGTTCTTGGCACCAACCTAACGATGCAGAGGCACTGCCAGCGTGGGTGAGTGGTTGCTGGTGGGCAGAGCCACAATGGGATGGGTGTCTACTGGCTGCCAGGGAGAGGTGGGACTAACAACCTTGTCCTGAGGCTGGCAGAGCTCAAAGCAGGGGTTGCCCATGGTCAGCGAGAGTCGCTATTCCTTTGTTTGTTGATATTATCCTGTTTTTCCAGCTCCAGAACTACACAGGGAAAAGAATGAGTCCATGGTGCACTGTTGAACTCAAGCACAAAGCCACTGAGATTCCCTAACATCTACAAGGGTGCTGACGCTAAGTTAAGCAATCAAAAAGGACATCAGCTCTTGGCACCAACCTAATGGTGCAGTGGCACTGCCAGTGTGGGTGGGTGGTTGCTGGTGGACAAAGCCACCATGGCATGGGTTTCTACTGGCTGCCAGGGAGAGGTGGGACTGACAGCCTTGTCCTGAGGCTGGCACAGCTCAAAGCAGGGGTTGACCATGGTCAGCATGGGTGGCTGTTCCTTTGTTTGTTGATATTATCCTGCTTTTTCCAGCTCCAGACCTACACAGGGAAAAGGAGCAGACCATGGCGCACTCCGGTCCTCAGCCACAGAGACAGAGAGATCTCTGAACTTCTAAAAGGACACGGACAAGAAGTTAAGGCATCAAGAGTTTGGCACAGCCCTGGGCAGCCTTTGCCCATGAGAACTGAGAGTGGCTGTTCCATTGTTTGCTATCCTGTCTTTCAGAGTTCCAGGCCCAGACAGAGAATAAGACCAGACCATGGAGCACTCCCCTCCTCAGCCACACAGCCTCGGAGGTTCCCTACCATCTACAAGGACGCTGATGCTAAGTTAAGGAATCAGAAATCTCATCAGCTCTTGGCACCAACCTAATGATGCACTGGCACTGCCAGTGTGGGTGGGTGGTTGCTGCTGGACACAGCCACCATGGGATGGGTGTCTACTGGCTGCCAGGGAGAGGTGGGATTGAAAGCCTTGTCCTGAGGCTGGCACAGCTCAAAGCAGGGGTTGACCATGGTCAGCGAGGGTGGCTGTTCCTTTGTTTGTTGATATTATCCTGCTTTTTCCAGCTCCAGACCTACACAGGGAAAAGGAGCAGACCATGGCGCACTCCCCTCCTCAGCCACAGAGACAGAGAGGTCTCTGACCTTCTAAAAGGACACGGACAAGAAGTTAAGGCATCAAGAGTTTGGCACAGCCCTGGGCAGCCTTTGCCCATGGGAATTGAGAGTGGCTGTTCCATTGTTTGTTATCCTGTCTTTCAGAATTCCAGGCCCAGACAGAGAATAAGAACAGACCATGGCGCACTCCCATCCTCAGCCACAGAGACAGAGAGGTCTCTGACCTTCTAAAAGGACACGGACAAGAAGTTAAGGCATCAAGATTTGGCACAGCCCTGGGCAGCCTTTGCCCATGGGAACTGAGGGTGGCTGTTCCAATGTTTGCTATCCTGTCTTTCAGAGTTCCAGGCCAAGACAGAGAATAAGAACAGACCATGGCGCACTCCCGTCCTCAGCCACACAGACAGAGAGATCTCTGAACTTCTGAAAGGACACGCACAAGAAGTTAAGGCATCAAGAGTTTGGTACAGCCCTGGGAAGCCTTTGCCCATGGGAACTGAGGGTGGCTGTTCCAATGTTTGCTATCCTGTCTTTCAGAGTAAAAGGAGCAGGCACAGAAAACCACCAGACCATGGAGCACTCCCCTCCTCAGCCACACAGCCACTGTGATTCGCTACCATCTACCAGGACGCTGATGCTAAGTTAAGGAATCAGAAAGCACATCAGTTCTTGGCACCAACCTAATGATGCACTGGCACTGCCAGTGTGGGTGGGTGGTTGCTGGTGGACACAGCCACCATGGGATGGGTTTCTACTGGCTGCCAGGGAGAGGTGGGACTGACAGCCTTGGCCTGAGGCCAGCAGAGCTCACAGCAGGGGATGCCCATATTCAGCAAGGGTCGCTGTTCCTTTGTTTGTTGATATTATCCTGCTTTTTCCAGCTCCAGACCTACACAGGGAAAAGGAGCAGACCATGGGGCTCTCCCGTCCTTCAGCCACAGAAACAGAGAGACCTCTGACATTCTAAAAGGACACGGACAAGAAGTTAAGGCATCAAGAGTTTGGCACAGCCCTGGGCAGCCTTTGCCCATGGGAACTGAGAGTGGCTGTTCCATTGTTTGCTATCCTGTCTTTCAGAGTTCCAGGCCCAGACAGAGAATAAGACCAGACCATGGAGCACTCCCCTCCTCAGCCACACAGCCACTGAGATTCCCTACCATCTACAAGGACGCTGATGCTAAGTTAAGGAATCAGAAAGCACATCAGTTCTTGGCACCAACCTAATGATGCAGTGGCACTGCCAGTGTGGGTGGGTGGTTGCTGGTGGGCACAGCCACCATGGGATGGGTGTCTACTGGCTGCCAGGGAGAGGTGGGATTGAAAGCCTTGTCTTGACGCTGGCACAGCTCAAAGCAGGGGTTGACCATGATTAGCGAGGGTGGCTGTTCCTTTGTTTGTTGATATTATCCTGCTTTTTCCAGCTCCAGACCTACACAGGGAAAAGGAGCAGACCATGGCGCACTCCGGTCCTCAGCCACAGAGACAGAGAGATCTCTGAACTTCTAAAAGGACACGCACAAGAAGTTAAGGCATCAAGAGTTTGGCACAGCCCTGGGCAGCCTTTGCCCATGGGAACTGAGGGTGGCTGTTCCATTGTTTGTTATCCTGTCTTTCAGAGTTCCAGGCCCAGACAGAGAATAAGAACAGACCATGGCGCACTCCCGTCCTCAGCCACACAGACAGAGAGGTCTCTGACCTTCTGAAAGGACACGCACAAGAAGTTAAGGCATCAAGAGTTTGGCACAGCCCTGGGCAGCCTTTGCCCATGGGAACTGAGGGTGGCTGTTCCAATGTTTGCTATCCTGTCTTTCAGAGTAACAGGACCAGGCACAGAAAACCACCAGACCATGGAGCACTCCCCTCCTCAGCCACACAGCCACTGAGATTCCCTACCATCTACCAGGACGCTGATGCTAAGTTAAGGAATCAGAAAGCACATCAGTTCTTGGCACCAACCTAATGATGCACTGGCACTGCCAGTGTGGGTGGGTGGTTGCTGGTGGGCACAGCCACCATGGGATGGGTGTATACTGGCTGCCAGGGAGAGGTGGGATTGAAAGCCTTGTCTTGAGGCTGGCACAGCTCAAAGCAGGGGTTGACCATGATTAGCGAGGGTGGCTGTTCCTTTGCTTGTTGATATTATCTTGCTTTTTCCAGCTCCAGACCTACACAGGGAAAAGGAGCAGACCATGGCGCACTCCCCTCCTCAGCCACAGAGACAGAGAGGTCTCTGACCTTCTAAAAGGACACGGACAAGAAGTTAAGGCATCAAGATTTGGCACAGCCCTGGGCAGCCTTTGCCCATGGGAACTGACGGTGGCTGTTCCAATGTTTGCTATCCTGTTTTCAGAGTAACAGGACCAGGCACAGAAAACCACCAGACCATGGAGCACTCCCCTGCTCAGCCACAGAGACAGAGAGATCTCTGACATTCTAAAAGGACACGGACAAGAAGTTAAGGCATCAAGAGTTTGGCACAGCCCTGGGCAGCCATTGCCCATGGGAACTGAGAGTGCCTGTTCCGTTGTTTGCTATCCTGTCTTTCAGAGTAACAGGACCAGGCACAGAAAACCACCAGACCATGGAGCACTCCCCTCCTCAGCCACAGAGACAGAGAGATCTCTGACATTCTAAAAGGACACGGACAAGAAGTTAAGGCATCAAGAGTTTGGCACAGCCCTGGGCAGCCTTTGCCCATGGTAACAGAGTGTGGCTGTTCCATTGTTTGTTATCCTGTCTTTCACAGTTCCAGGCCCAGGCAGGGAAAACCACCAGACCGTGGAACACTCCCCTCCTCAGCCACACAGCCACTGAGGTTCCCTACCATCTACAAGGACGCTCATGCTAAGTTAAGGAATCAGAAAGCACATCAGCTCTTGGCACCAACCTAATGATGCAGCGGCACTGCCAGGGTGGGTGGGTGGTTGCTGCTGGACACAGCCACCATGGAATGGGTGTCTACTGGATGCCAGGGAGAGGTGGGATTGAAAGCCTTGTCCTGAGGCTGGCACAGCTCAAGGCAGGGGTTGCCCATGGTCAGCGAGGGTGGCTATTCCTTTGTTTGTTGATATTTGTCTAGGGCTAGTTGGATGGCTTTCACTTCTGCAAACTGACTTGACTCGCCTTCTCCTTCAGTGGCCTCAACGACTTGTCGTGTGGGACTCCACACAGCAGCTTTCCACTTCCGATGGTTCCCTACCACACGACAGGATCCATCAGTAAACAAAGCGTAACACCTTTCGTCTTCTGATAGCTCATTATATGGTGGTGCCTCTTGGGCACGAGCCACCTCCTCAGGTGATGCTCCAAAATCTCTGCCTTCTGGCCAGTCCATGATCTCTTCCAGAATTCCTGGGCGGTTAGATTTCCCCAGTCGAGCTCGTTGTGTGATCAATGCTATCCACTTACTCCATGTAGCGCTGGTTGCATGATGTGTAGAGGGGATGTTTCCTTTGAACATCCAGTGTAGCACGGGCAATCGTGGTGCCAAGAGGAGATATGCTTCTGTACCAACAACTTCTGAAGTGGCTCGAACCCCCTCATATGCTGCTAGTATTTCTTTTTCTGTCGGGGTGTAGTGGGCTTCTGATCCTCGGTACCCCCGACTCCAAAACCCTAATGGTCGACCTCGGGTTTCTCCTGCTGTTTTCTGCCACAGGCTCCAGGTGAGACCATGCTCCCCAGCTGCAGTGTAGAGTACATTTTGTACATCTGGTCCTGTCCGGACAGGCCCAAGAGCTACTGCACGAGCTATTTCCTGTCTGATATGCTCAAAAGCTTGTTGTTGTTCAGGGCCCCATTCAAAATAGTTCTTTTTCCGCGTTACTCGATAGAGAGGGCTCACAAGCTGACTATAACCTGGAATATGCATTCTCCAGAACCCCACAAGGCCTAGGAAAGCTTGTGTTTCTTTCTTGTTGGCTGGTGGAGACATAGATGCTATCTTGTTAACCACATCCATTGGGACATGACGGCGTCCATCCTGCCATTTTATTCCCAAGAATTGAATCTCCTGTGCAGGTCCCTTGACCTTACTTTTCTTTATGGCGAAACCAGCTTTCAGAAGAATCTGAATTATTCTTTTTCCCTTCTCAAACACTTCTTCTGCCTCGTTGCCCCACACGATGATGTCATCTATGTATTGTAAATGTTCAGGGGCATCGCCTTGTTCCAGTGCCATTTGGATTAATCCGTGACAAAGGGTAGGGCTGTGCTTCCACCCCTGGGGCAGTCGATTCCAGGTGTATTGGACACCTCTCCATGTGAAAGCAAACTGTGGCCTGCATTCTGCTGCCAAAGGAATGGAGAAAAATGCATTGGCAATATCAATTGTAGCATACCATGTGGCTGCCTTTGATGCCAGTTCATATTGGAGCTCTAACATGTCCGGTACAGCAGCACTCAGTGGCGGTGTCACTTCATTCAGGCCGCGATCATCTACTGTTAACCTCCATCCTCCATCAGACTTTTGCACTGGCCATATAGGACTATTAAAAGGTGAATGAGTCTTACTGATGACTCCTTGGCTCTCTAGGTGATGAATCAGCTCATGGATGGGAGCCAGGGAGTCTCGGTTTGTCCGATATTGCCGACGGTGCACTGTCCTGGTAGCGATTGGCACCTGCTGTTCTTCAACTTGCAGCAATCCCACAGTGAAGGGATCTTCCGAGAGGCCAGGCAGGGTAGATAGCTGTTTGATCTTCTCTGCATTTACAGTGGCTACACCAAAAACCCATCGGTACCCCTTTGGGTCCTTGAAGTACCCTCTCTTGAGGTAGTCTATGCCAAGGATACAAGGGGCCTCTGGGCCGGTCACAATGGGGTGCTTTTCCCACTTGTCCCCTGTCAAGCTCACTTCAGCCTCCAGTATAGTCAATTCTTGGCATCCCCCTGTCACTCCTGAGATCCAGATGGGTTCTGTGCCCCTGTATCCTGATGGCATCAGTGTACACTGTGCACCAGTGTCTACCAAAGCTTTATACTTCTGTGGGTCTGATGTGCCAGGCCACCGAATCCACACAGTCCAGTATATCCGGTCATCCCTTTCCTCCTCCTGGCCGAAGGCAGGGACCCTCTATTGCTGTTCCTCATCAGAATATTCACTGTCCAATCCTTGCGGTACCAGACCAGAAGTCCCCTCACCAGAATCAAGGGAGGTGGTTTCAGTTCTTCTGTACTTGGAGGATCGCTGAGTGCTTTCTTGGGCCTCTACAGCAACTACGCTGACAGCCGCCTTCTTGGGTGACCCCTTCTCAACAGCTGTCTTCCCTCTCAGTTCACGTACGCGGGCTTCCGGCTTAAAGGTAGGTTCACCATCCCACTTCCTCATGTCCTCCCCTTGGTCACGCAGGAAGAACCAGAGTGTACCACGTGGCATACGCCTTGGGCTCCCTTTCCCTCTGACTTGGGCAGGAGAGGACTGATTTCTTGGAGCATCCCTAACAGCCAAGGCACTGTCCTGTAGGGATGAGGAGGCACAGAGATTTTCCTCAAAGTTTTGGAGCCAAGACGACACTTTCTCCACAGTTGGTGTTTCCATATCTGGACAATACATTGCTGCCAAGCTGTTAGAATACGATGCTGGGGCACCTTGAATCACCTGTCGCCACATGGCCCGTGTGCACAGGACATCCTCTGGATCTTTGGATACTTCCTCATCATCTAGATCACTGTAGATGACTTCCACCACTGCTAACTCTCTCAGGTACTGGATGCCTTCATCTGCAGTAGTCCACTTTTCTGAGGAATTCACAAGATCTTCCTTGAATGGGTATCTTGCCCTCACACTTGAGAGGAGCCGGCTCCAGAGACTGCAAACTGCTGCCTCTTTTCCAATTCCTCTTTCAATTCCCCGGTTTCTAGCAAGGGATCCCAGTTGTTGGGCTTCCTTGCCTTCCAGTTGCTGACTATCAGCCCCGTTATCCCAGCATCGGAGCAGCCAGGCAGCAATCCGCTCACCTGGCTGGCGGCTGTAATCTTTCCGCAAGTCCCGAAGTTCTGAGGACGTCAGGGACCGGGTAGTTTCCGCTTCCTGTTTAAGCTCCCTCACTCCTTCCTCCAATTTCTTTATCGAAGGACCAGCTTCTAGATCAAACCTTTCCTCTTCTTCTTCTTCCCTCACTAATCGATGGTATGGACCTGTTGATCTCCTTGTCCACTGCTTCCTTTTCACTACTGGGGCAATTACTGTAGTTGGTGTTGTTTGGGTCCCTATCTCGAGCATGGTGTCCTCAGATGCAGTCTGGGTCCCTGCCTCAACCATGGTCCTCTGACAGTGTTGAACTATGGCTCGGTAGGCATAGGCCAGGCCCCAGTACAGTGCAAGAAGCTGCTGGTTTTCATTGGGATAAGCAAGGCACCCTTCTATCAGGTGGCGTGTCAGTTTGCCAGGGTTACTTGCCTGTTCAGGTGTAAAGTCCCAGGTTATGGGAGGTGATAACCGTCCTAGGAATCTGCCCAAATCTTCCATATACCCTGCCACCCAGGGACCGGTCGCTTGAGGGCACATTTCGGTATTGCCTCACCTAAAACTTGCCTTCTCTTATACCAGGATGAGACCAGATTCCACAATACCCATAATATGCCACCAGTATTAATTATTAGTATTAAACAGCTCACGTAAGGGTGAACAAGGACCTCGGGAGCCTGCATAATAAAACCATTCACATCAATGCCTGGTAGAGAGAGGGAGATATGTTCTCTCATCTCCTCCACAAGATAGCTCCCACAACACAGCAAAGCCGTCAGCGCCAGGACAAAACACATAGACATTATTTGTATTAGCACGTTCCCGCGTTCCTTCGTTCTCCCCACAAGATAGCTCCCACAGCACAACAGAGCCATCAGTGCCAGGACAAAGCACGCAGCCATTATTTGCATTAACATGTTCCCAAACTCAGCAAGCTAGAGATAAGAAAGCAGCTAACAAGCTCGGTGACCTGCACAGGAGCTTGCCACTTAATAACTAGCTATAGAACGCTTAATGCAAAACTGCCGTTGTCGTGCCCCACGTTGGGCGCCAAAAAGGACTGTGGTGGGTTGACCTTGGTTGGATGCCAGGTGCCCACCAAAGCCGCTCTATCACTCCCCCTCCTCAGCTGGGGGGGGAAGAAAATATAACAAAAGGCTCGTGGGTCAAGATAAGGACAGTTTAATACAGTGATAGCAAAGGTCGCGCGTGCGAAAGCAAAGGAAAAAAACAAATGATGTTATTCTCTACTTCCCATCAGCAGGCGATGTCTAGCCACTTCTCGGGAAGCAGGGCTTCAGTACGCTTAGTGGTTGCTCCGGAAGACAAAATGCCCCCCCTCTGTCTCCCTTTACTTAGCTTTTATATCTGAGCTGACGTCATATGGTATGGAATATCTGTTTGGTTAGTTTAGGTCAGCTGTCCTGATTGTGTCCCCTCCCAAGATCTTGCCCTGCCCCAGCCTGCCATTGAGGGGAGGGCAAAAATGTTGGGGAGACAGCCTTGATGCTGTGCCAGCACTGCTCAGCAGTAGCCAAAACACTGGTGTGCTATCAACACCTTTCTAGCTACTGATGCAGGGCACAGTGCTATGAGGGCTGCTGTGGGGAGCATTAACTCCATCTCAGCCAGACCCAATACAATATTATCCTGCTTTTTCCAGCTGCAGGACACTCAGGGAAAAGGAGCAGACCATGGCGCACTCCCCTCCTCAGCCACAGAGACAGAGAGGTCTCTGACCTTCTAAAAGGACACGGACAAGAAGTTAAGGCATCAAGAGTTTGGCACAGCCCTGGGCAGCCTTTGCCCATGGTAACAGAGTGTGGCTGTTCCATTGTTTGTTATCCTGTCTTTCAGAGTTCCAGGCCCAGGCAGGGAAAACCACCAGACCGTGGAACACTCCCCTCCTCAGCCACACAGCCACTGAGATTCCCTACCATCTACCAGGACGCTGATGCTAAGTTAAGGAATCAGAAATCTCATCAGCTCTTGGCACCAACCTAATGATGCAGTGGCACTGCCAGGGTGGGTGGGTGGTTGCTGCTGGACACAGCCAACATGGGATGGGTGTCTACTGGCTGCCAGGGAGAGGTGGGATTGAAAGCCTTGTCCGGAGGTTGGCACAGCTCAAAGCAGGGGTTGACCATGGTCAGCGAGGGTGGCTGTTCCTTTGTTTGTTGATATTATCCTGCTTTTTCCAGCTCCAGACCTACACAGGGAAAAGGAGCAGGCCATGGCGCACTCCCGTCCTCAGCCACACAGACAGAGAGATCTCTGACCTTCTGAAAAGACACGGACAAGAAGTTAAGGCATCAAGAGTTTGGCACAGCCCTGGGCAGCCTTTGCCCATGGGAACTGAGGGTGGCTGTTCCAATGTTTGCTATCCTGTCTTTCAGAGTAACAGGAGCAGGCACAGAAAACCACCAGACCATGGAGCACTCCCCTCCTCAGCCACACAGCCACTGAGATTCCCTACCATCTACAAGGACGCTGATGCTAAGTTAAGGAATCAGAAATCTCATCAGTTCTTGGCACCAACCTAATGATGCAGAGGCACTTCCAGCGTGGGTGGGTGGTTGCTGGTGGGCACAGCCACCATGGGATGGGTGTCTACTGGATGCCAGGGAGAGGTGGGACTGACAGCCTTGTCCTGAGGCTGGCATAGCTCACAGCAGGGCATGCCCATGGTCAGCAAGGGTCGCTGTTCCTTTGTGTGTTGATATTATCCTGCTTTTTCCAGCTCCAGACCTACACAGGGAAAAGGAGCAGACCATGGTGCTCTCCCGTCCTTCAGCCACAGAAACAGAGAGATCTCTCACATTCTAAAAGGACACGGACAAGAAGTTAAGGCATCAAGAGTTTGGCACAGCCCTGGGCAGCCTTTGCCCATGGGAACTGAGGGTGGCTGTTCCAATGTTTGCTATCCTGTCTTTCAGAGTTCCAGGCCCAGGCACAGAAAACCACCAGACCATGGAGCACTCCCCTCCTCAGCCACACAGCCACTGAGGTTCCCTACCATCTACCAGGACGCTGATGCTAAGTTAAGGAATCAGAAATCTCATCAGTTCTTGGCACCAACCTAACGATGCAGAGGCACTGCCAGTGTGGGTGGGTGGTTGCTGCTGGACACAGCCACCATGGGATGGGTGTCTACTGGCTGCCAGGGAGAGGTGGGATTGAAAGCCTTGTCTTGAGGCTGGCACAACTCAAAGCAGGGGTTGACCATGATTAGCGAGGGTGGCTGTTCCTTTGTTTGTTGATATTATCCTGCTTTTTCCAGCTCCAGACCTACACAGGGAAAAGGAGCAGACCATGGCGCACTCCCGTCCTCAGCCACACAGACAGAGAGATCTCTGAACTTCTAAAAGGACACGGACAAGAAGTTAAGGCATCAAGAGTTTGGCACAGCCCTGGGCAGCCTTTGCCCATGGGAATACAGTGTGGCTGTTCCATTGTTTGCTATCCTGTCTTTCAGAGTTCCAGGCCCAGACAGAGAATAAGAACAGACCATGGCGCACTCCCCTCCTCAGCCACAGAGACAGAGAGGTCTCTGACCTTCTAAAAGGACACGGACAAGAAGTTAAGGCATCAAGATTTGGCACAGCCCTGGGCAGCCTTTGCCCATGGGAACTGACGGTGGCTGTTCCAATGTTTGCTATCCTGTCTTTCAGAGTTCCAGGCCAAGACAGAGAATAAGACCAGACCATGGAGCACTCCCCTCCTCAGCCACACAGCCACTGAGATTCCCTACCATCTACAAGGACGCTGATGCTAAGTTAAGGAATCAGAAAGCACATCAGTTCTTGGCACCAACCTAACGATGCAGAGGCACTGCCAGCGTGGGTGGGTGGTTGCTGGTGGACACAGCCACCATGGGATGGGTTTCTACTGGATGCCAGGGAGAGGTGGGACTGACAGCCTTGTCCTGAGGCTGGCAGAGCTCACAGCAGGGGATGCCCATATTCAGCAAGGGTCGCTGTTCCTTTGTTTGTTGATATTATCCTGCTTTTTCCAGCTCCAGACCGACACAGGGAAAAGGAGCAGACCATGGCGCACTCCCGTCCTCAGCCACAGAGACAGAGAGATCTCTGAACTTCTAAAAGGACACGCACAAGAAGTTAAGGCATCAAGAGTTTGGCACAGCCCTGGGCAGCCTTTGCCCATGGGAACTGAGAGTGGCTGTTCCATTGTTTGTTATCCTGTCTTTCAGAATTCCAGGCCCAGACAGAGAATAAGAACAGACCATGGCGCACTCCCATCCTCAGCCACACAGACAGAGAGCTCTCTGACCTTCTAAAAGGACACGGACAAGAAGTTAAGGCATCAAGAGTTGGCACAGCCCTGGGCAGCCTTTGCCCATGGGAACTGAGGGTGGCTGTTCCAATGTTTGCTATCCTGTCTTTCAGAGTAAAAGGAGCAGGCACAGAAAACCACCAGACCATGGAGCACTCCCCTCCTCAGCCACACAGCCACTGAGATTCCCTACCATCTACCAGGACGCTGATGCTAAGTTAAGGAATCAGAAAGCACATCAGTTCTTGGCACCAACCTAATGATGCACTGGCACTGCCAGTGTGGGTGGGTGGTTGCTGGTGGGCACAGCCACCATGGGATGGGTGTCTACTGGCTGCCAGGGAGAGGTGGGATTGAAAGCCTTGTCTTGAGGCTGGCACAGCTCAAAGCAGGGGTTGACCATGATTAGCGAGGGTGGCTGTTCCTTTGTTTGTTGATATTATCCTGCTTTTTCCAGCTCCAGACCTACACAGGGAAAAGGAGCAGACCATGGCGCACTCCCGTCCTCAGCCACAGAGACAGAGAGATCTCTGACATTCTAAAAGGACACGGACAAGAAGTTAAGGCATCAAGAGTTTGGCACAGCCCTGGGCAGCCTTTGCCCATGGGAATAGAGTGTGGCTGTTCCATTGTTTGCTATCCTGTCTTTCAGAGTTCCAGGTCAAGACAGAGAATAAGACCAGACCATGGAGCACTCCCCTCCTCAGCCACACAGCCACTGAGATTCCCTACCATCTACAAGGACGCTGATGCTAAGTTAAGGAATCAGAAAGCACATCAGTTCTTGGCACCAACCTAACGATGCAGAGGCACTGCCAGCGTGGGTGGGTGGTTGCTGGTGGGCACAGCCACCATGACATGGGTGTCTACTGGCTGCCAGGGAGAGGTGGGACTAACAACCTTGTCCTGAGGCTGGCAGAGCTCAAAGCAGGGGTTGCCCATGGTCAGCGAGGGTCGCTATTCCTTTGTTTGTTGATATTATCCTGTTTTTCCAGCTCCAGAACTACACAGGGAAAAGAATGAGTCCATGGTGCACTGTTGAACTCAAGCACAAAGCCACTGAGATTCCCTAACATCTACAAGGGTGCTGACGCTAAGTTAAGCAATCAAAAAGGACATCAGCTCTTGGCACCAACCTAATGGTGCAGTGGCACTGCCAGTGTGGGTGGGTGGTTGCTGGTGGACAAAGCCACCATGGCATGGGTTTCTACTGGCTGCCAGGGAGAGGTGGGACTGACAGCCTTGTCCTGAGGCTGGCACAGCTCAAAGCAGGGGTTGACCATGGTCAGCAAGGGTGGCTGTTCCTTTGTTTGTTGATATTATCCTGCTTTTTCCAGCTCCAGACCTACACAGGGAAAAGGAGCAGACCATGGCGCACTCCTGTCCTCAGCCACAGAGACAGAGAGATCTCTGAACTTCTAAAAGGACACGGACAAGAAGTTAAGGCATCAAGAGTTTGGCACAGCCCTGGGCAGCCTTTGCCCATGGGAACTGAGGGTGGCTGTTCCATTGTTTGTTATCCTGTCTTTCAGAGTTCCAGGCCCAGACAGAGAATAAGAACAGACCATGGCGCACTCCCGTCCTCAGCCACACAGACAGAGAGGTCTCTGACCTTCTAAAAGGACACGGACAAGAAGTTAAGGCATCAAGAGTTTGGCACAGCCCTGGGCAGCCTTTGCCCATGGGAACTGAGGGTGGCTGTTCCATTGTTTGCTATCCTGTCTTTCAGAGTAACAGGACCAGGCACAGAAAACCACCAGACCATGGAGCACTCCCCTCCTCAGCCACACAGCCACTGAGGTTCCCTATCATCTACAAGGACGCTGATGCTAAGTTAAGGAATCAGAAAGCACATCAGTTCTTGGCACCAACCTAACGATGCAGAGGCACTGCCAGCGTGGGTGGGTGGTTGCTGCTGGACACAGCCACCATGACATGGGTGTCTACTGGATGCCAGGGAGAGGTGGGACTGACAGCCTTGGCCTGAGGCTGGCATAGCTCACAGCAGGGCATGCCCATGGTCAGCAAGGGTCGCTGTTCCTTTGTGTGTTGATATTATCCTGCTTTTTCCAGCTCCAGACCTACACAGGGAAAAGGAGCAGACCATGGCGCTCTCCCGTCCTTCAGCCACAGAAACAGAGAGATCTCTGACATTCTAAAAGGACACGGACAAGAAGTTAAGGCATCAAGAGTTTGGCACAGCCCTGGGCAGCCTTTGCCCATGGGAACTGAGGGTGGCTGTTCCAATGTTTGCTATCCTGTCTTTCAGAGTAACAGGAGCAGGCACAGAAAACCACCAGACCATGGAGCACTCCCCTCCTCAGCCACACAGCCACTGAGGTTCCCTACCATCTACAAGGACGCTCATGCTAAGTTAAGGAATCAGAAAGCACATCAGCTCTTGGCACCAACCTAATGATGCAGCGGCACTGCCAGCGTGGGTGGGTGGTTGCTGCTGGACACAGCCACCATGGAATGGGTGTCTACTGGATGCCAGGGAGAGGTGGGATTGAAAGCCTTGTCCTGAGGCTGGCACAGCTCAAGGCAGGGGTTGCCCATGGTCAGCGAGGGTGGCTATTCCTTTGTTTGTTGATATTTGTCTAGGGCTAGTTGGATGGCTTTCACTTCTGCAAACTGACTTGACTCGCCTTCTCCTTCAGTGGCCTCAACGACTTGTCGTGTGGGACTCCACACAGCAGCTTTCCACTTCCGATGGTTCCCTACCACACGACAGGATCCATCAGTAAACAAAGCGTAACACCTTTCGTCTTCTGATAGCTCATTATATGGTGGTGCCTCTTGGGCACGAGCCACCTCCTCAGGTGATGCTCCAAAATCTCTGCCTTCTGGCCAGTCCATGATCTCTTCCAGAATTCCTGGGCGGTTAGATTTCCCCAGTCGAGCTCGTTGTGTGATCAATGCTATCCACTTACTCCATGTAGCGCTGGTTGCATGATGTGTAGAGGGGATGTTTCCTTTGAACATCCAGTGTAGCACGGGCAATCGTGGTGCCAAGAGGAGATATGCTTCTGTACCAACAACTTCTGAAGTGGCTCGAACCCCCTCATATGCTGCTAGTATTTCTTTTTCTGTCGGGGTGTAGTGGGCTTCTGATCCTCGGTACCCCCGACTCCAAAACCCTAATGGTCGACCTCGGGTTTCTCCTGCTGTTTTCTGCCACAGGCTCCAGGTGAGACCATGCTCCCCAGCTGCAGTGTAGAGTACATTTTGTACATCTGGTCCTGTCCGGACAGGCCCAAGAGCTACTGCACGAGCTATTTCCTGTCTGATATGCTCAAAAGCTTGTTGTTGTTCAGGGCCCCATTCAAAATAGTTCTTTTTCCGCGTTACTCGATAGAGAGGGCTCACAAGCTGACTATAACCTGGAATATGCATTCTCCAGAACCCCACAAGGCCTAGGAAAGCTTGTGTTTCTTTCTTGTTGGCTGGTGGAGACATAGATGCTATCTTGTTAACCACATCCATTGGGACATGACGGCGTCCATCCTGCCATTTTATTCCCAAGAATTGAATCTCCTGTGCAGGTCCCTTGACCTTACTTTTCTTTATGGCGAAACCAGCTTTCAGAAGAATCTGAATTATTCTTTTTCCCTTCTCAAACACTTCTTCTGCCTCGTTGCCCCACACGATGATGTCATCTATGTATTGTAAATGTTCAGGGGCATCGCCTTGTTCCAGTGCCATTTGGATTAATCCGTGACAAAGGGTAGGGCTGTGCTTCCACCCCTGGGGCAGTCGATTCCAGGTGTATTGGACACCTCTCCATGTGAAAGCAAACTGTGGCCTGCATTCTGCTGCCAAAGGAATGGAGAAAAATGCATTGGCAATATCAATTGTAGCATACCATGTGGCTGCCTTTGATGCCAGTTCATATTGGAGCTCTAACATGTCCGGTACAGCAGCACTCAGTGGCGGTGTCACTTCATTCAGGCCGCGATCATCTACTGTTAACCTCCATCCTCCATCAGACTTTTGCACTGGCCATATAGGACTATTAAAAGGTGAATGAGTCTTACTGATGACTCCTTGGCTCTCTAGGTGATGAATCAGCTCATGGATGGGAGCCAGGGAGTCTCGGTTTGTCCGATATTGCCGACGGTGCACTGTCCTGGTAGCGATTGGCACCTGCTGTTCTTCAACTTGCAGCAATCCCACAGTGAAGGGATCTTCCGAGAGGCCAGGCAGGGTAGATAGCTGTTTGATCTTCTCTGCATTTACAGTGGCTACACCAAAAACCCATCGGTACCCCTTTGGGTCCTTGAAGTACCCTCTCTTGAGGTAGTCTATGCCAAGGATACAAGGGGCCTCTGGGCCGGTCACAATGGGGTGCTTTTCCCACTTGTCCCCTGTCAAGCTCACTTCAGCCTCCAGTATAGTCAATTCTTGGCATCCCCCTGTCACTCCTGAGATCCAGATGGGTTCTGTGCCCCTGTATCCTGATGGCATCAGTGTACACTGTGCACCAGTGTCTACCAAAGCTTTATACTTCTGTGGGTCTGATGTGCCAGGCCACCGAATCCACACAGTCCAGTATATCCGGTCATCCCTTTCCTCCTCCTGGCCGAAGGCAGGGACCCTCTATTGCTGTTCCTCATCAGAATATTCACTGTCCAATCCTTGCGGTACCAGACCAGAAGTCCCCTCACCAGAATCAAGGGAGGTGGTTTCAGTTCTTCTGTACTTGGAGGATCGCTGAGTGCTTTCTTGGGCCTCTACAGCAACTACGCTGACAGCCGCCTTCTTGGGTGACCCCTTCTCAACAGCTGTCTTCCCTCTCAGTTCACGTACGCGGGCTTCCGGCTTAAAGGTAGGTTCACCATCCCACTTCCTCATGTCCTCCCCTTGGTCACGCAGGAAGAACCAGAGTGTACCACGTGGCATACGCCTTGGGCTCCCTTTCCCTCTGACTTGGGCAGGAGAGGACTGATTTCTTGGAGCATCCCTAACAGCCAAGGCACTGTCCTGTAGGGATGAGGAGGCACAGAGATTTTCCTCAAAGTTTTGGAGCCAAGACGACACTTTCTCCACAGTTGGTGTTTCCATATCTGGACAATACATTGCTGCCAAGCTGTTAGAATACGATGCTGGGGCACCTTGAATCACCTGTCGCCACATGGCCCGTGTGCACAGGACATCCTCTGGATCTTTGGATACTTCCTCATCATCTAGATCACTGTAGATGACTTCCACCACTGCTAACTCTCTCAGGTACTGGATGCCTTCATCTGCAGTAGTCCACTTTTCTGAGGAATTCACAAGATCTTCCTTGAATGGGTATCTTGCCCTCACACTTGAGAGGAGCCGGCTCCAGAGACTGCAAACTGCTGCCTCTTTTCCAATTCCTCTTTCAATTCCCCGGTTTCTAGCAAGGGATCCCAGTTGTTGGGCTTCCTTGCCTTCCAGTTGCTGACTATCAGCCCCGTTATCCCAGCATCGGAGCAGCCAGGCAGCAATCCGCTCACCTGGCTGGCGGCTGTAATCTTTCCGCAAGTCCCGAAGTTCTGAGGACGTCAGGGACCGGGTAGTTTCCGCTTCCTGTTTAAGCTCCCTCACTCCTTCCTCCAATTTCTTTATCGAAGGACCAGCTTCTAGATCAAACCTTTCCTCTTCTTCTTCTTCCCTCACTAATCGATGGTATGGACCTGTTGATCTCCTTGTCCACTGCTTCCTTTTCACTACTGGGGCAATTACTGTAGTTGGTGTTGTTTGGGTCCCTATCTCGAGCATGGTGTCCTCAGATGCAGTCTGGGTCCCTGCCTCAACCATGGTCCCCTGACAGTGTTGAACTATGGCTCGGTAGGCATAGGCCAGGCCCCAGTACAGTGCAAGAAGCTGCTGGTTTTCATTGGGATAAGCAAGGCACCCTTCTATCAGGTGGCGTGTCAGTTTGCCAGGGTTACTTGCCTGTTCAGGTGTAAAGTCCCAGGTTATGGGAGGTGATAACCGTCCTAGGAATCTGCCCAAATCCTTCCATATACCCTGCCACCCAGGGACCGGTCGCTTGAGGGCACATTTCAGTATTGCCTCACCTAAAACTTGCCTTCTCTTATACCAGGATGAGACCAGATTCCACAATACCCATAATATGCCACCAGTATTAATTATTAGTATTAAACAGCTCACGTAAGGGTGAACAAGGACCTCGGGAGCCTGCATAATAAAACCATTCACATCAATGCCTGGTAGAGAGAGGGAGATATGTTCTCTCATCTCCTCCACAAGATAGCTCCCACAACACAGCAAAGCCGTCAGCGCCAGGACAAAACACATAGACATTATTTGTATTAGCACGTTCCCGCGTTCCTTCGTTCTCCCCACAAGATAGCTCCCACAGCACAACAGAGCCATCAGTGCCAGGACAAAGCACGCAGCCATTATTTGCATTAACATGTTCCCAAACTCAGCAAGCTAGAGATAAGAAAGCAGCTAACAAGCTCGGTGACCTGCACAGGAGCTTGCCACTTAATAACTAGCTATAGAACGCTTAATGCAAAACTGCCGTTGTCGTGCCCCACGTTGGGCGCCAAAAAGGACTGTGGTGGGTTGACCCTGGTTGGATGCCAGGTGCCCACCAAAGCCGCTCTATCACTCCCCCTCCTCAGCTGGGGGGGGAAGAAAATATAACAAAAGGCTCGTGGGTCAAGATAAGGACAGTTTAATACAGTGATAGCAAAGGTCGCGCGTGCGAAAGCAAAGGAAAAAAACAAATGATGTTATTCTCTACTTCCCATCAGCAGGCGATGTCTAGCCACTTCTCAGGAAGCAGGGCTTCAGTACGCTTAGTGGTTGCTCCGGAAGACAAAATGCCCCCCCTCTGTCTCCCTCTACTTAGCTTTTATATCTGAGCTGACGTCATATGGTATGGAATATCTGTTTGGTTAGTTTAGGTCAGCTGTCCTGATTGTGTCCCCTCCCAAGATCTTGCCCTGCCCCAGCCTGCCATTGAGGGGAGGGCAAAAATGTTGGGGAGACAGCCTTGATGCTGTGCCAGCACTGCTCAGCAGTAGCCAAAACACTGGTGTGCTATCAACACCTTTCTAGCTACTGATGCAGGGCACAGTGCTATGAGGGCTGCTGTGGGGAGTATTAACTCCATCTCAGCCAGACCCAATACAATATTATCCTGCTTTTTCCAGCTGCAGGACACTCAGGGAAAAGGAGCAGACCATGGCGCACTCCCCTCCTCAGCTACAGAGACAGAGAGGTCTCTGACCTTCTAAAAGGACACGGACAAGAAGTTAAGGCATTAAGAGTTTGGCACAGCCCTGGGCATGCGTTGCCCATGGTAACAGAGTGTGGCTGTTCCATTGTTTGCTATCCTGTCTTTCAGAGTTCCAGGCCCAGGCAGGGAAAACCACCAGACCGTGGAACACTCCCCTCCTCAGCCACACAGCCACTGAGATTCCCTACCATCTACAAGGACGCTGATGCTAAGTTAAGGAATCAGAAATCTCATCAGCTCTTGGCACCAACCTAATGATGCACTGGCACTGCCAGGGTGGGTGGGTGGTTGCTGGTGGGCACAGCCACCATGGGATGGGTGTCTAATGGATGCCTGGGAGAGGTGGGATTGAAATCCTTGTCCTGAGGCTGGCACAGCTCAAAGCAGGGCATGCCCATGGTCAGCAAGAGTCGCTGTTCCTTTGTTTGTTGATATTATCCTGATTTTCCAGCTCCAGACCTACACAGGGAAAAGGAGCAGACCATGGCGCTCTCCCGTCCTTCAGCCACAGAAACAGAGAGATCTCTGAACTTCTAAAAGGACACGGACAAGAAGTTAAGGCATCAAGAGTTTGGCACAGCCCTGGGCAGCCATTGCCCATGGGAACTGAGGGTGGCTGTTCCATTGTTTGCTATCCTGTCTTTCAGAGTAACAGGACCAGGCACAGAAAACCACCAGACCATGGAGCACTCCCCTCCTCAGCCACACAGCCACTGAGGTTCCCTATCATCTACCAGGACGCTGATGCTAAGATAAGGAATCAGAAAGCACATCAGTTCTTGGCACCAACCTAATGATGCAGTGGCACTGCCAGTGTGGGTGGGTGGTTGCTGGTGGGCACAGCCACCATGGGATGGGTGTCTACTGGCTGCCAGGGAGAGGTGGGATTGAAAGCCTTGTCTTGAGGCTGGCACAACTCAAAGCAGGGGTTGACCATGATTAGCGAGGGTGGCTGTTCCTTTGTTTGTTGATATTATCCTGCTTTTTCCAGCTCCAGACCTACACAGGGAAAAGGAGCAGACCATGGCGCACTCCCCTCCTCAGCCACAGAGACAGAGAGGTCTCTGACCTTCTAAAAGGACACGGACAAGAAGTTAAGGCATCAAGATTTGGCACAGCCCTGGGCAGCCTTTGCCCATGGGAACTGACGGTGGCTGTTCCAATGTTTGCTATCCTGTTTTCAGAGTTCCAGGCCAAGACAGAGAATAAGACCAGACCATGGAGCACTCCCCTCCTCAGCCACACAGCCACTGAGATTCCCTACCATCTACAAGGACGCTGATGCTAAGTTAAGGAATCAGAAATCACATCAGTTCTTGGCACCAACCTAATGATGCACTGGCACTGCCAGCGTGGGTGGGTGGTTGCTGCTGGACACAGCCACCATGGGATGGGTTTCTACTGGATGCCAGGGAGAGGTGGGACTGACAGCCTTGGCCTGAGGCCGGCAGAGCTCACAGCAGGGGATGCCCATATTCAGCAAGGGTCGCTGTTCCTTTGTTTGTTGATATTATCCTGCTTTTTCCAGCTCCAGACCTACACAGGGAAAAGGAGCAGACCATGGCGCTCTCCCGTCCTTCAGCCACAGAAACAGAGAGATCTCTGACATTCTAAAAGGACACGGACAAGAAGTTAAGGCATCAAGAGTTTGGCACAGCCCTGGGCAGCCTTTGCCCATGGGAACTGAGGGTGGCTGTTCCAATGTTTGCTATCCTGTGTTTCAGAGTTCCAGGCCCAGGCACAGAAAACCACCAGACCATGGAGCACTCCCCTCCTCAGCCACACAGCCACTGAGGTTCCCTACCATCTACAAGGACGCTGATGCTAAGTTAAGGAATCAGAAATCTCATCAGCTCTTGGCACCAACCTAATGATGCACTGGCACTGCCAGGGTGGGTGGGTGGTTGCTGCTGGACACAGCCACCATGGGATGGGTGTCTACTGGCTGCCAGGGAGAGGTGGGATTGAAAGCCTTGTCCTGAGGCTGGCACAGCTCAAAGCAGCGGTTGACCATGGTCAGCGAGGGTGGCTGTTCCTTTGTTTGTTGATATTATCCTGCTTTTTCCAGCTCCAGACCTACACAGGGAAAAGGAGCAGACCATGGCGCACTCCCGTCCTCAGCCACACAGACAGAGAGATCTCTGAACTTCTAAAAGGACACGGACAAGAAGTTAAGGCATCAAGAGTTTGGCACAGCCCTGGGCAGCCTTTGCCCATGGGAACTGAGAGTGGCTGTTCCATTGTTTGTTATCCTGTCTTTCAGAATTCCAGGCCCAGACAGAGAATAAGAACAGACCATGGCGCACTCCCATCCTCAGCCACAGAGACAGAGAGGTCTCTGACCTTCTAAAAGGACACGGACAAGAAGTTAAGGCATCAAGAGTTTGGCACAGCCCTGGGCAGCCTTTGCCCATGGGAATAGAGTGTGGCTGTTCCATTGTTTGCTATCCTGTCTTTCAGAGTTCCAGGTCAAGACAGAGAATAAGACCAGACCATGGAGCACTCCCCTCCTCAGCCACACAGCCACTGAGATTCCCTACCATCTACAAGGACGCTGATGCTAAGTTAAGGAATCAGAAAGCACATCAGTTCTTGGCACCAACCTAACGATGCAGAGGCACTGCCAGCGTGGGTGGGTGGTTGCTGGTGGGCACAGCCACCATGACATGGGTGTCTACTGGCTGCCAGGGAGAGGTGGGACTAACAACCTTGTCCTGAGGCTGGCAGAGCTCAAAGCAGGGGTTGCCCATGGTCAGCGAGGGTCGCTATTCCTTTGTTTGTTGATATTATCCTGTTTTTCCAGCTCCAGAACTACACAGGGAAAAGAATGAGTCCATGGTGCACTGTTGAACTCAAGCACAAAGCCACTGAGATTCCCTAACATCTACAAGGGTGCTGACGCTAAGTTAAGCAATCAAAAAGGACATCAGCTCTTGGCACCAACCTAATGGTGCAGTGGCACTGCCAGTGTGGGTGGGTGGTTGCTGGTGGACAAAGCCACCATGGGATGGGTTTCTACTGGCTGCCAGGGAGAGGTGGGACTGACAGCCTTGTCCTGAGGCTGGCACAGCTCAAAGCAGGGGTTGACCATGGTCAGCAAGGGTGGCTGTTCCTTTGTTTGTTGATATTATCCTGCTTTTTCCAGCTCCAGACCTACACAGGGAAAAGGAGCAGACCATGGCGCACTCCCGTCCTCAGCCACAGAGACAGAGAGATCTCTGAACTTCTAAAAGGACACGGACAAGAAGTTAAGGCATCAAGAGTTTGGCACAGCCCTGGGCAGCCTTTGCCCATGGGAACTGAGAGTGGCTGTTCCATTGTTTGCTATCCTGTCTTTCAGAGTTCCAGGCCCAGGCCCAGAAAACCACCAGACCATGGAGCACTCCCCTCCTCAGCCACACAGCCTCTGAGGTTCCCTACCATCTACAAGGACGCTGATGCTAAGTTAAGGAATCAGAAATCTCATCAGCTCTTGGCACCAACCTAATGATGCACTGGCACTGCCAGGGTGGGTGGGTGGTTGCTGCTGGACACAGCCACCATGGGATGGGTGTCTACTGGCTGCCAGGGAGAGGTGGGATTGAAATCCTTGTCCTGAGGCTGGCACAGCTCAAAGCAGGGGTTGACCATGGTCAGCGAGGGTGGCTGTTCCTTTGTTTGTTGATATTATCCTGCTTTTTCCAGCTCCAGACCTACACAGGGAAAAGGAGCAGACCATGGCGCACTCCCGTCCTCAGCCACAGAGACAGAGAGATCTCTGAACTTCTAAAAGGACACGCACAAGAAGTTAAGGCATCAAGAGTTTGGCACAGCCCTGGGCAGCCTTTGCCCATGGGAACTGAGAGTGGCTGTTCCATTGTTTGTTATCCTGTCTTTCAGAATTCCAGGCCCAGACAGAGAATAAGAACAGACCATGGCGCACTCCCATCCTCAGCCACACAGACAGAGAGCTCTCTGACCTTCTAAAAGGACACGGACAAGAAGTTAAGGCATCAAGAGTTGGCACAGCCCTGGGCAGCCTTTGCCCATGGGAACTGAGGGTGGCTGTTCCAATGTTTGCTATCCTGTCTTTCAGAGTAAAAGGAGCAGGCACAGAAAACCACCAGACCATGGAGCACTCCCCTCCTCAGCCACACAGCCACTGAGATTCCCTACCATCTACCAGGACGCTGATGCTAAGTTAAGGAATCAGAAAGCACATCAGTTCTTGGCACCAACCTAATGATGCACTGGCACTGCCAGTGTGGGTGGGTGGTTGCTGGTGGGCACAGCCACCATGGGATGGGTGTCTACTGGCTGCCAGGGAGAGGTGGGATTGAAAGCCTTGTCTTGAGGCTGGCACAGCTCAAAGCAGGGGTTGACCATGATTAGCGAGGGTGGCTGTTCCTTTGTTTGTTGATATTATCCTGCTTTTTCCAGCTCCAGACCTACACAGGGAAAAGGAGCAGACCATGGCGCACTCCCGTCCTCAGCCACAGAGACAGAGAGATCTCTGACATTCTAAAAGGACACGGACAAGAAGTTAAGGCATCAAGAGTTTGGCACAGCCCTGGGCAGCCTTTGCCCATGGGAATAGAGTGTGGCTGTTCCATTGTTTGCTATCCTGTCTTTCAGAGTTCCAGGTCAAGACAGAGAATAAGACCAGACCATGGAGCACTCCCCTCCTCAGCCACACAGCCACTGAGATTCCCTACCATCTACAAGGACGCTGATGCTAAGTTAAGGAATCAGAAAGCACATCAGTTCTTGGCACCAACCTAACGATGCAGAGGCACTGCCAGCGTGGGTGGGTGGTTGCTGGTGGGCACAGCCACCATGACATGGGTGTCTACTGGCTGCCAGGGAGAGGTGGGACTAACAACCTTGTCCTGAGGCTGGCAGAGCTCAAAGCAGGGGTTGCCCATGGTCAGCGAGGGTCGCTATTCCTTTGTTTGTTGATATTATCCTGTTTTTCCAGCTCCAGAACTACACAGGGAAAAGAATGAGTCCATGGTGCACTGTTGAACTCAAGCACAAAGCCACTGAGATTCCCTAACATCTACAAGGGTGCTGACGCTAAGTTAAGCAATCAAAAAGGACATCAGCTCTTGGCACCAACCTAATGGTGCAGTGGCACTGCCAGTGTGGGTGGGTGGTTGCTGGTGGACAAAGCCACCATGGGATGGGTTTCTACTGGCTGCCAGGGAGAGGTGGGACTGACAGCCTTGTCCTGAGGCTGGCACAGCTCAAAGCAGGGGTTGACCATGGTCAGCAAGGGTGGCTGTTCCTTTGTTTGTTGATATTATCCTGCTTTTTCCAGCTCCAGACCTACACAGGGAAAAGGAGCAGACCATGGCGCACTCCCGTCCTCAGCCACAGAGACAGAGAGATCTCTGAACTTCTAAAAGGACACGGACAAGAAGTTAAGGCATCAAGAGTTTGGCACAGCCCTGGGCAGCCTTTGCCCATGGGAACTGAGGGTGGCTGTTCCATTGTTTGTTATCCTGTCTTTCAGAGTTCCAGGCCCAGACAGAGAATAAGAACAGACCATGGCGCACTCCCGTCCTCAGCCACAGAGACAGAGAGGTCTCTGACCTTCTAAAAGGACACGGACAAGAAGTTAAGGCATCAAGAGTTTGGCACAGCCCTGGGCAGCCTTTGCCCATGGGAACTGAGGGTGGCTGTTCCATTGTTTGCTATCCTGTCTTTCAGAGTAACAGGACCAGGCACAGAAAACCACCAGACCATGGAGCACTCCCCTCCTCAGCCACACAGCCACTGAGGTTCCCTATCATCTACAAGGACGCTGATGCTAAGTTAAGGAATCAGAAAGCACATCAGTTCTTGGCACCAACCTAACGATGCAGAGGCACTGCCAGCGTGGGTGGGTGGTTGCTGCTGGACACAGCCACCATGACATGGGTGTCTACTGGATGCCAGGGAGAGGTGGGACTGACAGCCTTGGCCTGAGGCTGGCATAGCTCACAGCAGGGCATGCCCATGGTCAGCAAGTGTCGCTGTTCCTTTGTGTGTTGATATTATCCTGCTTTTTCCAGCTCCAGACCTACACAGGGAAAAGGAGCAGACCATGGCGCTCTCCCGTCCTTCAGCCACAGAAACAGAGAGATCTCTGACATTCTAAAAGGACACGGACAAGAAGTTAAGGCATCAAGAGTTTGGCACAGCCCTGGGCAGCCTTTGCCCATGGGAACTGAGGGTGGCTGTTCCAATGTTTGCTATCCTGTCTTTCAGAGTAACAGGACCAGGCACAGAAAACCACCAGACCATGGAGCACTCCCCTGCTCAGCCACAGAGACAGAGAGATCTCTGACATTCTAAAAGGACACGGACAAGAAGTTAAGGCATCAAGAGTTTGGCACAGCCCTGGGCAGCCATTGCCCATGGGAACTGAGAGTGCCTGTTCCGTTGTTTGCTATCCTGTCTTTCAGAGTAACAGGACCAGGCACAGAAAACCACCAGACCATGGAGCACTCCCCTCCTCAGCCACAGAGACAGAGAGATCTCTGACATTCTAAAAGGACACGGACAAGAAGTTAAGGCATCAATAGTTTGGCACAGCCCTGGGCAGCCTTTGCCCATGGTAACAGAGTGTGGCTGTTCCATTGTTTGTTATCCTGTCTTTCACAGTTCCAGGCCCAGGCAGGGAAAACCACCAGACCGTGGAACACTCCCCTCCTCAGCCACACAGCCACTGAGGTTCCCTACCATCTACAAGGACGCTCATGCTAAGTTAAGGAATCAGAAAGCACATCAGCTCTTGGCACCAACCTAATGATGCAGCGGCACTGCCAGGGTGGGTGGGTGGTTGCTGCTGGACACAGCCACCATGGAATGGGTGTCTACTGGATGCCAGGGAGAGGTGGGATTGAAAGCCTTGTCCTGAGGCTGGCACAGCTCAAGGCAGGGGTTGCCCATGGTCAGCGAGGGTGGCTATTCCTTTGTTTGTTGATATTTGTCTAGGGCTAGTTGGATGGCTTTCACTTCTGCAAACTGACTTGACTCGCCTTCTCCTTCAGTGGCCTCAACGACTTGTCGTGTGGGACTCCACACAGCAGCTTTCCACTTCCGATGGTTCCCTACCACACGACAGGATCCATCAGTAAACAAAGCGTAACACCTTTCGTCTTCTGATAGCTCATTATATGGTGGTGCCTCTTGGGCACGAGCCACCTCCTCAGGTGATGCTCCAAAATCTCTGCCTTCTGGCCAGTCCATGATCTCTTCCAGAATTCCTGGGCGGTTAGATTTCCCCAGTCGAGCTCGTTGTGTGATCAATGCTATCCACTTACTCCATGTAGCGCTGGTTGCATGATGTGTAGAGGGGATGTTTCCTTTGAACATCCAGTGTAGCACGGGCAATCGTGGTGCCAAGAGGAGATATGCTTCTGTACCAACAACTTCTGAAGTGGCTCGAACCCCCTCATATGCTGCTAGTATTTCTTTTTCTGTCGGGGTGTAGTGGGCTTCTGATCCTCGGTACCCCCGACTCCAAAACCCTAATGGTCGACCTCGGGTTTCTCCTGCTGTTTTCTGCCACAGGCTCCAGGTGAGACCATGCTCCCCAGCTGCAGTGTAGAGTACATTTTGTACATCTGGTCCTGTCCGGACAGGCCCAAGAGCTACTGCACGAGCTATTTCCTGTCTGATATGCTCAAAAGCTTGTTGTTGTTCAGGGCCCCATTCAAAATAGTTCTTTTTCCGCGTTACTCGATAGAGAGGGCTCACAAGCTGACTATAACCTGGAATATGCATTCTCCAGAACCCCACAAGGCCTAGGAAAGCTTGTGTTTCTTTCTTGTTGGCTGGTGGAGACATAGATGCTATCTTGTTAACCACATCCATTGGGACATGACGGCGTCCATCCTGCCATTTTATTCCCAAGAATTGAATCTCCTGTGCAGGTCCCTTGACCTTACTTTTCTTTATGGCGAAACCAGCTTTCAGAAGAATCTGAATTATTCTTTTTCCCTTCTCAAACACTTCTTCTGCCTCGTTGCCCCACACGATGATGTCATCTATGTATTGTAAATGTTCAGGGGCATCGCCTTGTTCCAGTGCCATTTGGATTAATCCGTGACAAAGGGTAGGGCTGTGCTTCCACCCCTGGGGCAGTCGATTCCAGGTGTATTGGACACCTCTCCATGTGAAAGCAAACTGTGGCCTGCATTCTGCTGCCAAAGGAATGGAGAAAAATGCATTGGCAATATCAATTGTAGCATACCATGTGGCTGCCTTTGATGCCAGTTCATATTGGAGCTCTAACATGTCCGGTACAGCAGCACTCAGTGGCGGTGTCACTTCATTCAGGCCGCGATCATCTACTGTTAACCTCCATCCTCCATCAGACTTTTGCACTGGCCATATAGGACTATTAAAAGGTGAATGAGTCTTACTGATGACTCCTTGGCTCTCTAGGTGATGAATCAGCTCATGGATGGGAGCCAGGGAGTCTCGGTTTGTCCGATATTGCCGACGGTGCACTGTCCTGGTAGCGATTGGCACCTGCTGTTCTTCAACTTGCAGCAATCCCACAGTGAAGGGATCTTCCGAGAGGCCAGGCAGGGTAGATAGCTGTTTGATCTTCTCTGCATTTACAGTGGCTACACCAAAAACCCATCGGTACCCCTTTGGGTCCTTGAAGTACCCTCTCTTGAGGTAGTCTATGCCAAGGATACAAGGGGCCTCTGGGCCGGTCACAATGGGGTGCTTTTCCCACTTGTCCCCTGTCAAGCTCACTTCAGCCTCCAGTATAGTCAATTCTTGGCATCCCCCTGTCACTCCTGAGATCCAGATGGGTTCTGTGCCCCTGTATCCTGATGGCATCAGTGTACACTGTGCACCAGTGTCTACCAAAGCTTTATACTTCTGTGGGTCTGATGTGCCAGGCCACCGAATCCACACAGTCCAGTATATCCGGTCATCCCTTTCCTCCTCCTGGCCGAAGGCAGGGACCCTCTATTGCTGTTCCTCATCAGAATATTCACTGTCCAATCCTTGCGGTACCAGACCAGAAGTCCCCTCACCAGAATCAAGGGAGGTGGTTTCAGTTCTTCTGTACTTGGAGGATCGCTGAGTGCTTTCTTGGGCCTCTACAGCAACTACGCTGACAGCCGCCTTCTTGGGTGACCCCTTCTCAACAGCTGTCTTCCCTCTCAGTTCACGTACGCGGGCTTCCGGCTTAAAGGTAGGTTCACCATCCCACTTCCTCATGTCCTCCCCTTGGTCACGCAGGAAGAACCAGAGTGTACCACGTGGCATACGCCTTGGGCTCCCTTTCCCTCTGACTTGGGCAGGAGAGGACTGATTTCTTGGAGCATCCCTAACAGCCAAGGCACTGTCCTGTAGGGATGAGGAGGCACAGAGATTTTCCTCAAAGTTTTGGAGCCAAGACGACACTTTCTCCACAGTTGGTGTTTCCATATCTGGACAATACATTGCTGCCAAGCTGTTAGAATACGATGCTGGGGCACCTTGAATCACCTGTCGCCACATGGCCCGTGTGCACAGGACATCCTCTGGATCTTTGGATACTTCCTCATCATCTAGATCACTGTAGATGACTTCCACCACTGCTAACTCTCTCAGGTACTGGATGCCTTCATCTGCAGTAGTCCACTTTTCTGAGGAATTCACAAGATCTTCCTTGAATGGGTATCTTGCCCTCACACTTGAGAGGAGCCGGCTCCAGAGACTGCAAACTGCTGCCTCTTTTCCAATTCCTCTTTCAATTCCCCGGTTTCTAGCAAGGGATCCCAGTTGTTGGGCTTCCTTGCCTTCCAGTTGCTGACTATCAGCCCCGTTATCCCAGCATCGGAGCAGCCAGGCAGCAATCCGCTCACCTGGCTGGCGGCTGTAATCTTTCCGCAAGTCCCGAAGTTCTGAGGACGTCAGGGACCGGGTAGTTTCCGCTTCCTGTTTAAGCTCCCTCACTCCTTCCTCCAATTTCTTTATCGAAGGACCAGCTTCTAGATCAAACCTTTCCTCTTCTTCTTCTTCCCTCACTAATCGATGGTATGGACCTGTTGATCTCCTTGTCCACTGCTTCCTTTTCACTACTGGGGCAATTACTGTAGTTGGTGTTGTTTGGGTCCCTATCTCGAGCATGGTGTCCTCAGATGCAGTCTGGGTCCCTGCCTCAACCATGGTCCCCTGACAGTGTTGAACTATGGCTCGGTAGGCATAGGCCAGGCCCCAGTACAGTGCAAGAAGCTGCTGGTTTTCATTGGGATAAGCAAGGCACCCTTCTATCAGGTGGCGTGTCAGTTTGCCAGGGTTACTTGCCTGTTCAGGTGTAAAGTCCCAGGTTATGGGAGGTGATAACCGTCCTAGGAATCTGCCCAAATCCTTCCATATACCCTGCCACCCAGGGACCGGTCGCTTGAGGGCACATTTCAGTATTGCCTCACCTAAAACTTGCCTTCTCTTATACCAGGATGAGACCAGATTCCACAATACCCATAATATGCCACCAGTATTAATTATTAGTATTAAACAGCTCACGTAAGGGTGAACAAGGACCTCGGGAGCCTGCATAATAAAACCATTCACATCAATGCCTGGTAGAGAGAGGGAGATATGTTCTCTCATCTCCTCCACAAGATAGCTCCCACAACACAGCAAAGCCGTCAGCGCCAGGACAAAACACATAGACATTATTTGTATTAGCACGTTCCCGCGTTCCTTCGTTCTCCCCACAAGATAGCTCCCACAGCACAACAGAGCCATCAGTGCCAGGACAAAGCACGCAGCCATTATTTGCATTAACATGTTCCCAAACTCAGCAAGCTAGAGATAAGAAAGCAGCTAACAAGCTCGGTGACCTGCACAGGAGCTTGCCACTTAATAACTAGCTATAGAACGCTTAATGCAAAACTGCCGTTGTCGTGCCCCACGTTGGGCGCCAAAAAGGACTGTGGTGGGTTGACCCTGGTTGGATGCCAGGTGCCCACCAAAGCCGCTCTATCACTCCCCCTCCTCAGCTGGGGGGGGAAGAAAATATAACAAAAGGCTCGTGGGTCAAGATAAGGACAGTTTAATACAGTGATAGCAAAGGTCGCGCGTGCGAAAGCAAAGGAAAAAAACAAATGATGTTATTCTCTACTTCCCATCAGCAGGCGATGTCTAGCCACTTCTCGGGAAGCAGGGCTTCAGTACGCTTAGTGGTTGCTCCGGAAGACAAAATGCCCCCCCTCTGTCTCCCTCTACTTAGCTTTTATATCTGAGCTGACGTCATATGGTATGGAATATCTGTTTGGTTAGTTTAGGTCAGCTGTCCTGATTGTGTCCCCTCCCAAGATCTTGCCCTGCCCCAGCCTGCCATTGAGGGGAGGGCAAAAATGTTGGGGAGACAGCCTTGATGCTGTGCCAGCACTGCTCAGCAGTAGCCAAAACACTGGTGTGCTATCAACACCTTTCTAGCTACTGATGCAGGGCACAGTGCTATGAGGGCTGCTGTGGGGAGTATTAACTCCATCTCAGCCAGACCCAATACAATATTATCCTGCTTTTTCCAGCTGCAGGACACTCAGGGAAAAGGAGCAGACCATGGCGCACTCCCCTCCTCAGCTACAGAGACAGAGAGGTCTCTGACCTTCTAAAAGGACACGGACAAGAAGTTAAGGCATTAAGAGTTTGGCACAGCCCTGGGCATGCGTTGCCCATGGTAACAGAGTGTGGCTGTTCCATTGTTTGCTATCCTGTCTTTCAGAGTTCCAGGCCCAGGCAGGGAAAACCACCAGACCGTGGAACACTCCCCTCCTCAGCCACACAGCCACTGAGATTCCCTACCATCTACAAGGACGCTGATGCTAAGTTAAGGAATCAGAAATCTCATCAGCTCTTGGCACCAACCTAATGATGCACTGGCACTGCCAGGGTGGGTGGGTGGTTGCTGGTGGGCACAGCCACCATGGGATGGGTGTCTAATGGATGCCTGGGAGAGGTGGGATTGAAATCCTTGTCCTGAGGCTGGCACAGCTCAAAGCAGGGCATGCCCATGGTCAGCAAGAGTCGCTGTTCCTTTGTTTGTTGATATTATCCTGATTTTCCAGCTCCAGACCTACACAGGGAAAAGGAGCAGACCATGGCGCTCTCCCGTCCTTCAGCCACAGAAACAGAGAGATCTCTGAACTTCTAAAAGGACACGGACAAGAAGTTAAGGCATCAAGAGTTTGGCACAGCCCTGGGCAGCCATTGCCCATGGGAACTGAGGGTGGCTGTTCCATTGTTTGCTATCCTGTCTTTCAGAGTAACAGGACCAGGCACAGAAAACCACCAGACCATGGAGCACTCCCCTCCTCAGCCACACAGCCACTGAGGTTCCCTATCATCTACCAGGACGCTGATGCTAAGATAAGGAATCAGAAAGCACATCAGTTCTTGGCACCAACCTAATGATGCAGTGGCACTGCCAGTGTGGGTGGGTGGTTGCTGGTGGGCACAGCCACCATGGGATGGGTGTATACTGGCTGCCAGGGAGAGGTGGGATTGAAAGCCTTGTCTTGAGGCTGGCACAGCTCAAAGCAGGGGTTGACCATGATTAGCGAGGGTGGCTGTTCCTTTGTTTGTTGATATTATCCTGCTTTTTCCAGCTCCAGACCTACACAGGGAAAAGAACCAGGCCATGGCGCACTCCCCTCCTCAGCCACAGAGACAGAGAGGTCTCTGACCTTCTAAAAGGACACGGACAAGAAGTTAAGGCATCAAGAGTTTGGCACAGCCCTGGGCAGCCTTTGCCCATGCGAACTGAGGGTGGCTGTTCCAATGTTTGCTATCCTGTCTTTCAGAGTAACAGGACCAGGCACAGAAAACCACCAGACCATGGAGCACTCCCCTCCTCAGCCACACAGCCACTGAGATTCCCTACCATCTACCAGGACACTGATGCTAAGTTAAGGAATCAGAAAGCACATCAGTTCTTGGCACCAACCTAACGATGCAGAGGCACTGCCAGGGTGGGTGGGTGGTTGCTGCTGGACACAGCCACCATGGGATGGGTGTCTACTGGATGCCAGGGAGAGGTGGGACTGACAGCCTTGGCTTGAGGCTGGCATAGCTCACAGCAGGGCATGCCCATGTTCAGCAAGGGTCGCTGTTCCTTTGTGTGTTGATATTATCCTGCTTTTTCCAGCTCCAGACCTACACAGGGAAAAGGAGCAGACCATGGCGCTCTCCCGTCCTTCAGCCACAGAAACAGAGAGATCTCTCACATTCTAAAAGGACACGGACAAGAAGTTAAGGCATCAAGAGTTTGGCACAGCCCTGGGCAGCCTTTGCCCATGGGAACTGAGAGTGGCTGTTCCATTGTTTGTTATCTTGTCTTTCAGATTTCCCGGCCCAGACAGAGAATAAGAACAGACCATGGCGCACTCCCCTCCTCAGCCACAGAGACAGAGAGGTCTCTGACCTTCTAAAAGGACACGCACAAGAAGTTAAGGCATCAAGAGTTTGGCACAGCCCTGGGAAGCCTTTGCCCATGGGAACTGAGAGTGGCTGTTCCATTGTTTGCTATCCTGTCTTTCAGAGTTCCAGGCCCAGACAGAGAATAAGACCAGACCATGGAGCACTCCCCTCCTCAGCCACACAGCCACTGAGATTCCCTACCATCTACCAGGACGCTGATGCTAAGTTAAGGAATCAGAAAGCACATCAGTTCTTGGCACCAACCTAATGATGCACTGGCACTGCCAGTGTGGGTGGGTGGTTGCTGGTGGGCACAGCCACCATGGGATGGGTGTATACTGGCTGCCAGGGAGAGGTGGGATTGAAAGCCTTGTCTTGACGCTGGCACAGCTCAAAGCAGGGGTTGACCATGATTAGCGAGGGTGGCTGTTCCTTTGTTTGTTGATATTATCCTGCTTTTTCCAGCTCCAGACCTACACAGGGAAAAGGAGCAGACCATGGCGCACTCCGGTCCTCAGCCACAGAGACAGAGAGATCTCTGAACTTCTAAAAGGACACGCACAAGAAGTTAAGGCATCAAGAGTTTGGCACAGCCCTGGGCAGCCTTTGCCCATGGGAACTGAGGGTGGCTGTTCCAATGTTTGCTATCCTGTCTTTCAGAGTAACAGGACCAGGCACAGAAAACCACCAGACCATGGAGCACTCCCCTCCTCAGCCACACAGCCACTGTGATTCGCTACCATCTACCAGGACGCTGATGCTAAGTTAAGGAATCAGAAAGCACATCAGTTCTTGGCACCAACCTAACGATGCAGAGGCACTGCCAGCGTGGGTGGGTGGTTGCTGGTGGACACAGCCACCATGACATGGGTGTCTACTGGATGCCAGGGAGAGGTGGGACTGACAGCCTTGTCCTGAGGCTGGCATAGCTCACAGCAGGGCATGCCCATGGTCAGCAAGGGTCGCTGTTCCTTTGTGTGTTGATATTATCCTGCTTTTTCCAGCTCCAGACCTACACAGGGAAAAGGAGCAGACCATGGCGCTCTCCCGTCCTTCAGCCACAGAAACAGAGAGATCTCTCACATTCTAAAAGGACACGGAAAAGAAGTTAAGGCATCAAGAGTTTGGCACAGCCCTGGGCAGCCATTGCCCATGGGAACTGAGAGTGCCTGTTCCGTTGTTTGCTATCCTGTCTTTCAGAGTAACAGGACCAGGCACAGAAAACCACCAGAACATGGAGCACTCCCCTCCTCAGCCACAGAGACAGAGAGATCTCTGACATTCTAAAAGGACACGGACAAGAAGTTAAGGCATCAAGAGTTTGGCACAGCCCTGGGCAGCCTTTGCCCATGGGAACTGAGGGTGGCTGTTCCAATGTTTGCTATCCTGTCTTTCAGAGTAACAGGAGCAGGCACAGAAAACCACCAGACCATGGAGCACTCCCCTCCTCAGCCACACAGCCACTGTGATTCGCTACCATCTACCAGGACGCTGATGCTAAGTTAAGGAATCAGAAAGCACATCAGTTCTTGGCACCAACCTAACGATGCAGAGGCACTGCCAGCGTGGGTGGGTGGTTGCTGGTGGACACAGCCACCATGGGATGGGTGTCTACTGGCTGCCAGGGAGAGGTGGGACTGACAGCCTTGGCCTGAGGCTGGCACAGCTCAAAGCAGGGGTTGACCATGGTCAGCGAGGGTGGCTGTTCCTTTATTTGTTGATATTATCCTGCTTTTTCCAGCTCCAGACCTACACAGGGAAAAGAACCAGGCCATGGCGCACTCCCGTCCTCAGCCACACAGACAGAGAGATCTCTGAACTTCTAAAAGGACACGCACAAGAAGTTAAGGCATCAAGAGTTTGGCACAGCCCTGGGCAGCCTTTGCCCATGGGAACTGAGGGTGGCTGTTCCAATGTTTGCTATCCTGTCTTTCAGAGTAACAGGAGCAGGCACAGAAAACCACCAGACCATGGAGCACTCCCCTCCTCAGCCACAGAGACAGAGAGATCTCTGACATTCTAAAAGGACACTGACAAGAAGTTAAGGCATCAAGAGTTTGGCACAGCCCTGGGCAGCCTTTGCCCATGGGAACTGAGAGTGGCTGTTCCATTGTTTGCTATCCTGTCTTTCAGAGTTCCAGGACCAGGCACAGAAAACCACCAGACCATGGAGCACTCCCCTCCTCAGCCACACAGCCTCTGAGATTCCCTACCATCTACCAGGACGCTGATGCTAAGTTAAGGAATCAGAAAGCACATCAGTTCTTGGCACCAACCTAATGATGCAGAGGCACTTCCAGCGTGGGTGGGTGGTTGCTGGTGGGCACAGCCACCATGACATGGGTGTCTACTGGATGCCAGGGAGAGGTGGGACTGAAAGCCTTGTCCTGAGGCTGGCATAGCTCACAGCAGGGCATGCCCATGGTCAGCAAGGGTCGCTGTTCCTTTGTGTGTTGATATTATCCTGCTTTTTCCAGCTCCAGACCTACACAGGGAAAAGGAGCAGACCATGGCGCTCTCCCGTCCTTCAGCCACAGAAACAGAGAGATCTCTCACATTCTAAAAGGACACGGAAAAGAAGTTAAGGCATCAAGAGTTTGGCACAGCCCTGGGCAGCCATTGCCCATGGGAACTGAGAGTGGCTGTTCCGTTGTTTGCTGTCTTGTCTTTCAGAGTTCCCGGCCCAGACAGAGAATAAGAACAGACCATGGCGCACTCCCCTCCTCAGCCACAGAGACAGAGAGGTCTCTGACCTTCTAAAAGGACACTGACAATAAGTTAAGGCATCAAGAGTTTGGCACAGCCCTGGGAAGCCTTTGCCCATGGGAACTGAGAGTGGCTGTTCCATTGTTTGCTATCCTGTCTTTCAGAGTTCCAGGCCCAGACAGAGAATAAGACCAGACCATGGAGCACTCCCCTCCTCAGCCACACAGCCACTGAGATTCCCTACCATCTACCAGGACGCTGATGCTAAGTTAAGGAATCAGAAAGCACATCAGTTCTTGGCACCAACCTAATGATGCACTGGCACTGCCAGTGTGGGTGGGTGGTTGCTGGTGGGCACAGCCACCATGGGATGGGTGTATACTGGCTGCCAGGGAGAGGTGGGATTGAAAGCCTTGTCTTGACGCTGGCACAGCTCAAAGCAGGGGTTGACCATGATTAGCGAGGGTGGCTGTTCCTTTGTTTGTTGATATTATCCTGCTTTTTCCAGCTCCAGACCTACACAGGGAAAAGGAGCAGACCATGGCGCACTCCGGTCCTCAGCCACAGAGACAGAGAGATCTCTGAACTTCTAAAAGGACACGCACAAGAAGTTAAGGCATCAAGAGTTTGGCACAGCCCTGGGCAGCCTTTGCCCATGGGAACTGAGGGTGGCTGTTCCATTTTTGTTATCCTGTCTTTCAGAGTTCCAGGCCCAGACAGAGAATAAGAACAGACCATGGCGCACTCCCGTCCTCAGCCACACAGACAGAGAGGTCTCTGACCTTCTAAAAGGACACGGACAAGAAGTTAAGGCATCAAGAGTTTGGCACAGCCCTGGGCAGCCTTTGCCCATGGGAACTGAGGGTGGCTGTTCCAATGTTTGCTATCCTGTCTTTCAGAGTAACAGGACCAGGCACAGAAAACCACCAGACCATGGAGCACTCCCCTCCTCAGCCACACAGCCACTGAGATTCCCTACCATCTACCAGGACGCTGATGCTAAGTTAAGGAATCAGAAAGCACATCAGTTCTTGGCACCAACCTAACGATGCAGAGGCACTGCCAGCGTGGGTGGGTGGTTGCTGGTGGGCACAGCCACCATGACATGGGTGTCTACTGGATGCCAGGGAGAGGTGGGACTGACAGCCTTGGCCTGAGGCTGGCATAGCTCACAGCAGGGCATGCCCATGGTCAGCAAGGGTCGCTGTTCCTTTGTGTGTTGATATTATCCTGCTTTTTCCAGCTCCAGACCTACACAGGGAAAAGGAGCAGACCATGGCGCTCTCCCGTCCTTCAGCCACAGAAACAGAGAGATCTCTGACATTCTAAAAGGACACGGACAAGAAGTTAAGGCATCAAGAGTTTGGCACAGCCCTGGGCAGCCTTTGCCCATGGGAACTGAGGGTGGCTGTTCCAATGTTTGCTATCCTGTCTTTCAGAGTTCCAGGCCCAGGCACAGAAAACCACCAGACCATGGAGCACTCCCCTCCTCAGCCACACAGCCACTGAGGTTCCCTACCATCTACAAGGACGCTGATGCTAAGTTAAGGAATCAGAAAGCACATCAGCTCTTGGCACCAATCTAATGATGCACTGGCACTGCCAGTGTGGGTGGGTGGTTGCTGCTGGACACAGCCACCATGGGATGGGTGTCTACTGGCTGCCAGGGAGAGGTGGGATTGAAAGCCTTGTCCTGAGGCTGGCACAGCTCAAAGCAGGGGTTGACCATGGTCAGCGAGGGTGGCTGTTCCTTTGTTTGTTGATATTATCCTGCTTTTTCCAGCTCCAGACCTACACAGGGAAAAGGAGCAGACCATGGCGCACTCCCGTCCTCAGCCACACAGACAGAGAGATCTCTGAACTTCTAAAAGGACACGGACAAGAAGTTAAGGCATCAAGAGTTTGGCACAGCCCTGGGCAGCCTTTGCCCATGGGAATTGAGAGTGGCTGTTCCATTGTTTGTTATCCTGTCTTTCAGAATTCCAGGCCCAGACAGAGAATAAGAACAGACCATGGCGCACTCCCATCCTCAGCCACAGAGACAGAGAGGTCTCTGACCTTCTAAAAGGACACGGACAAGAAGTTAAGGCATCAAGATTTGGCACAGCCCTGGGCAGCCTTTGCCCATGGGAACTGAGGGTGGCTGTTCCAATGTTTGCTATCCTGTCTTTCAGAGTTACAGGCCCAGACAGAGAATAAGAACAGACCATGGCGCACTCCCGTCCTCAGCCACACAGACAGAGAGATCTCTGAACTTCTGAAAGGACACGCACAAGAAGTTAAGGCATCAAGAGTTTGGCACAGCCCTGGGCAGCCTTTGCCCATGGGAACTGAGGGTGGCTGTTCCAATGTTTGCTATCCTGTCTTTCAGAGTAACAGGACCAGGCACAGAAAACCACCAGACCATGGAGCACTCCCCTCCTCAGCCACACAGCCACTGAGATTCCCTACCATCTACCAGGACGCTGATGCTAAGTTAAGGAATCAGAAAGCACATCAGTTCTTGGCACCAACCTAATGATGCAGTGGCACTGCCAGTATGGGTGGGTGGTTGCTGGTGGGCACAGCCACCATGGGATGGGTGTCTACTGGCTGCCAGGGAGAGGTGGGATTGAAAGCCTTGTCTTGAGGCTGGCACAACTCAAAGCAGGGGTTGACCATGATTAGCGAGGGTGGCTGTTCCTTTGTTTGTTGATATTATCCTGCTTTTTCCAGCTCCAGACCTACACAGGGAAAAGGAGCAGACCATGGCGCACTCCCGTCCTCAGCCACACAGACAAAGAGATCTCTGACATTCTAAAAGGACACGGACAAGAAGTTAAGGCATCAAGAGTTTGGCACAGCCCTGGGCAGCCTTTGCCCATGGGAATAGAGTGTGGCTGTTCCATTGTTTGCTATCCTGTCTTTCAGAGTTCCAGGTCAAGACAGAGAATAAGACCAGACCATGGAGCACTCCCCTCCTCAGCCACACAGCCACTGAGATTCCCTACCATCTACAAGGACGCTGATGCTAAGTTAAGGAATCAGAAAGCACATCAGTTCTTGGCACCAACCTAACGATGCAGAGGCACTGCCAGCGTGGGTGGGTGGTTGCTGGTGGGCAGACCCACAATGGGATGGGTGTCTACTGGCTGCCAGGGAGAGGTGGGACTAACAACCTTGTCCTGAGGCTGGCAGAGCTCAAAGCAGGGGTTGCCCATGGTCAGCGAGGGTCGCTATTCCTTTGTTTGTTGATATTATCCTGTTTTTCCAGCTCCAGAACTACACAGGGAAAAGAATGAGTCCATGGTGCACTGTTGAACTCAAGCACAAAGCCACTGAGATTCCCTAACATCTACAAGGGTGCTGACGCTAAGTTAAGCAATCAAAAAGGACATCAGCTCTTGGCACCAACCTAATGGTGCAGTGGCACTGCCAGTGTGGGTGGGTGGTTGCTGGTGGACAAAGCCACCATGGGATGGGTTTCTACTGGCTGCCAGGGAGAGGTGGGACTGACAGCCTTGTCCTGAGGCTGGCACAGCTCAAAGCAGGGGTTGACCATGGTCAGCAAGGGTGGCTGTTCCTTTGTTTGTTGATATTATCCTGCTTTTTCCAGCTCCAGACCTACACAGGGAAAAGGACCAGGCCATGGCGCACTCCCGTCCTCAGCCACAGAGACAGAGAGATCTCTGAACTTCTAAAAGGACACGGACAAGAAGTTAAGGCATCAAGAGTTTGGCACAGCCCTGGGCAGCCTTTGCCCATGGGAACTGAGGGTGGCTGTTCCAATGTTTGCTATCCTGTCTTTCAGAGTTCCAGGCCCAGACAGAGAATAAGACCAGACCATGGAGCACTCCCCTCCTCAGCCACACAGCCTCTGAGGTTCCCTACCATCTACAAGGACGCTGATGCTAAGTTAAGGAATCAGAAATCTCATCAGCTCTTGGCACCAACCTAATGATGCACTGGCACTGCCAGGGTGGGTGGGTGGTTGCTGCTGGACACAGCCACCATGGGATGGGTGTCTACTGGCTGCCAGGGAGAGGTGGGATTGAAATCCTTGTCCTGAGGCTGGCACAGCTCAAAGCAGGGGTTGACCATGGTCAGCGAGGGTGGCTGTTCCTTTATTTGTTGATATTATCCTGCTTTTTCCAGCTCCAGACCTACACAGGGAAAAGGAGCAGACCATGGCGCACTCCCGTCCTCAGCCACAGAGACAGAGAGATCTCTGACATTCTAAAAGGACACGGACAAGAAGTTAAGGCATCAAGAGTTTGGCACAGCCCTGGGCAGCCTTTGCCCATGGGAACTGAGGGTGGCTGTTCCATTGTTTGTTATCCTGTCTTTCAGAGTTCCAGGCCCAGACAGAGAATAAGAACAGACCATGGCGCACTCCCCTCCTCAGCCACAGAGACAGAGAGGTCTCTGACCTTCTAAAAGGACACGCACAAGAAGTTAAGGCATCAAGATTTGGCACAGCCCTGGGCAGCCTTTGCACATGGGAACTGAGGGTGGCTGTTCCAATGTTTGCTATACTGTCTTTCAGAGTAACAGGCCAAAACAGAGAATAAGACCAGACCATGGAGCACTCCCCTCCTCAGCCACACAGCCACTGAGGTTCCCTACCATCTACAAGGACGCTGATGCTAAGTTAAGGAATCAGAAATCTCATCAGCTCTTGGCACCAATCTAATGATGCACTGGCACTGCCAGTGTGGGTGGGTGGTTGCTGCTGGACACAGCCACCATGGGATGGGTGTCTACTGGCTGCCAGGGAGAGGTGGGATTGAAAGCCTTGTCCTGAGGCTGGCACAGCTCAAAGCAGGGGTTGACCATGGTCAGCGAGGGTGGCTGTTCCTTTGTTTGTTGATATTATCCTGCTTTTTCCAGCTCCAGACCTACACAGGGAAAAGGAGCAGACCATGGCGCACTCCCGTCCTCAGCCACACAGACAGAGAGATCTCTGAACTTCTAAAAGGACACGGACAAGAAGTTAAGGCATCAAGAGTTTGGCACAGCCCTGGGCAGCCTTTGCCCATGGGAATTGAGAGTGGCTGTTCCATTGTTTGTTATCCTGTCTTTCAGAATTCCAGGCCCAGACAGAGAATAAGAACAGACCATGGCGCACTCCCATCCTCAGCCACAGAGACAGAGAGGTCTCTGACCTTCTAAAAGGACACGGACAAGAAGTTAAGGCATCAAGATTTGGCACAGCCCTGGGCAGCCTTTGCCCATGGGAACTGAGGGTGGCTGTTCCAATGTTTGCTATCCTGTCTTTCAGAGTTCCAGGCCCAGACAGAGAATAAGAACAGACCATGGCGCACTCCCGTCCTCAGCCACACAGACAGAGAGATCTCTGAACTTCTAAAAGGACACGCACAAGAAGTTAAGGCATCAAGAGTTTGGCACAGCCCTGGGCAGCCTTTGCCCATGGGAACTGAGGGTGGCTGTTCCAATGTTTGCTATCCTGTCTTTCAGAGTAAAAGGAGCAGGCACAGAAAACCACCAGACCATGGAGCACTCCCCTCCTCAGCCACACAGCCACTGAGATTCCCTACCATCTACCAGGACGCTGATGCTAAGTTAAGGAATCAGAAAGCACATCAGTTCTTGGCACCAACCTAATGATGCACTGGCACTGCCAGTGTGGGTGGGTGGTTGCTGGTGGGCACAGCCACCATGGGATGGGTGTCTACTGGCTGCCAGGGAGAGGTGGGATTGAAAGCCTTGTCTTGAGGCTGGCACAACTCAAAGCAGGGGTTGACCATGATTAGCGAGGGTGGCTGTTCCTTTGTTTGTTGATATTATCCTGCTTTTTCCAGCTCCAGACCTACACAGGGAAAAGGAGCAGACCATGGCGCACTCCCGTCCTCAGCCACACAGACAGAGAGATCTCTGAACTTCTAAAAGGACACGCACAAGAAGTTAAGGCATCAAGAGTTTGGCACAGCCCTGGGCAGCCTTTGCCCATGGGAACTGAGGGTGGCTGTTCCATTGTTTGTTATCCTGTCTTTCAGAGTTCCAGGCCCAGACAGAGAATAAGAACAGACCATGGCGCACTCCCGTCCTCAGCCACACAGACAGAGAGGTCTCTGACCTTCTAAAAGGACACGGACAAGAAGTTAAGGCATCAAGAGTTTGGCACAGCCCTGGGCAGCCTTTGCCCATGGGAACTGAGGGTGGCTGTTCCAATGTTTGCTATCCTGTCTTTCAGAGTAACAGGACCAGGCACAGAAAACCACCAGACCATGGAGCACTCCCCTCCTCAGCCACACAGCCACTGAGATTCCCTACCATCTACCAGGACGCTGATGCTAAGTTAAGGAATCAGAAAGCACATCAGTTCTTGGCACCAACCTAACGATGCAGAGGCACTGCCAGCGTGGGTGGGTGGTTGCTGGTGGGCACAGCCACCATGACATGGGTGTCTACTGGATGCCAGGGAGAGGTGGGACTGACAGCCTTGGCCTGAGGCTGGCATAGCTCACAGCAGGGCATGCCCATGGTCAGCAAGGGTCGCTGTTCCTTTGTGTGTTGATATTATCCTGCTTTTTCCAGCTCCAGACCTACACAGGGAAAAGGAGCAGACCATGGCGCTCTCCCGTCCTTCAGCCACAGAAACAGAGAGATCTCTGACATTCTAAAAGGACACGGAAAAGAAGTTAAGGCATCAAGTTTTGGCACAGCCCTGGGCAGCCTTTGCCCATGGGAACTGAGGGTGGCTGTTCGATTGTTTGCTATCCTGTCTTTCAGAGTTCCAGGCCAAGACAGAGAATAAGACCAGACCATGGAGCACTCCCCTCCTCAGCCACACAGCCACTGAGATTCCCTACCATCTACAAGGACGCTGATGCTAAGGTAAGGAATCAGAAATCTCATCAGCTCTTGGCACCAACCTAATGATGCAGCGGCACTGCCAGGGTGGTTGGGTGGTTGCTGCTGGACACAGCCACCATGGGATGGGTGTCTACTGGCTGCCAGGGAGAGGTGGGATTGAAAGCCTTGTCCTGAGGCTGGCACAGCTCAAGGCAGGGGTTGCCCATGGTCAGCGAGGGTGGCTATTCCTTTGTTTGTTGATATTTGTCTAGGGCTAGTTGGATGGCTTTCACTTCTGCAAACTGACTTGACTCGCCTTCTCCTTCAGTGGCCTCAACGACTTGTCGTGTGGGACTCCACACAGCAGCTTTCCACTTCCGATGGTTCCCTACCACACGACAGGATCCATCAGTAAACAAAGCGTAACACCTTTCGTCTTCTGATAGCTCATTATATGGTGGTGCCTCTTGGGCACGAGCCACCTCCTCAGGTGATGCTCCAAAATCTCTGCCTTCTGGCCAGTCCATGATCTCTTCCAGAATTCCTGGGCGGTTAGATTTCCCCAGTCGAGCTCGTTGTGTGATCAATGCTATCCACTTACTCCATGTAGCGCTGGTTGCATGATGTGTAGAGGGGATGTTTCCTTTGAACATCCAGTGTAGCACGGGCAATCGTGGTGCCAAGAGGAGATATGCTTCTGTACCAACAACTTCTGAAGTGGCTCGAACCCCCTCATATGCTGCTAGTATTTCTTTTTCTGTCGGGGTGTAGTGGGCTTCTGATCCTCGGTACCCCCGACTCCAAAACCCTAATGGTCGACCTCGGGTTTCTCCTGCTGTTTTCTGCCACAGGCTCCAGGTGAGACCATGCTCCCCAGCTGCAGTGTAGAGTACATTTTGTACATCTGGTCCTGTCCGGACAGGCCCAAGAGCTACTGCACGAGCTATTTCCTGTCTGATATGCTCAAAAGCTTGTTGTTGTTCAGGGCCCCATTCAAAATAGTTCTTTTTCCGCGTTACTCGATAGAGAGGGCTCACAAGCTGACTATAACCTGGAATATGCATTCTCCAGAACCCCACAAGGCCTAGGAAAGCTTGTGTTTCTTTCTTGTTGGCTGGTGGAGACATAGATGCTATCTTGTTAACCACATCCATTGGGACATGACGGCGTCCATCCTGCCATTTTATTCCCAAGAATTGAATCTCCTGTGCAGGTCCCTTGACCTTACTTTTCTTTATGGCGAAACCAGCTTTCAGAAGAATCTGAATTATTCTTTTTCCCTTCTCAAACACTTCTTCTGCCTCGTTGCCCCACACGATGATGTCATCTATGTATTGTAAATGTTCAGGGGCATCGCCTTGTTCCAGTGCCATTTGGATTAATCCGTGACAAAGGGTAGGGCTGTGCTTCCACCCCTGGGGCAGTCGATTCCAGGTGTATTGGACACCTCTCCATGTGAAAGCAAACTGTGGCCTGCATTCTGCTGCCAAAGGAATGGAGAAAAATGCATTGGCAATATCAATTGTAGCATACCATGTGGCTGCCTTTGATGCCAGTTCATATTGGAGCTCTAACATGTCCGGTACAGCAGCACTCAGTGGCGGTGTCACTTCATTCAGGCCGCGATCATCTACTGTTAACCTCCATCCTCCATCAGACTTTTGCACTGGCCATATAGGACTATTAAAAGGTGAATGAGTCTTACTGATGACTCCTTGGCTCTCTAGGTGATGAATCAGCTCATGGATGGGAGCCAGGGAGTCTCGGTTTGTCCGATATTGCCGACGGTGCACTGTCCTGGTAGCGATTGGCACCTGCTGTTCTTCAACTTGCAGCAATCCCACAGTGAAGGGATCTTCCGAGAGGCCAGGCAGGGTAGATAGCTGTTTGATCTTCTCTGCATTTACAGTGGCTACACCAAAAACCCATCGGTACCCCTTTGGGTCCTTGAAGTACCCTCTCTTGAGGTAGTCTATGCCAAGGATACAAGGGGCCTCTGGGCCGGTCACAATGGGGTGCTTTTCCCACTTGTCCCCTGTCAAGCTCACTTCAGCCTCCAGTATAGTCAATTCTTGGCATCCCCCTGTCACTCCTGAGATCCAGATGGGTTCTGTGCCCCTGTATCCTGATGGCATCAGTGTACACTGTGCACCAGTGTCTACCAAAGCTTTATACTTCTGTGGGTCTGATGTGCCAGGCCACCGAATCCACACAGTCCAGTATATCCGGTCATCCCTTTCCTCCTCCTGGCCGAAGGCAGGGACCCTCTATTGCTGTTCCTCATCAGAATATTCACTGTCCAATCCTTGCGGTACCAGACCAGAAGTCCCCTCACCAGAATCAAGGGAGGTGGTTTCAGTTCTTCTGTACTTGGAGGATCGCTGAGTGCTTTCTTGGGCCTCTACAGCAACTACGCTGACAGCCGCCTTCTTGGGTGACCCCTTCTCAACAGCTGTCTTCCCTCTCAGTTCACGTACGCGGGCTTCCGGCTTAAAGGTAGGTTCACCATCCCACTTCCTCATGTCCTCCCCTTGGTCACGCAGGAAGAACCAGAGTGTACCACGTGGCATACGCCTTGGGCTCCCTTTCCCTCTGACTTGGGCAGGAGAGGACTGATTTCTTGGAGCATCCCTAACAGCCAAGGCACTGTCCTGTAGGGATGAGGAGGCACAGAGATTTTCCTCAAAGTTTTGGAGCCAAGACGACACTTTCTCCACAGTTGGTGTTTCCATATCTGGACAATACATTGCTGCCAAGCTGTTAGAATACGATGCTGGGGCACCTTGAATCACCTGTCGCCACATGGCCCGTGTGCACAGGACATCCTCTGGATCTTTGGATACTTCCTCATCATCTAGATCACTGTAGATGACTTCCACCACTGCTAACTCTCTCAGGTACTGGATGCCTTCATCTGCAGTAGTCCACTTTTCTGAGGAATTCACAAGATCTTCCTTGAATGGGTATCTTGCCCTCACACTTGAGAGGAGCCGGCTCCAGAGACTGCAAACTGCTGCCTCTTTTCCAATTCCTCTTTCAATTCCCCGGTTTCTAGCAAGGGATCCCAGTTGTTGGGCTTCCTTGCCTTCCAGTTGCTGACTATCAGCCCCGTTATCCCAGCATCGGAGCAGCCAGGCAGCAATCCGCTCACCTGGCTGGCGGCTGTAATCTTTCCACAAGTCCCGAAGTTCTGAGGACGTCAGGGACCGGGTAGTTTCCGCTTCCTGTTTAAGCTCCCTCACTCCTTCCTCCAATTTCTTTATCGAAGGACCAGCTTCTAGATCAAACCTTTCCTCTTCTTCTTCTTCCCTCACTAATCGATGGTATGGACCTGTTGATCTCCTTGTCCACTGCTTCCTTTTCACTACTGGGGCAATTACTGTAGTTGGTGTTGTTTGGGTCCCTATCTCGAGCATGGTGTCCTCAGATGCAGTCTGGGTCCCTGCCTCAACCATGGTCCTCTGACAGTGTTGAACTATGGCTCGGTAGGCATAGGCCAGGCCCCAGTACAGTGCAAGAAGCTGCTGGTTTTCATTGGGATAAGCAAGGCACCCTTCTATCAGGTGGCGTGTCAGTTTGCCAGGGTTACTTGCCTGTTCAGGTGTAAAGTCCCAGGTTATGGGAGGTGATAACCGTCCTAGGAATCTGCCCAAATCCTTCCATATACCCTGCCACCCAGGGACCGGTCGCTTGAGGGCACATTTCAGTATTGCCTCACCTAAAACTTGCCTTCTCTTATACCAGGATGAGACCAGATTCCACAATACCCATAATATGCCACCAGTATTAATTATTAGTATTAAACAGCTCACGTAAGGGTGAACAAGGACCTCGGGAGCCTGCATAATAAAACCATTCACATCAATGCCTGGTAGAGAGAGGGAGATATGTTCTCTCATCTCCTCCACAAGATAGCTCCCACAACACAGCAAAGCCGTCAGCGCCAGGACAAAACACATAGACATTATTTGTATTAGCACGTTCCCGCGTTCCTTCGTTCTCCCCACAAGATAGCTCCCACAGCACAACAGAGCCATCAGTGCCAGGACAAAGCACGCAGCCATTATTTGCATTAACATGTTCCCAAACTCAGCAAGCTAGAGATAAGAAAGCAGCTAACAAGCTCGGTGACCTGCACAGGAGCTTGCCACTTAATAACTAGCTATAGAACGCTTAATGCAAAACTGCCGTTGTCGTGCCCCACGTTGGGCGCCAAAAAGGACTGTGGTGGGTTGACCTTGGTTGGATGCCAGGTGCCCACCAAAGCCGCTCTATCACTCCCCCTCCTCAGCTGGGGGGGGAAGAAAATATAACAAAAGGCTCGTGGGTCAAGATAAGGACAGTTTAATACAGTGATAGCAAAGGTCGCGCGTGCGAAAGCAAAGGAAAAAAACAAATGATGTTATTCTCTACTTCCCATCAGCAGGCGATGTCTAGCCACTTCTCGGGAAGCAGGGCTTCAGTACGCTTAGTGGTTGCTCCGGAAGACAAAATGCCCCCCCTCTGTCTCCCTTTACTTAGCTTTTATATCTGAGCTGACGTCATATGGTATGGAATATCTGTTTGGTTAGTTTAGGTCAGCTGTCCTGATTGTGTCCCCTCCCAAGATCTTGCCCTGCCCCAGCCTGCCATTGAGGGGAGGGCAAAAATGTTGGGGAGACAGCCTTGATGCTGTGCCAGCACTGCTCAGCAGTAGCCAAAACACTGGTGTGCTATCAACACCTTTCTAGCTACTGATGCAGGGCACAGTGCTATGAGGGCTGCTGTGGGGAGTATTAACTCCATCTCAGCCAGACCCAATACAATATTATCCTGCTTTTTCCAGCTGCAGGACACTCAGGGAAAAGGAGCAGACCATGGCGCACTCCCCTCCTCAGCTACAGAGACAGAGAGGTCTCTGACCTTCTAAAAGGACACGGACAAGAAGTTAAGGCATTAAGAGTTTGGCACAGCCCTGGGCATGCGTTGCCCATGGTAACAGAGTGTGGCTGTTCCATTGTTTGCTATCCTGTCTTTCAGAGTTCCAGGCCCAGGCAGGGAAAACCACCAGACCGTGGAACACTCCCCTCCTCAGCCACACAGCCACTGAGATTCCCTACCATCTACAAGGACGCTGATGCTAAGTTAAGGAATCAGAAATCTCATCAGCTCTTGGCACCAACCTAATGATGCACTGGCACTGCCAGGGTGGGTGGGTGGTTGCTGGTGGGCACAGCCACCATGGGATGGGTGTCTAATGGATGCCTGGGAGAGGTGGGATTGAAATCCTTGTCCTGAGGCTGGCACAGCTCAAAGCAGGGCATGCCCATGGTCAGCGAGGGTGGCTGTTCCTTTATTTGTTGATATTATCCTGCTTTTTCCAGCTCCAGACCTACACAGGGAAAAGAACCAGGCCATGGCGCACTCCCGTCCTCAGCCACACAGACAGAGAGATCTCTGAACTTCTAAAAGGACACTGACAAGAAGTTAAGGCATCAAGAGTTTGGCACAGCCCTGGGCAGCCTTTGCCCATGGGAACTGAGGGTGGCTGTTCCAATGTTTGCTATCCTGTCTTTCAGAGTAACAGGACCAGGCACAGAAAACCACCAGACCATGGAGCACTCCCCTCCTCAGCCACAGAGACAGAGAGATCTCTGACATTCTAAAAGGACACTGACAAGAAGTTAAGGCATCAAGAGTTTGGCACAGCCCTGGGCAGCCTTTGCCCATGGGAACTGAGAGTGGCTGTTCCATTGTTTGCTATCCTGTCTTTCAGAGTTCCAGGACCAGGCACAGAAAACCACCAGACCATGGAGCACTCCCCTCCTCAGCCACACAGCCACTGAGATTCCCTACCATCTACCAGGACGCTGATGCTAAGTTAAGGAATCAGAAAGCACATCAGTTCTTGGCACCAACCTAATGATGCACTGGCACTGCCAGTGTGGGTGGGTGGTTGCTGGTGGGCACAGCCACCATGGGATGGGTGTATACTGGCTGCCAGGGAGAGGTGGGATTGAAAGCCTTGTCTTGACGCTGGCACAGCTCAAAGCAGGGGTTGACCATGATTAGCGAGGGTGGCTGTTCCTTTGTTTGTTGATATTATCCTGCTTTTTCCAGCTCCAGACCTACACAGGGAAAAGGAGCAGACCATGGCGCACTCCGGTCCTCAGCCACAGAGACAGAGAGATCTCTGAACTTCTAAAAGGACACGCACAAGAAGTTAAGGCATCAAGAGTTTGGCACAGCCCTGGGCAGCCTTTGCCCATGGGAACTGAGGGTGGCTGTTCCAATGTTTGCTATCCTGTCTTTCAGAGTAACAGGACCAGGCACAGAAAACCACCAGACCATGGAGCACTCCCCTCCTCAGCCACACAGCCACTGTGATTCGCTACCATCTACCAGGACGCTGATGCTAAGTTAAGGAATCAGAAAGCACATCAGTTCTTGGCACCAACCTAACGATGCAGAGGCACTGCCAGCGTGGGTGGGTGGTTGCTGGTGGACACAGCCACCATGACATGGGTGTCTACTGGATGCCAGGGAGAGGTGGGACTGACAGCCTTGGCCTGAGGCTGGCATAGCTCACAGCAGGGCATGCCCATGGTCAGCAAGGGTCGCTGTTCCTTTGTGTGTTGATATTATCCTGCTTTTTCCAGCTCCAGACCTACACAGGGAAAAGGAGCAGACCATGGCGCTCTCCCGTCCTTCAGCCACAGAAACAGAGAGATCTCTCACATTCTAAAAGGACACGGACAAGAAGTTAAGGCATCAAGAGTTTGGCACAGCCCTGGGCAGCCATTGCCCATGGGAACTGAGAGTGCCTGTTCCGTTGTTTGCTATCCTGTCTTTCAGAGTAACAGGACCAGGCACAGAAAACCACCAGACCATGGAGCACTCCCCTCCTCAGCCACAGAGACAGAGAGATCTCTGACATTCTAAAAGGACACGGACAAGAAGTTAAGGCATCAAGAGTTTGGCACAGCCCTGGGCAGCCTTTGCCCATGGGAACTGAGGGTGGCTGTTCCAATGTTTGCTATCCTGTCTTTCAGAGTAACAGGAGCAGGCACAGAAAACCACCAGACCATGGAGCACTCCCCTCCTCAGCCACACAGCCACTGTGATTCGCTACCATCTACCAGGACGCTGATGCTAAGTTAAGGAATCAGAAAGCACATCAGTTCTTGGCACCAACCTAACGATGCAGAGGCACTGCCAGCGTGGGTGGGTGGTTGCTGCTGGACACAGCCACCATGGGATGGGTGTCTACTGGCTGCCAGGGAGAGGTGGGACTGACAGCCTTGGCTTGAGGCTGGCATAGCTCACAGCAGGGCATGCCCATGTTCAGCAAGGGTCGCTGTTCCTTTGTGTGTTGATATTATCCTGCTTTTTCCAGCTCCAGACCTACACAGGGAAAAGGAGCAGACCATGGCGCTCTCCCGTCCTTCAGCCACAGAAACAGAGAGATCTCTCACATTATAAAAGGACACGGACAAGAAGTTAAGGCATCAAGAGTTTGGCACAGCCCTGGGCAGCCTTTGCCCATGGGAACTGAGAGTGGCTGTTCCATTGTTTGTTATCTTGTCTTTCAGATTTCCCGGCCCAGACAGAGAATAAGAACAGACCATGGCGCACTCCCCTCCTCAGCCACAGAGACAGAGAGGTCTCTGACCTTCTAAAAGGACACGCACAAGAAGTTAAGGCATCAAGAGTTTGGCACAGCCCTGGGAAGCCTTTGCCCATGGGAACTGAGAGTGGCTGTTCCATTGTTTGCTATCCTGTCTTTCAGAGTTCCAGGCCCAGACAGAGAATAAGACCAGACCATGGAGCACTCCCCTCCTCAGCCACACAGCCACTGAGATTCCCTACCATCTACCAGGACGCTGATGCTAAGTTAAGGAATCAGAAAGCACATCAGTTCTTGGCACCAACCTAATGATGCACTGGCACTGCCAGTGTGGGTGGGTGGTTGCTGGTGGGCACAGCCACCATGGGATGGGTGTATACTGGCTGCCAGGGAGAGGTGGGATTGAAAGCCTTGTCTTGACGCTGGCACAGCTCAAAGCAGGGGTTGACCATGATTAGCGAGGGTGGCTGTTCCTTTGTTTGTTGATATTATCCTGCTTTTTCCAGCTCCAGACCTACACAGGGAAAAGGAGCAGACCATGGCGCACTCCGGTCCTCAGCCACAGAGACAGAGAGATCTCTGAACTTCTAAAAGGACACGGACAAGAAGTTAAGGCATCAAGAGTTTGGCACAGCCCTGGGCAGCCTTTGCCCATGGGAACTGAGGGTGGCTGTTCCAATGTTTGCTATCCTGTCTTTCAGAGTAACAGGAGCAGGCACAGAAAACCACCAGACCATGGAGCACTCCCCTCCTCAGCCACACAGCCACTGTGATTCGCTACCATCTACCAGGACGCTGATGCTAAGTTAAGGAATCAGAAAGCACATCAGTTCTTGGCACCAACCTAACGATGCAGAGGCACTGCCAGCGTGGGTGGGTGGTTGCTGGTGGACACAGCCACCATGGGATGGGTGTCTACTGGCTGCCAGGGAGAGGTGGGACTGACAGCCTTGGCTTGAGGCTGGGATAGCTCACAGCAGGGCATGCCCATGGTCAGCAAGGGTCGCTGTTCCTTTGTTTGTTGATATTATCCTGCTTTTTCCAGCTCCAGACCTACACAGGGAAAAGGAGCAGACCATGGCAATCTCCCGTCCTTCAGCCACAGAAACAGAGAGTTCTCGGACATTCTAAACGGACAAGGACAAGAAGTTAAGGCATCAAGAGTTTGGCACAGCCCTGGGCAGCCATTGCCCATGGGAACTGAGGGTGGCTGTTCCATTGTTTGCTATCCTGTCTTTCAGAGTAACAGGACCAGGCACAGAAAACCACTAGACCATGGAGCACTCCCCTCCTCAGCCACACAGCCACTGAGGTTCCCTATCATCTACAAGGACGCTGATGCTAAGTTAAGGAATCAGAAATCTCATCAGCTCTTGGCACCAACCTAATAATGCACTGGCACTGCCAGGGTGGGTGGGTGGTTGCTGGTGGGCACAGCCACCATGGGATGGGTGTATACTGGCTGCCAGGGAGAGGTGGGATTGAAAGCCTTGTCTTGAGGCTGGCACAGCTCAAAGCAGGGGTTGACCATGATTAGCGAGGGTGGCTGTTCCTTTGTTTGTTGATATTATCCTGCTTTTTCCAGCTCCAGACCTACACAGGGAAAAGGAGCAGACCATGGCGCTCTCCCGTCCTTCAGCCACAGAGACAGAGAGATCTCTGAACTTCTAAAAGGACACGCACAAGAAGTTAAGGCATCAAGAGTTTGGCACAGCCCTGGGCAGCCTTTGCCCATGGGAACTGAGAGTGGCTGTTCCATTGTTTGCTATCCTGTCTTTCAGAGTTCCAGGACCAGGCACAGAAAACCACCAGACCATGGAGCACTCCCCTCCTCAGCCACACAGCCACTGAGATTCCCTACCATCTACCAGGACGCTGATGCTAAGTTAAGGAATCAGAAAGCACATCAGTTCTTGGCACCAACCTAATGATGCAGAGGCACTTCCAGCGTGGGTGGGTGGTTGCTGGTGGGCACAGCCACCATGACATGGGTGTCTACTGGATGCCAGGGAGAGGTGGGACTGACAGCCTTGGCCTGAGGCTGGCATAGCTCACAGCAGGGCATGCCCATGGTCAGCAAGGGTCGCTGTTCCTTTGTGTGTTGATATTATCCTGCTTTTTCCAGCTCCAGACCTACACAGGGAAAAGGAGCAGACCATGGCGCTCTCCCGTCCTTCAGCCACAGAAACAGAGAGATCTCTCACATTCTAAAAGGACACGGAAAAGAAGTTAAGACATCAAGAGTTTGGCACAGCCCTGGGCAGCCATTGCCCATGGGAACTGAGAGTGGCTGTTCCGTTGTTTGCTGTCTTGTCTTTCAGAGTTCCCGGCCCAGACAGAGAATAAGAACAGACCATGGCGCACTCCCCTCCTCAGCCACAGAGACAGAGAGGTCTCTGACATTCTAAAAGGACACTGACAAGAAGTTAAGGCATCAAGAGTTTGGCACAGCCCTGGGCAGCCTTTGCCCATGGGAACTGAGGGTGGCTGTTCCAATGTTTGCTATCCTGTCTTTCAGAGTAACAGGAGCAGGCACAGAAAACCACCAGACCATGGAGCACTCCCCTCCTCAGCCACACAGCCACTGTGATTCGCTACCATCTACCAGGACGCTGATGCTAAGTTAAGGAATCAGAAAGCACATCAGTTCTTGGCACCAACCTAACGATGCAGAGGCACTGCCAGCGTGGGTGGGTGGTTGCTGGTGGACACAGCCACCATGACATGGGTGTCTACTGGCTGCCAGGGAGAGGTGGGACTGACAGCCTTGGCTTGAGGCTGGGATAGCTCACAGCAGGGCATGCCCATGGTCAGCAAGGGTCGCTGTTCCTTTGTTTGTTGATATTATCCTGCTTTTTCCAGCTCCAGACCTACACAGGGAAAAGGAGCAGACCATGGCACTCTCCCGTCCTTCAGCCACAGAAACAGAGAGTTCTCGGACATTCTAAACGGACAAGGACAAGAAGTTAAGGCATCAAGAGTTTGGCACAGCCCTGGGCAGCCATTGCCCATGGGAACTGAGGGTGGCTGTTCCATTGTTTGCTATCCTGTCTTTCAGAGTAACAGGACCAGGCACAGAAAACCACTAGACCATGGAGCACTCCCCTCCTCAGCCACACAGCCACTGAGGTTCCCTATCATCTACAAGGACGCTGATGCTAAGTTAAGGAATCAGAAATCTCATCAGCTCTTGGCACCAACCTAATGATGCACTGGCACTGCCAGGGTGGGTGGGTGGTTGCTGCTGGACACAGCCACCATGACATGGGTGTCTACTGGATGCCAGGGAGAGGTGGGACTGACAGCCTTGGCCTGAGGCTGGCATAGCTCACAGCAGGGCATGCCCATGGTCAGCAAGGGTCGCTGTTCCTTTGTGTGTTGATATTATCCTGCTTTTTCCAGCTCCAGACCTACACAGGGAAAAGGAGCAGACCATGGCGCTCTCCCGTCCTTCAGCCACAGAAACAGAGAGATCTCTCACATTCTAAAAGGACACGGAAAAGAAGTTAAGGCATCAAGAGTTTGGCACAGCCCTGGGCAGCCATTGCCCATGGGAACTGAGAGTGGCTGTTCCGTTGTTTGCTGTCTTGTCTTTCAGAGTTCCCGGCCCAGACAGAGAATAAGAACAGACCATGGCGCACTCCCCTCCTCAGCCACAGAGACAGAGAGGTCTCTGACCTTCTAAAAGGACACGCACAAGAAGTTAAGGCATCAAGAGTTTGGCACAGCCCTGGGAAGCCTTTGCCCATGGGAACTGAGAGTGGCTGTTCCATTGTTTGCTATCCTGTCTTTCAGAGTTCCAGGCCCAGACAGAGAATAAGACCAGACCATGGAGCACTCCCCTCCTCAGCCACACAGCCACTGAGATTCCCTACCATCTACCAGGACGCTGATGCTAAGTTAAGGAATCAGAAAGCACATCAGTTCTTGGCACCAACCTAATGATGCAGTGGCACTGCCAGTGTGGGTGGGTGGTTGCTGGTGGGCACAGCCACCATGGGATGGGTGTATACTGGCTGCCAGGGAGAGGTGGGATTGAAAGCCTTGTCTTGAGGCTGGCACAGCTCAAAGCAGGGGTTGACCATGATTAGCGAGGGTGGCTGTTCCTTTGTTTGTTGATATTATCCTGCTTTTTCCAGCTCCAGACCTACACAGGGAAAAGGAGCAGACCATGGCGCACTCCGGTCCTCAGCCACAGAGACAGAGAGATCTCTGAACTTCTAAAAGGACACGCACAAGAAGTTAAGGCATCAAGAGTTTGGCACAGCCCTGGGCAGCCTTTGCCCATGGGAACTGAGGGTGGCTGTTCCATTTTTTGTTATCCTGTCTTTCAGAGTTCCAGGCCCAGACAGAGAATAAGAACAGACCATGGCGGACTCCCGTCCTCAGCCACACAGACAGAGAGGTCTCTGACCTTCTAAAAGGACACGGACAAGAAGTTAAGGCATCAAGAGTTTGGCACAGCCCTGGGCAGCCTTTGCCCATGGGAACTGAGGGTGGCTGTTCCAATGTTTGCTATCCTGTCTTTCAGAGTAACAGGACCAGGCACAGAAAACCACCAGACCATGGAGCACTCCCCTCCTCAGCCACACAGCCACTGTGATTCGCTACCATCTACCAGGACGCTGATGCTAAGTTAAGGAATCAGAAAGCACATCAGTTCTTGGCACCAACCTAACGATGCAGAGGCACTGCCAGCGTGGGTGGGTGGTTGCTGGTGGACACAGCCACCATGGGATGGGTGTCTACTGGCTGCCAGGGAGAGGTGGGACTGACAGCCTTGGCTTGAGGCTGGGATAGCTCACAGCAGGGCATGCCCATGGTCAGCAAGGGTCGCTGTTCCTTTGTTTGTTGATATTATCCTGCTTTTTCCAGCTCCAGACCTACACAGGGAAAAGGAGCAGACCATGGCACTCTCCCGTCCTTCAGCCACAGAAACAGAGAGTTCTCGGACATTCTAAACGGACAAGGACAAGAAGTTAAGGCATCAAGAGTTTGGCACAGCCCTGGGCAGCCATTGCCCATGGGAACTGAGGGTGGCTGTTCCATTGTTTGCTATCCTGTCTTTCAGAGTAACAGGACCAGGCACAGAAAACCACTAGACCATGGAGCACTCCCCTCCTCAGCCACACAGCCACTGAGGTTCCCTATCATCTACAAGGACGCTGATGCTAAGTTAAGGAATCAGAAATCTCATCAGCTCTTGGCACCAACCTAATGATGCACTGGCACTGCCAGGGTGGGTGGGTGGTTGCTGCTGGACACAGCCACCATGACATGGGTGTCTACTGGATGCCAGGGAGAGGTGGGACTGACAGCCTTGGCCTGAGGCTGGCATAGCTCACAGCAGGGCATGCCCATGGTCAGCAAGGGTCGCTGTTCCTTTGTGTGTTGATATTATCCTGCTTTTTCCAGCTCCAGACCTACACAGGGAAAAGGAGCAGACCATGGCGCTCTCCCGTCCTTCAGCCACAGAAACAGAGAGATCTCTCACATTCTAAAAGGACACGGAAAAGAAGTTAAGGCATCAAGAGTTTGGCACAGCCCTGGGCAGCCATTGCCCATGGGAACTGAGAGTGGCTGTTCCGTTGTTTGCTGTCTTGTCTTTCAGAGTTCCCGGCCCAGACAGAGAATAAGAACAGACCACGGCGCACTCCCCTCCTCAGCCACAGAGACAGAGAGGTCTCTGACCTTCTAAAAGGACACTGACAAGAAGTTAAGGCATCAAGAGTTTGGCACAGCCCTGGGAAGCCTTTGCCCATGGGAACTGAGAGTGGCTGTTCCATTGTTTGCTATCCTGTCTTTCAGAGTTCCAGGCCCAGACAGAGAATAAGACCAGACCATGGAGCACTCCCCTCCTCAGCCACACAGCCACTGAGATTCCCTACCATCTACCAGGACGCTGATGCTAAGTTAAGGAATCAGAAAGCACATCAGTTCTTGGCACCAACCTAATGATGCAGTGGCACTGCCAGTGTGGGTGGGTGGTTGCTGGTGGGCACAGCCACCATGGGATGGGTGTATACTGGCTGCCAGGGAGAGGTGGGATTGAAAGCCTTGTCTTGAGGCTGGCACAGCTCAAAGCAGGGGTTGACCATGATTAGCGAGGGTGGCTGTTCCTTTGTTTGTTGATATTATCCTGCTTTTTCCAGCTCCAGACCTACACAGGGAAAAGGAGCAGACCATGGCGCACTCCCGTCCTCAGCCACACAGACAGAGAGATCTCTGAACTTCTAAAAGGACACGCACAAGAAGTTAAGGCATCAAGAGTTTGGCACAGCCCTGGGCAGCCTTTGCCCATGGGAACTGAGGGTGGCTGTTCCATTTTTTGTTATCCTGTCTTTCAGAGTTCCAGGCCCAGACAGAGAATAAGAACAGACCATGGCGCACTCCCGTCCTCAGCCACAGAGACAGAGAGGTCTCTGACCTTCTAAAAGGACACGGACAAGAAGTTAAGGCATCAAGAGTTTGGCACAGCCCTGGGCAGCCTTTGCCCATGGGAACTGAGGGTGGCTGTTCCAATGTTTGCTATCCTGTCTTTCAGAGTAACAGGACCAGGCACAGAAAACCACCAGACCATGGAGCACTCCCCTCCTCAGCCACACAGCCACTGAGATTCCCTACCATCTACCAGGACGCTGATGCTAAGTTAAGGAATCAGAAAGCACATCAGTTCTTGGCACCAACCTAACAATGCAGAGGCACTGCCAGCGTGGGTGGGTGGTTGCTGGTGGGCACAGCCACCATGACATGGGTGTCTACTGGATGCCAGGGAGAGGTGGGACTGACAGCCTTGGCCTGAGGCTGGCATAGCTCACAGCAGGGCATGCCCATGGTCAGCAAGGGTCGCTGTTCCTTTGTGTGTTGATATTATCCTGCTTTTTCCAGCTCCAGACCTACACAGGGAAAAGGAGCAGACCATGGCGCTCTCCCGTCCTTCAGCCACAGAAACAGAGAGATCTCTCACATTCTAAAAGGACACGGACAAGAAGTTAAGGCATCAAGAGTTTGGCACAGCCCTGGGCAGCCATTGCCCATGGGAACTGAGAGTGCCTGTTCCGTTGTTTGCTATCCTGTCTTTCAGAGTAACAGGACCAGGCACAGAAAACCACCAGACCATGGAGCACTCCCCTCCTCAGCCACAGAGACAGAGAGATCTCTGACATTCTAAAAGGACACGGACAAGAAGTTAAGGCATCAAGAGTTTGGCACAGCCCTGGGCAGCCTTTGCCCATGGGAACTGAGGGTGGCTGTTCCAATGTTTGCTATCCTGTCTTTCAGAGTAACAGGAGCAGGCACAGAAAACCACCAGACCATGGAGCACTCCCCTCCTCAGCCACACAGCCACTGTGATTCGCTACCATCTACCAGGACGCTGATGCTAAGTTAAGGAATCAGAAAGCACATCAGTTCTTGGCACCAACCTAACGATGCAGAGGCACTGCCAGCGTGGGTGGGTGGTTGCTGGTGGACACGGCCACCATGGGATGGGTGTCTACTGGCTGCCAGGGAGAGGTGGGACTGACAGCCTTGGCTTGAGGCTGGCATAGCTCACAGCAGGGCATGCCCATGGTCAGCAAGGGTCGCTGTTCCTTTGTTTGTTGATATTATCCTGCTTTTTCCAGCTCCAGACCTACACAGGGAAAAGGAGCAGACCATGGCACTCTCCCGTCCTTCAGCCACAGAAACAGAGAGTTCTCGGACATTCTAAACGGACAAGGAAAAGAAGTTAAGGAATCAAGAGATTTGGCACAGCCCTGGGCAGCCTTTGCCCATGGGAACTGAGGGTGGCTGTTCCATTGTTGGTTATCCTGTCTTTCAGAGTTCCAGGCCCAGACAGAGAATAAGAACAGACCATGGCGCACTCCCATCCTCAGCCACACAGACAGAGAGGTCTCTGACCTTCTGAAAGGACACGCACAAGAAGTTAAGGCATCAAGAGTTGGGCACAGCCCTGGGCAGCCTTTGCCCATGGGAACTGAGGGTGGCTGTTCCAATGTTTGCTATCCTGTCTTTCAGAGTAACAGGACCAGGCACAGAAAACCACCAGACCATGGAGCACTCCCCTCCTCAGCCACACAGCCACTGAGATTCCCTACCATCTACCAGGACGCTGATGCTAAGTTAAGGAATCAGAAAGCACATCAGTTCTTGGCACCAACCTAATGATGCAGTGGCACTGCCAGTGTGGGTGGGTGGTTGCTGGTGGGCACAGCCACCATGGGATGGGTGTATACTGGCTGCCAGGGAGAGGTGGGATTGAAAGCCTTGTCTTGAGGCTGGCACAGCTCAAAGCAGGGGTTGACCATGATTAGCGAGGGTGGCTGTTCCTTTGTTTGTTGATATTATCCTGCTTTTTCCAGCTCCAGACCTACACAGGGAAAAGGAGCAGGCCATGGCGCACTCCCCTCCTCAGCCACAGAGACAGAGAGGTCTCTGACCTTCTAAAAGGACACGGACAAGAAGTTAAGGCATCAAGATTTGGCACAGCCCTGGGCAGCCTTTGCCCATGGGAACTGACGGTGGCTGTTCCAATGTTTGCTATCCTGTTTTCAGAGTTCCAGGTCAAGACAGAGAATAAGACCAGACCATGGAGCACTCCCCTCCTCAGCCACACAGCCACTGAGATTCCCTACCATCTACAAGGACGCTGATGCTAAGTTAAGGAATCAGAAAGCACATCAGTTCTTGGCACCAACCTAACGATGCAGAGGCACTGCCAGCGTGGGTGGGTGGTTGCTGCTGGACACAGCCACCATGGGATGGGTTTCTACTGGATGCCAGGGAGAGGTGGGACTGACAGCCTTGGCCTGAGGCCGGCAGAGCTCACAGCAGGGTATGCCCATATTCAGCAAGGGTCGCTGTTCCTTTGTTTGTTGATATTATCCTGCTTTTTCCAGCTCCAGACCTACACAGGGAAAAGGAGCAGACCATGGCGCTCTCCCGTCCTTCAGCCACAGAAACAGAGAGATCTCTCACATTCTAAAAGGACACGGACAAGAAGTTAAGGCATCAAGAGTTTGGCACAGCCCTGGGCAGCCTTTGCCCATGGGAACTGAGGGTGGCTGTTCCAATGTTTGCTATCCTGTCTTTCAGAGTTCCAGGCCCAGGCACAGAAAACCACCAGACCATGGAGCACTCCCCTCCTCAGCCACACAGCCACTGAGGTTCCCTACCATCTACAAGGACGCTGATGCTAAGTTAAGGAATCAGAAATCTCATCAGCTCTTGGCACCAATCTAATGATGCACTGGCACTGCCAGTGTGGGTGGGTGGTTGCTGCTGGACACAGCCACCATGGGATGGGTGTCTACTGGCTGCCAGGGAGAGGTGGGATTGAAAGCCTTGTCCTGAGGCTGGCACAGCTCAAAGCAGGGGTTGACCATGGTCAGCGAGGGTGGCTGTTCCTTTGTTTGTTGATATTATCCTGCTTTTTCCAGCTCCAGACCTACACAGGGAAAAGGAGCAGACCATGGCGCACTCCCGTCCTCAGCCACACAGACAGAGAGATCTCTGAACTTCTAAAAGGACACGCACAAGAAGTTAAGGCATCAAGAGTTTGGCACAGCCCTGGGCAGCCTTTGCCCATGGGAACTGAGGGTGGCTGTTCCATTGTTTGTTATCCTGTCTTTCAGAGTTCCAGGCCCAGACAGAGAATAAGAACAGACCATGGCGCACTCCCGTCCTCAGCCACACAGACAGAGAGGTCTCTGACCTTCTGAAAGGACACGCACAAGAAGTTAAGGCATCAAGAGTTTGGCACAGCCCTGGGCAGCCTTTGCCCATGGGAACTGAGGGTGGCTGTTCCAATGTTTGCTATCCTGTCTTTCAGAGTAACAGGACCAGGCACAGAAAACCACCAGACCATGGAGCACTCCCCTCCTCAGCCACACAGCCACTGAGATTCCCTACCATCTACCAGGACGCTGATGCTAAGTTAAGGAATCAGAAAGCACATCAGTTCTTGGCACCAACCTAATGATGCACTGGCACTGCCAGTGTGGGTGGGTGGTTGCTGGTGGGCACAGCCACCATGGGATGGGTGTATACTGGCTGCCAGGGAGAGGTGGGATTGAAAGCCTTGTCTTGAGGCTGGCACAGCTCAAAGCAGGGGTTGACCATGATTAGCGAGGGTGGCTGTTCCTTTGTTTGTTGATATTATCCTGCTTTTTCCAGCTCCAGACCTACACAGGGAAAAGGAGCAGGCCATGGCGCACTCCCCTCCTCAGCCACAGAGACAGAGAGGTCTCTGACCTTCTAAAAGGACACGGACAAGAAGTTAAGGCATCAAGATTTGGCACAGCCCTGGGCAGCCTTTGCCCATGGGAACTGACGGTGGCTGTTCCAATGTTTGCTATCCTGTTTTCAGAGTTCCAGGTCAAGACAGAGAATAAGACCAGACCATGGAGCACTCCCCTCCTCAGCCACACAGCCACTGAGATTCCCTACCATCTACAAGGACGCTGATGCTAAGTTAAGGAATCAGAAAGCACATCAGTTCTTGGCACCAACCTAACGATGCAGAGGCACTGCCAGCGTGGGTGGGTGGTTGCTGCTGGACACAGCCACCATGGGATGGGTGTCTACTGGCTGCCAGGGAGAGGTGGGACTGACAGCCTTGGCCTGAGGCCGGCAGAGCTCACAGCAGGGTATTCCCATATTCAGCAAGGGTCGCATGTTCCTTTGTTTGTTGATATTATCCTGCTTTTTCCAGCTCCAGACCTACACAGGGAAAAGGAGCAGACCATGGCGCACTCCCGTCCTCAGCCACACAGACAGAGAGATCTCTGAACTTCTAAAAGGACACGCACAAGAAGTTAAGGCATCAAGAGTTTGGCACAGCCCTGGGCAGCCTTTGCCCATGGGAATTGAGAGTGGCTGTTCCATTGTTTGTTATCCTGTCTTTCAGAATTCCAGGCCCAGACAGAGAATAAGAACAGACCATGGCGCACTCCCATCCTCAGCCACAGAGACAGAGAGGTCTCTGACCTTCTAAAAGGACACGGACAAGAAGTTAAGGCATCAAGATTTGGCACAGCCCTGGGCAGCCTTTGCCCATGGGAACTGAGGGTGGCTGTTCCAATGTTTGCTATCCTGTCTTTCAGAGTTCCAGGCCCAGACAGAGAATAAGAACAGACCATGGCGCACTCCCGTCCTCAGCCACACAGACAGAGAGATCTCTGAACTTCTGAAAGGACACGCACAAGAAGTTAAGGCATCAAGAGTTTGGTACAGCCCTGGGCAGCCTTTGCCCATGGGAACTGAGGGTGGCTGTTCCAATGTTTGCTATCCTGTCTTTCAGAGTAAAAGGAGCAGGCACAGAAAACCACCAGACCATGGAGCACTCCCCTCCTCAGCCACACAGCCACTGAGATTCCCTACCATCTACCAGGACGCTGATGCTAAGTTAAGGAATCAGAAAGCACATCAGTTCTTGGCACCAACCTAATGATGCACTGGCACTGCCAGTGTGGGTGGGTGGTTGCTGGTGGGCACAGCCACCATGGGATGGGTGTCTACTGGCTGCCAGGGAGAGGTGGGATTGAAAGCCTTGTCTTGAGGCTGGCACAACTCAAAGCAGGGGTTGACCATGATTAGCGAGGGTGGCTGTTCCTTTGTTTGTTGATATTATCCTGCTTTTTCCAGCTCCAGACCTACACAGGGAAAAGGAGCAGACCATGGCGCACTCCCGTCCTCAGCCACACAGACAGAGAGATCTCTGACCTTCTAAAAGGACACGGACAAGAAGTTAAGGCATCAAGAGTTTGGCACAGCCCTGGGCAGCCTTTGCCCATGGGAATAGAGTGTGGCTGTTCCATTGTTTGCTATCCTGTCTTTCAGAGTTCCAGGTCAAGACAGAGAATAAGACCAGACCATGGAGCACTCCCCTCCTCAGCCACACAGCCACTGAGATTCCCTACCATCTACAAGGACGCTGATGCTAAGTTAAGGAATCAGAAAGCACATCAGTTCTTGGCACCAACCTAACGATGCAGAGGCACTGCCAGCGTGGGTGAGTGGTTGCTGGTGGGCAGAGCCACAATGGGATGGGTGTCTACTGGCTGCCAGGGAGAGGTGGGACTAACAACCTTGTCCTGAGGCTGGCAGAGCTCAAAGCAGGGGTTGCCCATGGTCAGCGAGGGTCGCTAGTCCTTTGTTTGTTGATATTATCCTGTTTTTCCAGCTCCAGAACTACACAGGGAAAAGAATGAGTCCATGGTGCACTGTTGAACTCAAGCACAAAGCCACTGAGATTCCCTAACATCTACAAGGGTGCTGACGCTAAGTTAAGCAATCAAAAAGGACATCAGCTCTTGGCACCAACCTAATGGTGCAGTGGCACTGCCAGTGTGGGTGGGTGGTTGCTGGTGGACAAAGCCACCATGGGATGGGTGTCTACTGGCTGCCAGGGAGAGGTGGGATTGAAAGCCTTGTCTTGAGGCTGGCACAGCTCAAAGCAGGGGTTGACCATGGTCAGCAAGGGTGGCTGTTCCTTTGTTTGTTGATATTATCCTGCTTTTTCCAGCTCCAGACCTACACAGGGAAAAGGAGCAGACCATGGCGCACTCCGGTCCTCAGCCACAGAGACAGAGAGATCTCTGAACTTCTAAAAGGACACGGACAAGAAGTTAAGGCATCAAGAGTTTGGCACAGCCCTGGGCAGCCTTTGCCCATGGGAACTGAGAGTGGCTGTTCCATTGTTTGCTATCCTGTCTTTCAGAGTTCCAGGCCCAGACAGAGAATAAGACCAGACCATGGAGCACTCCCCTCCTCAGCCACACAGCCTCTGAGGTTCCCTACCATCTACAAGGAAGCTGATGCTAAGTTAAGGAATCAGAAATCTCATCAGCTCTTGGCACCAACCTAATGATGCACTGGCACTGCCAGTGTGGGTGGGTGGTTGCTGCTGGACACAGCCACCATGGGATGGGTGTCTACTGGCTGCCAGGGAGAGGTGGGATTGAAAGCCTTGTCCTGAGGCTGGCACAGCTCAAAGCAGGGGTTGACCATGGTCAGCGAGGGTGGCTGTTCCTTTGTTTGTTGATATTATCCTGCTTTTTCCAGCTCCAGACCTACACAGGGAAAAGGAGCAGACCATGGCGCACTCCCGTCCTCAGCCACACAGACAGAGAGATCTCTGAACTTCTAAAAGGACACGCACAAGAAGTTAAGGCATCAAGAGTTTGGCACAGCCCTGGGCAGCCTTTGCCCATGGGAACTGAGGGTGGCTGTTCCATTGTTTGTTATCCTGTCTTTCAGAGTTCCAGGCCCAGACAGAGAATAAGAACAGACCATGGCGCACTCCCGTCCTCAGCCACACAGACAGAGAGGTCTCTGACCTTCTGAAAGGACACGCACAAGAAGTTAAGGCATCAAGAGTTTGGCACAGCCCTGGGCAGCCTTTGCCCATGGGAACTGAGGGTGGCTGTTCCAATGTTTGCTATCCTGTCTTTCAGAGTAACAGGACCAGGCACAGAAAACCACCAGACCATGGAGCACTCCCCTCCTCAGCCACACAGCCACTGAGATTCCCTACCATCTACCAGGACGCTGATGCTAAGTTAAGGAATCAGAAAGCACATCAGTTCTTGGCACCAACCTAATGATGCACTGGCACTGCCAGTGTGGGTGGGTGGTTGCTGGTGGGCACAGCCACCATGGGATGGGTGTATACTGGCTGCCAGGGAGAGGTGGGATTGAAAGCCTTGTCTTGAGGCTGGCACAGCTCAAAGCAGGGGTTGACCATGATTAGCGAGGGTGGCTGTTCCTTTGTTTGTTGATATTATCCTGCTTTTTCCAGCTCCAGACCTACACAGGGAAAAGGAGCAGGCCATGGCGCACTCCCCTCCTCAGCCACAGAGACAGAGAGGTCTCTGACCTTCTAAAAGGACACGGACAAGAAGTTAAGGCATCAAGATTTGGCACAGCCCTGGGCAGCCTTTGCCCATGGGAACTGACGGTGGCTGTTCCAATGTTTGCTATCCTGTTTTCAGAGTTCCAGGTCAAGACAGAGAATAAGACCAGACCATGGAGCACTCCCCTCCTCAGCCACACAGCCACTGAGATTCCCTACCATCTACAAGGACGCTGATGCTAAGTTAAGGAATCAGAAAGCACATCAGTTCTTGGCACCAACCTAACGATGCAGAGGCACTGCCAGCGTGGGTGGGTGGTTGCTGCTGGACACAGCCACCATGGGATGGGTGTCTACTGGCTGCCAGGGAGAGGTGGGACTGACAGCCTTGGCCTGAGGCCGGCAGAGCTCACAGCAGGGTATTCCCATATTCAGCAAGGGTCGCATGTTCCTTTGTTTGTTGATATTATCCTGCTTTTTCCAGCTCCAGACCTACACAGGGAAAAGGAGCAGACCATGGCGCACTCCCGTCCTCAGCCACACAGACAGAGAGATCTCTGAACTTCTAAAAGGACACGCACAAGAAGTTAAGGCATCAAGAGTTTGGCACAGCCCTGGGCAGCCTTTGCCCATGGGAATTGAGAGTGGCTGTTCCATTGTTTGTTATCCTGTCTTTCAGAATTCCAGGCCCAGACAGAGAATAAGAACAGACCATGGCGCACTCCCATCCTCAGCCACAGAGACAGAGAGGTCTCTGACCTTCTAAAAGGACACGGACAAGAAGTTAAGGCATCAAGATTTGGCACAGCCCTGGGCAGCCTTTGCCCATGGGAACTGAGGGTGGCTGTTCCAATGTTTGCTATCCTGTCTTTCAGAGTTCCAGGCCCAGACAGAGAATAAGAACAGACCATGGCGCACTCCCGTCCTCAGCCACACAGACAGAGAGATCTCTGAACTTCTGAAAGGACACGCACAAGAAGTTAAGGCATCAAGAGTTTGGTACAGCCCTGGGCAGCCTTTGCCCATGGGAACTGAGGGTGGCTGTTCCAATGTTTGCTATCCTGTCTTTCAGAGTAAAAGGAGCAGGCACAGAAAACCACCAGACCATGGAGCACTCCCCTCCTCAGCCACACAGCCACTGAGATTCCCTACCATCTACCAGGACGCTGATGCTAAGTTAAGGAATCAGAAAGCACATCAGTTCTTGGCACCAACCTAATGATGCACTGGCACTGCCAGTGTGGGTGGGTGGTTGCTGGTGGGCACAGCCACCATGGGATGGGTGTCTACTGGCTGCCAGGGAGAGGTGGGATTGAAAGCCTTGTCTTGAGGCTGGCACAACTCAAAGCAGGGGTTGACCATGATTAGCGAGGGTGGCTGTTCCTTTGTTTGTTGATATTATCCTGCTTTTTCCAGCTCCAGACCTACACAGGGAAAAGGAGCAGACCATGGCGCACTCCCGTCCTCAGCCACACAGACAGAGAGATCTCTGACCTTCTAAAAGGACACGGACAAGAAGTTAAGGCATCAAGAGTTTGGCACAGCCCTGGGCAGCCTTTGCCCATGGGAATAGAGTGTGGCTGTTCCATTGTTTGCTATCCTGTCTTTCAGAGTTCCAGGTCAAGACAGAGAATAAGACCAGACCATGGAGCACTCCCCTCCTCAGCCACACAGCCACTGAGATTCCCTACCATCTACAAGGACGCTGATGCTAAGTTAAGGAATCAGAAAGCACATCAGTTCTTGGCACCAACCTAACGATGCAGAGGCACTGCCAGCGTGGGTGAGTGGTTGCTGGTGGGCAGAGCCACAATGGGATGGGTGTCTACTGGCTGCCAGGGAGAGGTGGGACTAACAACCTTGTCCTGAGGCTGGCAGAGCTCAAAGCAGGGGTTGCCCATGGTCAGCGAGGGTCGCTAGTCCTTTGTTTGTTGATATTATCCTGTTTTTCCAGCTCCAGAACTACACAGGGAAAAGAATGAGTCCATGGTGCACTGTTGAACTCAAGCACAAAGCCACTGAGATTCCCTAACATCTACAAGGGTGCTGACGCTAAGTTAAGCAATCAAAAAGGACATCAGCTCTTGGCACCAACCTAATGGTGCAGTGGCACTGCCAGTGTGGGTGGGTGGTTGCTGGTGGACAAAGCCACCATGGGATGGGTGTCTACTGGCTGCCAGGGAGAGGTGGGATTGAAAGCCTTGTCTTGAGGCTGGCACAGCTCAAAGCAGGGGTTGACCATGGTCAGCAAGGGTGGCTGTTCCTTTGTTTGTTGATATTATCCTGCTTTTTCCAGCTCCAGACCTACACAGGGAAAAGGAGCAGACCATGGCGCACTCCGGTCCTCAGCCACAGAGACAGAGAGATCTCTGAACTTCTAAAAGGACACGGACAAGAAGTTAAGGCATCAAGAGTTTGGCACAGCCCTGGGCAGCCTTTGCCCATGAGAACTGAGAGTGGCTGTTCCATTGTTTGCTATCCTGTCTTTCAGAGTTCCAGGCCAAGACAGAGAATAAGACCAGACCATGGAGCACTCCCCTCCTCAGCCACACAGCCTCTGAGGTTCCCTACCATCTACAAGGAAGCTGATGCTAAGTTAAGGAATCAGAAATCTCATCAGCTCTTGGCACCAACCTAATGATGCACTGGCACTGCCAGTGTGGGTGGGTGGTTGCTGCTGGACACAGCCACCATGGGATGGGTGTCTACTGGCTGCCAGGGAGAGGTGGGATTGAAAGCCTTGTCCTGAGGCTGGCACAGCTCAAAGCAGGGGTTGACCATGGTCAGCGAGGGTGGCTGTTCCTTTGTTTGTTGATATTATCCTGCTTTTTCCAGCTCCAGACCTACACAGGGAAAAGGAGCAGACCATGGCGCACTCCCGTCCTCAGCCACACAGACAGAGAGATCTCTGAACTTCTAAAAGGACACGCACAAGAAGTTAAGGCATCAAGAGTTTGGCACAGCCCTGGGCAGCCTTTGCCCATGGGAATTGAGAGTGGCTGTTCCATTGTTTGTTATCCTGTCTTTCAGAATTCCAGGCCCAGACAGAGAATAAGAACAGACCATGGCGCACTCCCATCCTCAGCCACAGAGACAGAGAGGTCTCTGACCTTCTAAAAGGACACGGACAAGAAGTTAAGGCATCAAGATTTGGCACAGCCCTGGGCAGCCTTTGCCCATGGGAACTGAGGGTGGCTGTTCCAATGTTTGCTATCCTGTCTTTCAGAGTTCCAGGCCCAGACAGAGAATAAGAACAGACCATGGCGCACTCCCCTCCTCAGCCACAGAGACAGAGAGGTCTCTGAACTTCTAAAAGGACACGCACAAGAAGTTAAGGCATCAAGAGTTTGGCACAGCCCTGGGAAGCCTTTGCCCATGGGAACTGAGAGTGGCTGTTCCAATGTTTGCTATCCTGTCTTTCAGAGTTCCAGGCCCAGACAGAGAATAAGACCAGACCATGGAGCACTCCCCTCCTCAGCCACACAGCCACTGAGATTCCCTACCATCTACCAGGACGCTGATGCTAAGTTAAGGAATCAGAAAGCACATCAGTTCTTGGCACCAACCTAATGATGCAGTGGCACTGCCAGTGTGGGTGGGTGGTTGCTGGTGGGCACAGCCACCATGACATGGGTGTATACTTACTGCCAGGGAGAGGTGGGATTGAAAGCCTTGTCCTGAGGCTGGCACAGCTCAAAGCAGGGGTTGACCATGGTCAGCGAGGGTGGCTGTTCCTTTGTTTGTTGATATTATCCTGCTTTTTCCAGCTCCAGACCTACACAGGGAAAAGGAGCAGACCATGGCGCACTCCCGTCCTCAGCCACACAGACAGAGAGATCTCTGAACTTCTAAAAGGACACGCACAAGAAGTTAAGGCATCAAGAGTTTGGCACAGCCCTGGGCAGCCTTTGCCCATGGGAATTGAGAGTGGCTGTTCCATTGTTTGTTATCCTGTCTTTCAGAATTCCAGGCCCAGACAGAGAATAAGAACAGACCATGGCGCACTCCCATCCTCAGCCACAGAGACAGAGAGGTCTCTGACCTTCTAAAAGGACACGGACAAGAAGTTAAGGCATCAAGATTTGGCACAGCCCTGGGCAGCCTTTGCCCATGGGAACTGAGGGTGGCTGTTCCAATGTTTGCTATCCTGTCTTTCAGAGTTCCAGGCCCAGACAGAGAATAAGAACAGACCATGGCGCACTCCCCTCCTCAGCCACAGAGACAGAGAGGTCTCTGAACTTCTAAAAGGACACGCACAAGAAGTTAAGGCATCAAGAGTTTGGCACAGCCCTGGGAAGCCTTTGCCCATGGGAACTGAGAGTGGCTGTTCCAATGTTTGCTATCCTGTCTTTCAGAGTTCCAGGCCCAGACAGAGAATAAGACCAGACCATGGAGCACTCCCCTCCTCAGCCACACAGCCACTGAGATTCCCTACCATCTACCAGGACGCTGATGCTAAGTTAAGGAATCAGAAAGCACATCAGTTCTTGGCACCAACCTAATGATGCAGTGGCACTGCCAGTGTGGGTGGGTGGTTGCTGGTGGGCACAGCCACCATGGGATGGGTGTCTACTGGCTGCCAGGGAGAGGTGGGATTGAAAGCCTTGTCTTGACGCTGGCACAACTCAAAGCAGGGGTTGACCATGATTACCGAGGGTGGCTGTTCCTTTGTTTGTTGATATTATCCTGCTTTTTCCAGCTCCAGACCTACACAGGGAAAAGGAGCAGGCCATGGCGCACTCCCCTCCTCAGCCACAGAGACAGAGAGGTCTCTGACCTTCTAAAAGGACACGGACAAGAAGTTAAGGCATCAAGATTTGGCACAGCCCTGGGCAGCCTTTGCCCATGGGAACTGACGGTGGCTGTTCCAATGTTTGCTATCCTGTTTTCAGAGTTCCAGGCCAAGACAGAGAATAAGACCAGACCATGGAGCACTCCCCTCCTCAGCCACACAGCCACTGAGATTCCCTACCATCTACCAGGACGCTGATGCTAAGTTAAGGAATCAGAAATCTCATCAGCTCTTGGCACCAATCTAATGATGCACTGGCACTGCCAGTGTGGGTGGGTGGTTGCTGCTGGACACAGCCACCATGGGATGGGTGTCTACTGGCTGCCAGGGAGAGGTGGGATTGAAAGCCTTGTCCTGAGGCTGGCACAGCTCAAAGCAGGGGTTGACCATGGTCAGCGAGGGTGGCTGTTCCTTTGTTTGTTGATATTATCCTGCTTTTTCCAGCTCCAGACCTACACAGGGAAAAGGAGCAGACCATGGCGCACTCCCGTCCTCAGCCACACAGACAGAGAGATCTCTGAACTTCTAAAAGGACACGCACAAGAAGTTAAGGCATCAAGAGTTTGGCACAGCCCTGGGCAGCCTTTGCCCATGGGAATTGAGAGTGGCTGTTCCATTGTTTGTTATCCTGTCTTTCAGAATTCCAGGCCCAGACAGAGAATAAGAACAGACCATGGCGCACTCCCCTCCTCAGCCACAGAGACAGAGAGGTCTCTGACCTTCTAAAAGGACACGGACAAGAAGTTAAGGCATCAAGATTTGGCACAGCCCTGGGCAGCCTTTGCCCATGGGAACTGACGGTGGCTGTTCCAATGTTTGCTATCCTGTCTTTCAGAGTTCCAGGCCAAGACAGAGAATAAGACCAGACCATGGAGCACTCCCCTCCTCAGCCACACAGCCACTGAGATTCCCTACCATCTACAAGGACGCTGATGCTAAGTTAAGGAATCAGAAAGCACATCAGTTCTTGGCACCAACCTAACGATGCAGAGGCACTGCCAGCGTGGGTGGGTGGTTGCTGGTGGGCACAGCCACCATGACATGGGTGTCTACTGGATGCCAGGGAGAGGTGGGACTGACAGCCTTGGCCTGAGGCTGGCATAGCTCACAGCAGGGCATGCCCATGGTCAGCAAGGGTCGCTGTTCCTTTGTGTGTTGATATTATCCTGCTTTTTCCAGCTCCAGACCTACACAGGGAAAAGGAGCAGACCATGGCACTCTCCCGTCCTTCAGCCACAGAAACAGAGAGATCTCTCACATTCTAAAAGGACACGGAAAAGAAGTTAAGGCATCAAGTTTTGGCACAGCCCTGGGCAGCCTTTGCCCATGGGAACTGAGGGTGGCTGTTCGATTGTTTGCTATCCTGTCTTTCAGAGTTCCAGGCCAAGACAGAGAATAAGACCAGACCATGGAGCACTCCCCTCCTCAGCCACACAGCCTCTGAGGTTCCCTACCATCTACAAGGAAGCTGATGCTAAGTTAAGGAATCAGAAATCTCATCAGCTCTTGGCACCAACCTAATGATGCACTGGCACTGCCAGTGTGGGTGGGTGGTTGCTGCTGGACACAGCCACCATGGGATGGGTGTCTACTGGCTGCCAGGGAGAGGTGGGATTGAAAGCCTTGTCCTGAGGCTGGCACAGCTCAAAGCAGGGGTTGACCATGGTCAGCGAGGGTGGCTGTTCCTTTGTTTGTTGATATTATCCTGCTTTTTCCAGCTCCAGACCTACACAGGGAAAAGGAGCAGACCATGGCGCACTCCCGTCCTCAGCCACACAGACAGAGAGATCTCTGAACTTCTAAAAGGACACGCACAAGAAGTTAAGGCATCAAGAGTTTGGCACAGCCCTGGGCAGCCTTTGCCCATGGGAATTGAGAGTGGCTGTTCCATTGTTTGTTATCCTGTCTTTCAGAATTCCAGGCCCAGACAGAGAATAAGAACAGACCATGGCGCACTCCCATCCTCAGCCACAGAGACAGAGAGGTCTCTGACCTTCTAAAAGGACACGGACAAGAAGTTAAGGCATCAAGATTTGGCACAGCCCTGGGCAGCCTTTGCCCATGGGAACTGAGGGTGGCTGTTCCAATGTTTGCTATCCTGTCTTTCAGAGTTCCAGGCCCAGACAGAGAATAAGAACAGACCATGGCGCACTCCCCTCCTCAGCCACAGAGACAGAGAGGTCTCTGAACTTCTAAAAGGACACGCACAAGAAGTTAAGGCATCAAGAGTTTGGCACAGCCCTGGGAAGCCTTTGCCCATGGGAACTGAGAGTGGCTGTTCCAATGTTTGCTATCCTGTCTTTCAGAGTTCCAGGCCCAGACAGAGAATAAGACCAGACCATGGAGCACTCCCCTCCTCAGCCACACAGCCACTGAGATTCCCTACCATCTACCAGGACGCTGATGCTAAGTTAAGGAATCAGAAAGCACATCAGTTCTTGGCACCAACCTAATGATGCAGTGGCACTGCCAGTGTGGGTGGGTGGTTGCTGGTGGGCACAGCCACCATGACATGGGTGTATACTTACTGCCAGGGAGAGGTGGGATTGAAAGCCTTGTCCTGAGGCTGGCACAGCTCAAAGCAGGGGTTGACCATGGTCAGCGAGGGTGGCTGTTCCTTTGTTTGTTGATATTATCCTGCTTTTTCCAGCTCCAGACCTACACAGGGAAAAGGAGCAGACCATGGCGCACTCCCGTCCTCAGCCACACAGACAGAGAGATCTCTGAACTTCTAAAAGGACACGCACAAGAAGTTAAGGCATCAAGAGTTTGGCACAGCCCTGGGCAGCCTTTGCCCATGGGAATTGAGAGTGGCTGTTCCATTGTTTGTTATCCTGTCTTTCAGAATTCCAGGCCCAGACAGAGAATAAGAACAGACCATGGCGCACTCCCATCCTCAGCCACAGAGACAGAGAGGTCTCTGACCTTCTAAAAGGACACGGACAAGAAGTTAAGGCATCAAGATTTGGCACAGCCCTGGGCAGCCTTTGCCCATGGGAACTGAGGGTGGCTGTTCCAATGTTTGCTATCCTGTCTTTCAGAGTTCCAGGCCCAGACAGAGAATAAGAACAGACCATGGCGCACTCCCCTCCTCAGCCACAGAGACAGAGAGGTCTCTGAACTTCTAAAAGGACACGCACAAGAAGTTAAGGCATCAAGAGTTTGGCACAGCCCTGGGAAGCCTTTGCCCATGGGAACTGAGAGTGGCTGTTCCAATGTTTGCTATCCTGTCTTTCAGAGTTCCAGGCCCAGACAGAGAATAAGACCAGACCATGGAGCACTCCCCTCCTCAGCCACACAGCCACTGAGATTCCCTACCATCTACCAGGACGCTGATGCTAAGTTAAGGAATCAGAAAGCACATCAGTTCTTGGCACCAACCTAATGATGCAGTGGCACTGCCAGTGTGGGTGGGTGGTTGCTGGTGGGCACAGCCACCATGACATGGGTGTATACTTACTGCCAGGGAGAGGTGGGATTGAAAGCCTTGTCTTGAGGCTGGCACAGCTCAAAGCAGGGGTTGACCATGGTCAGCGAGGGTGGCTGTTCCTTTGTTTGTTGATATTATCCTGCTTTTTCCAGCTCCAGACCTACACAGGGAAAAGGAGCAGACCATGGCGCACTCCCGTCCTCAGCCACACAGACAGAGAGATCTCTGAACTTCTAAAAGGACACGCACAAGAAGTTAAGGCATCAAGAGTTTGGCACAGCCCTGGGCAGCCTTTGCCCATGGGAATTGAGAGTGGCTGTTCCATTGTTTGTTATCCTGTCTTTCAGAATTCCAGGCCCAGACAGAGAATAAGAACAGACCATGGCGCACTCCCATCCTCAGCCACAGAGACAGAGAGGTCTCTGACCTTCTAAAAGGACACGGACAAGAAGTTAAGGCATCAAGATTTGGCACAGCCCTGGGCAGCCTTTGCCCATGGGAACTGAGGGTGGCTGTTCCAATGTTTGCTATCCTGTCTTTCAGAGTAAAAGGAGCAGGCACAGAAAACCACCAGACCATGGAGCACTCCCCTCCTCAGCCACACAGCCACTGAGATTCCCTACCATCTACCAGGACGCTGATGCTAAGTTAAGGAATCAGAAAGCACATCAGTTCTTGGCACCAACCTAATGATGCACTGGCACTGCCAGTGTGGGTGGGTGGTTGCTGGTGGGCACAGCCACCATGGGATGGGTGTCTACTGGCTGCCAGGGAGAGGTGGGATTGAAAGCCTTGTCTTGACGCTGGCACAACTCAAAGCAGGGGTTGACCATGATTACCGAGGGTGGCTGTTCCTTTGTTTGTTGATATTATCCTGCTTTTTCCAGCTCCAGACCTACACAGGGAAAAGGAGCAGGCCATGGCGCACTCCCCTCCTCAGCCACAGAGACAGAGAGGTCTCTGACCTTCTAAAAGGACACGGACAAGAAGTTAAGGCATCAAGATTTGGCACAGCCCTGGGCAGCCTTTGCCCATGGGAACTGACGGTGGCTGTTCCAATGTTTGCTATCCTGTTTTCAGAGTTCCAGGCCAAGACAGAGAATAAGACCAGACCATGGAGCACTCCCCTCCTCAGCCACACAGCCACTGAGATTCCCTACCATCTACCAGGACGCTGATGCTAAGTTAAGGAATCAGAAATCTCATCAGCTCTTGGCACCAATCTAATGATGCACTGGCACTGCCAGTGTGGGTGGGTGGTTGCTGCTGGACACAGCCACCATGGGATGGGTGTCTACTGGCTGCCAGGGAGAGGTGGGATTGAAAGCCTTGTCCTGAGGCTGGCACAGCTCAAAGCAGGGGTTGACCATGGTCAGCGAGGGTGGCTGTTCCTTTGTTTGTTGATATTATCCTGCTTTTTCCAGCTCCAGACCTACACAGGGAAAAGGAGCAGACCATGGCGCACTCCCGTCCTCAGCCACACAGACAGAGAGATCTCTGAACTTCTAAAAGGACACGCACAAGAAGTTAAGGCATCAAGAGTTTGGCACAGCCCTGGGCAGCCTTTGCCCATGGGAATTGAGAGTGGCTGTTCCATTGTTTGTTATCCTGTCTTTCAGAATTCCAGGCCCAGACAGAGAATAAGAACAGACCATGGCGCACTCCCCTCCTCAGCCACAGAGACAGAGAGGTCTCTGACCTTCTAAAAGGACACGGACAAGAAGTTAAGGCATCAAGATTTGGCACAGCCCTGGGCAGCCTTTGCCCATGGGAACTGACGGTGGCTGTTCCAATGTTTGCTATCCTGTCTTTCAGAGTTCCAGGCCAAGACAGAGAATAAGACCAGACCATGGAGCACTCCCCTCCTCAGCCACACAGCCACTGAGATTCCCTACCATCTACAAGGACGCTGATGCTAAGTTAAGGAATCAGAAAGCACATCAGTTCTTGGCACCAACCTAACGATGCAGAGGCACTGCCAGCGTGGGTGGGTGGTTGCTGGTGGGCACAGCCACCATGACATGGGTGTCTACTGGATGCCAGGGAGAGGTGGGACTGACAGCCTTGGCCTGAGGCTGGCATAGCTCACAGCAGGGCATGCCCATGGTCAGCAAGGGTCGCTGTTCCTTTGTGTGTTGATATTATCCTGCTTTTTCCAGCTCCAGACCTACACAGGGAAAAGGAGCAGACCATGGCACTCTCCCGTCCTTCAGCCACAGAAACAGAGAGATCTCTCACATTCTAAAAGGACACGGAAAAGAAGTTAAGGCATCAAGTTTTGGCACAGCCCTGGGCAGCCTTTGCCCATGGGAACTGAGGGTGGCTGTTCGATTGTTTGCTATCCTGTCTTTCAGAGTTCCAGGCCAAGACAGAGAATAAGACCAGACCATGGAGCACTCCCCTCCTCAGCCACACAGCCACTGAGATTCCCTACCATCTACAAGGACGCTGATGCTAAGGTAAGGAATCAGAAATCTCATCAGCTCTTGGCACCAACCTAATGATGCAGCGGCACTGCCAGGGTGGGTGGGTGGTTGCTGCTGGACACAGCCACCATGGGATGGGTGTCTACTGGCTGCCAGGGAGAGGTGGGATTGAAAGCCTTGTCCTGAGGCTGGCACAGCTCAAGGCAGGGGTTGCCCATGGTCAGCGAGGGTGGCTATTCCTTTGTTTGTTGATATTTGTCTAGGGCTAGTTGGATGGCTTTCACTTCTGCAAACTGACTTGACTCGCCTTCTCCTTCAGTGGCCTCAACGACTTGTCGTGTGGGACTCCACACAGCAGCTTTCCACTTCCGATGGTTCCCTACCACACAACAGGATCCATCAGTAAACAAAGCGTAACACCTTTCGTCTTCTGATAGCTCATTATATGGTGGTGCCTCTTGGGCACGAGCCACCTCCTCAGGTGATGCTCCAAAATCTCTGCCTTCTGGCCAGTCCATGATCTCTTCCAGAATTCCTGGGCGGTTAGATTTCCCCAGTCGAGCTCGTTGTGTGATCAATGCTATCCACTTACTCCATGTAGCGCTGGTTGCATGATGTGTAGAGGGGATGTTTCCTTTGAACATCCAGTGTAGCACGGGCAATCGTGGTGCCAAGAGGAGATATGCTTCTGTACCAACAACTTCTGAAGTGGCTCGAACCCCCTCATATGCTGCTAGTATTTCTTTTTCTGTCGGGGTGTAGTGGGCTTCTGATCCTCGGTACCCCCGACTCCAAAACCCTAATGGTCGACCTCGGGTTTCTCCTGCTGTTTTCTGCCACAGGCTCCAGGTGAGACCATGCTCCCCAGCTGCAGTGTAGAGTACATTTTGTACATCTGGTCCTGTCCGGACAGGCCCAAGAGCTACTGCACGAGCTATTTCCTGTCTGATATGCTCAAAAGCTTGTTGTTGTTCAGGGCCCCATTCAAAATAGTTCTTTTTCCGCGTTACTCGATAGAGAGGGCTCACAAGCTGACTATAACCTGGAATATGCATTCTCCAGAACCCCACAAGGCCTAGGAAAGCTTGTGTTTCTTTCTTGTTGGCTGGTGGAGACATAGATGCTATCTTGTTAACCACATCCATTGGGACATGACGGCGTCCATCCTGCCATTTTATTCCCAAGAATTGAATCTCCTGTGCAGGTCCCTTGACCTTACTTTTCTTTACGGCGAAACCAGCTTTCAGAAGAATCTGAATTATTCTTTTTCCCTTCTCAAACACTTCTTCTGCCTCGTTGCCCCACACGATGATGTCATCTATGTATTGTAAATGTTCAGGGGCATCGCCTTGTTCCAGTGCCATTTGGATTAATCCGTGACAAAGGGTAGGGCTGTGCTTCCACCCCTGGGGCAGTCGATTCCAGGTGTATTGGACACCTCTCCATGTGAAAGCAAACTGTGGCCTGCATTCTGCTGCCAAAGGAATGGAGAAAAATGCATTGGCAATATCAATTGTAGCATACCATGTGGCTGCCTTTGATGCCAGTTCATATTGGAGCTCTAACATGTCCGGTACAGCAGCACTCAGTGGCGGTGTCACTTCATTCAGGCCGCGATCATCTACTGTTAACCTCCATCCTCCATCAGACTTTTGCACTGGCCATATAGGACTATTAAAAGGTGAATGAGTCTTACTGATGACTCCTTGGCTCTCTAGGTGATGAATCAGCTCATGGATGGGAGCCAGGGAGTCTCGGTTTGTCCGATATTGCCGACGGTGCACTGTCCTGGTAGCGATTGGCACCTGCTGTTCTTCAACTTGCAGCAATCCCACAGTGAAGGGATCTTCCGAGAGGCCAGGCAGGGTAGATAGCTGTTTGATCTTCTCTGCATTTACAGTGGCTACACCAAAAACCCATCGGTACCCCTTTGGGTCCTTGAAGTACCCTCTCTTGAGGTAGTCTATGCCAAGGATACAAGGGGCCTCTGGGCCGGTCACAATGGGGTGCTTTTCCCACTTGTCCCCTGTCAAGCTCACTTCAGCCTCCAGTATAGTCAATTCTTGGCATCCCCCTGTCACTCCTGAGATCCAGATGGGTTCTGTGCCCCTGTATCCTGATGGCATCAGTGTACACTGTGCACCAGTGTCTACCAAAGCTTTATACTTCTGTGGGTCTGATGTGCCAGGCCACCGAATCCACACAGTCCAGTATATCCGGTCATCCCTTTCCTCCTCCTGGCCGAAGGCAGGGACCCTCTATTGCTGTTCCTCATCAGAATATTCACTGTCCAATCCTTGCGGTACCAGACCAGAAGTCCCCTCACCAGAATCAAGGGAGGTGGTTTCAGTTCTTCTGTACTTGGAGGATCGCTGAGTGCTTTCTTGGGCCTCTACAGCAACTACGCTGACAGCCGCCTTCTTGGGTGACCCCTTCTCAACAGCTGTCTTCCCTCTCAGTTCACGTACGCGGGCTTCCGGCTTAAAGGTAGGTTCACCATCCCACTTCCTCATGTCCTCCCCTTGGTCACGCAGGAAGAACCAGAGTGTACCACGTGGCATACGCCTTGGGCTCCCTTTCCCTCTGACTTGGGCAGGAGAGGACTGATTTCTTGGAGCATCCCTAACAGCCAAGGCACTGTCCTGTAGGGATGAGGAGGCACAGAGATTTTCCTCAAAGTTTTGGAGCCAAGACGACACTTTCTCCACAGTTGGTGTTTCCATATCTGGACAATACATTGCTGCCAAGCTGTTAGAATACGATGCTGGGGCACCTTGAATCACCTGTCGCCACATGGCCCGTGTGCACAGGACATCCTCTGGATCTTTGGATACTTCCTCATCATCTAGATCACTGTAGATGACTTCCACCACTGCTAACTCTCTCAGGTACTGGATGCCTTCATCTGCAGTAGTCCACTTTTCTGAGGAATTCACAAGATCTTCCTTGAATGGGTATCTTGCCCTCACACTTGAGAGGAGCCGGCTCCAGAGACTGCAAACTGCTGCCTCTTTTCCAATTCCTCTTTCAATTCCCCGGTTTCTAGCAAGGGATCCCAGTTGTTGGGCTTCCTTGCCTTCCAGTTGCTGACTATCAGCCCCGTTATCCCAGCATCGGAGCAGCCAGGCAGCAATCCGCTCACCTGGCTGGCGGCTGTAATCTTTCCGCAAGTCCCGAAGTTCTGAGGACGTCAGGGACCGGGTAGTTTCCGCTTCCTGTTTAAGCTCCCTCACTCCTTCCTCCAATTTCTTTATCGAAGGACCAGCTTCTAGATCAAACCTTTCCTCTTCTTCTTCTTCCCTCACTAATCGATGGTATGGACCTGTTGATCTCCTTGTCCACTGCTTCCTTTTCACTACTGGGGCAATTACTGTAGTTGGTGTTGTTTGGGTCCCTATCTCGAGCATGGTGTCCTCAGATGCAGTCTGGGTCCCTGCCTCAACCATGGTCCTCTGACAGTGTTGAACTATGGCTCGGTAGGCATAGGCCAGGCCCCAGTACAGTGCAAGAAGCTGCTGGTTTTCATTGGGATAAGCAAGGCACCCTTCTATCAGGTGGCGTGTCAGTTTGCCAGGGTTACTTGCCTGTTCAGGTGTAAAGTCCCAGGTTATGGGAGGTGATAACCGTCCTAGGAATCTGCCCAAATCCTTCCATATACCCTGCCACCCAGGGACCGGTCGCTTGAGGGCACATTTCAGTATTGCCTCACCTAAAACTTGCCTTCTCTTATACCAGGATGAGACCAGATTCCACAATACCCATAATATGCCACCAGTATTAATTATTAGTATTAAACAGCTCACGTAAGGGTGAACAAGGACCTCGGGAGCCTGCATAATAAAACCATTCACATCAATGCCTGGTAGAGAGAGGGAGATATGTTCTCTCATCTCCTCCACAAGATAGCTCCCACAACACAGCAAAGCCGTCAGCGCCAGGACAAAACACATAGACATTATTTGTATTAGCACGTTCCCGCGTTCCTTCGTTCTCCCCACAAGATAGCTCCCACAGCACAACAGAGCCATCAGTGCCAGGACAAAGCACGCAGCCATTATTTGCATTAACATGTTCCCAAACTCAGCAAGCTAGAGATAAGAAAGCAGCTAACAAGCTCGGTGACCTGCACAGGAGCTTGCCACTTAATAACTAGCTATAGAACGCTTAATGCAAAACTGCCGTTGTCGTGCCCCACGTTGGGCGCCAAAAAGGACTGTGGTGGGTTGACCCTGGTTGGATGCCAGGTGCCCACCAAAGCCGCTCTATCACTCCCCCTCCTCAGCTGGGGGGGGAAGAAAATATAACAAAAGGCTCGTGGGTCAAGATAAGGACAGTTTAATACAGTGATAGCAAAGGTCGCGCGTGCGAAAGCAAAGGAAAAAAACAAATGATGTTATTCTCTACTTCCCATCAGCAGGCGATGTCTAGCCACTTCTCGGGAAGCAGGGCTTCAGTACGCTTAGTGGTTGCTCCGGAAGACAAAATGCCCCCCCTCTGTCTCCCTCTACTTAGCTTTTATATCTGAGCTGACGTCATATGGTATGGAATATCTGTTTGGTTAGTTTAGGTCAGCTGTCCTGATTGTGTCCCCTCCCAAGATCTTGCCCTGCCCCAGCCTGCCATTGAGGGGACGGCAAAAATGTTGGGGAGACAGCCTTGATGCTGTGCCAGCACTGCTCAGCAGTAGCCAAAACACTGGTGTGCTATCAACACCTTTCTAGCTACTGATGCAGGGCACAGTGCTATGAGGGCTGCTGTGGGGAGTATTAACTCCATCTCAGCCAGACCCAATACAATATTATCCTGCTTTTTCCAGCTGCAGGACACTCAGGGAAAAGGAGCAGACCATGGCGCACTCCCCTCCTCAGCTACAGAGACAGAGAGGTCTCTGACCTTCTAAAAGGACACGGACAAGAAGTTAAGGCATTAAGAGTTTGGCACAGCCCTGGGCATGCGTTGCCCATGGTAACAGAGTGTGGCTGTTCCATTGTTTGCTATCCTGTCTTTCAGAGTTCCAGGCCCAGGCAGGGAAAACAACCAGACCGTGGAACACTCCCCTCCTCAGCCACACAGCCACTGAGATTCCCTACCATCTACAAGGACGCTGATGCTAAGTTAAGGAATCAGAAATCTCATCAGCTCTTGGCACCAACCTAATGATGCACTGGCACTGCCAGGGTGGGTGGGTGGTTGCTGCTGGACACAGCCACCATGGGATGGGTGTCTAATGGATGCCAGGGAGAGGTGGGACTGACAGCCTTGGCCTGAGGCTGGCATAGCTCACAGCAGGGCATGCCCATGGTCAGCAAGGGTCGCTGTTCCTTTGTGTGTTGATATTATCCTGCTTTTTCCAGCTCCAGACCTACACAGGGAAAAGGAGCAGACCATGGCGCACTCCCGTCCTCAGCCACAGAGACAGAGAGATCTATGAACTTCTAAAAGGACATGCACAAGAAGTTAAGGCATCAAGAGTTTGGCACAGCCCTGGGCAGCCATTGCCCATGGGAACTGAGGGTGGCTGTTCCATTGTTTGCTATCCTGTCTTTCAGAGTAACAGGACCAGGCACAGAAAACCACCAGACCATGGAGCACTCCCCTCCTCAGCCACACAGCCACTGAGGTTCCCTATCATCTACCAGGACGCTGATGCTAAGATAAGGAATCAGAAAGCACATCAGTTCTTGGCACCAACCTAATGATGCAGTGGCACTGCCAGTGTGGGTGGGTGGTTGCTGGTGGGCACAGCCACCATGGGATGGGTGTCTACTGGCTGCCAGGGAGAGGTGGGATTGAAAGCCTTGTCTTGAGGCTGGCACAACTCAAAGCAGGGGTTGACCATGATTAGCGAGGGTGGCTGTTCCTTTGTTTGTTGATATTATCCTGCTTTTTCCAGCTCCAGACCTACACAGGGAAAAGGAGCAGACCATGGCGCACTCCCCTCCTCAGCCACAGAGACAGAGAGGTCTCTGACCTTCTAAAAGGACACGGACAAGAAGTTAAGGCATCAAGATTTGGCACAGCCCTGGGCAGCCTTTGCCCATGGGAACTGACGGTGGCTGTTCCAATGTTTGCTATCCTGTTTTCAGAGTTCCAGGCCAAGACAGAGAATAAGACCAGACCATGGAGCACTCCCCTCCTCAGCCACACAGCCACTGAGATTCCCTACCATCTACAAGGACGCTGATGCTAAGTTAAGGAATCAGAAATCACATCAGTTCTTGGCACCAACCTAATGATGCACTGGCACTGCCAGCGTGGGTGGGTGGTTGCTGCTGGACACAGCCACCATGGGATGGGTTTCTACTGGATGCCAGGGAGAGGTGGGACTGACAGCCTTGGCCTGAGGCCGGCAGAGCTCACAGCAGGGGATGCCCATATTCAGCAAGGGTCGCTGTTCCTTTGTTTGTTGATATTATCCTGCTTTTTCCAGCTCCAGACCTACACAGGGAAAAGGAGCAGACCATGGCGCTCTCCCGTCCTTCAGCCACAGAAACAGAGAGATCTCTGACATTCTAAAAGGACACGGACAAGAAGTTAAGGCATCAAGAGTTTGGCACAGCCCTGGGCAGCCTTTGCCCATGGGAACTGAGGGTGGCTGTTCCAATGTTTGCTATCCTGTGTTTCAGATTCCAGGCCCAGGCACAGAAAACCACCAGACCATGGAGCACTCCCCTCCTCAGCCACACAGCCACTGAGGTTCCCTACCATCTACAAGGACGCTGATGCTAAGTTAAGGAATCAGAAATCTCATCAGCTCTTGGCACCAACCTAATGATGCACTGGCACTGCCAGGGTGGGTGGGTGGTTGCTGCTGGACACAGCCACCATGGGATGGGTGTCTACTGGCTGCCAGGGAGAGGTGGGATTGAAAGCCTTGTCCTGAGGCTGGCACAGCTCAAAGCAGGGGTTGACCATGGTCAGCGAGGGTGGCTGTTCCTTTGTTTGTTGATATTATCCTGCTTTTTCCAGCTCCAGACCTACACAGGGAAAAGGAGCAGACCATGGCGCACTCCCGTCCTCAGCCACAGAGACAGAGAGATCTCTGAACTTCTAAAAGGACACGGACAAGAAGTTAAGGCATCAAGAGTTTGGCACAGCCCTGGGCAGCCTTTGCCCATGGGAACTGAGAGTGGCTGTTCCATTGTTTGTTATCCTGTCTTTCAGAATTCCAGGCCCAGACAGAGAATAAGAACAGACCATGGCGCACTCCCATCCTCAGCCACAGAGACAGAGAGGTCTCTGACCTTCTAAAACGACACGGACAAGAAGTTAAGGCATCAAGATTTAGCACAGCCCTGGGCAGCCTTTGCCCATGGGAACTGAGGGTGGCTGTTCCATTGTTTGTTATCCTGTCTTTCAGAGTTCCAGGCCCAGACAGAGAATAAGAACAGACCATGGCGCACTCCCGTCCTCAGCCACACAGACAGAGAGGTCTCTGACCTTCTGAAAGGACACTGACAAGAAGTTAAGGCATCAAGAGTTTGGCACAGCCCTGGGCAGCCTTTGCCCATGGGAACTGAGGGTGGCTGTTCCAATGTTTGCTATCCTGTCTTTCAGAGTAACAGGAGCAGGCACAGAAAACCACCAGACCATGGAGCACTCCCCTCCTCAGCCACACAGCCACTGAGATTCCCTACCATCTACCAGGACGCTGATGCTAAGTTAAGGAATCAGAAAGCACATCAGTTCTTGGCACCAACCTAACGATGCAGTGGCACTGCCAGTGTGGGTGGGTGGTTGCTGGTGGGCACAGCCACCATGGGATGGGTGTATACTGGCTGCCAGGGAGAGGTGGGATTGAAAGCTTTGTCTTGAGGCTGGCACAGCTCAAAGCAGGGGTTGACCATGATTAGCGAGGGTGGCTGTTCCTTTGTTTTTTGATATTATCCTGCTTTTTCCAGCTCCAGACCTACACAGGGAAAAGGAGCAGACCATGGCGCACTCCCATCCTCAGCCACAGAGACAGAGAGATCTCTGACATTCTAAAAGGACACGGACAAGAAGTTAAGGCATCAAGAGTTTGGCACAGCCCTGGGCAGCCTTTGCCCATGGGAACTGAGAGTGGCTGTTCCATTGTTTGTTATCCTGTCTTTCAGAGTAACAGGCCCAGACAGAGAATAAGAACAGACCATGGCGCACTCCCGTCCTCAGCCACACAGACAGAGAGGTCTCTGACCTTCTAAAAGGACACGGACAAGAAGTTAAGGCATCAAGAGTTTGGCACAGCCCTGGGCAGCCTTTGCCCATGGGAACTGAGGGTGGCTGTTCCAATGTTTGCTATCCTGTCTTTCAGAGTTCCAGGCCAAGACAGAGAATAAGACCAGACCATGGAGCACTCCCCTCCTCAGCCACACAGCCACTGAGGTTCCCTACCATCTACCAGGACGCTGATGCTAAGTTAAGGAATCAGAAAGCACATCAGTTCTTGGCACCAACCTAACGATGCAGAGGCACTGCCAGCGTGGGTGGGTGGTTGCTGCTGGACACAGCCACCATGGGATGGGTTTCTACTGGATGCCAGGGAGAGGTGGGACTGACAGCCTTGGCCTGAGGCCGGCAGAGCTCATAGCAGGGGATGCCCATATTCAGCAAGGGTCGCTGTTCCTTTGTTTGTTGATATTATCCTGCTTTTTCCAGCTCCAGACCTACACAGGGAAAAGGAGCAGACCGTGGCGCACTCCCGTCCTCAGCCACAGAGACAGAGAGATCTATGAACTTCTAAAAGGACACGGACAAGAAGTTAAGGCATCAAGAGTTTGGCACAGCCCTGGGCAGCCTTTGCCCATGGGAACTGAGAGTGGCTGTTCCATTGTTTGTTATCCTGTCTTTCAGAGTAACAGGACCAGGCACAGAAAACCACCAGACCATGGAGCACTCCCCTCCTCAGCCACAGAGACAGAGATATCTCTGACATTCTAAAAGGACACGGACAAGAAGTTAAGGCATCAAGAGTTTGGCACAGCCCTGGGAAGCCTTTGCCCATGGGAACTGAGAGTGGCTGTTCCATTGTTTGCTATCCTGTCTTTCAGAGTAACAGGACCAGGCACAGAAAACCACCAGACCATGGAGCACTCCCCTCCTCAGCCACACAGCCACTGAGATTCCCTACCATCTACCAGGACGCTGATGCTAAGTTAAGGAATCAGAAAGCACATCAGTTCTTGGCACCAACCTAACGATGCAGAGGCACTGCCAGCGTGGGTGGGTGGTTGCTGCTGGACACAGCCACCATGGGATGGGTGTCTACTGGATGCCAGGGAGAGGTGGGACTGACAGCCTTGGCTTGAGGCTGGCATAGCTCACAGCAGGGCATGCCCATGGTCAGCAAGGGTCGCTGTTCCTTTGTGTGTTGATATTATCCGGCTTTTTCCAGCTCCAGACCTACACAGGGAAAAGAACCAGGCCATGGTGCTCTCCCGTCCTTCAGCCACAGAAACAGAGAGATCTCTGACATTCTAAAAGGACACGGACAAGAAGTTAAGGCATCAAGAGTTTGGCACAGCCCTGGGCAGCCTTTGCCCATGGGAACTGAGAGTGGCTGTTCCATTGTTTGCTATCCTGTCTTTCAGAGTTCCAGGCCCAGACAGAGAATAAGACCAGACCATGGAGCACTCCCCTCCTCAGCCACACAGCCACTGAGATTCCCTACCATCTACAAGGACGCTGATGCTAAGTTAAGGAATCAGAAAGCACATCAGTTCTTGGCACCAACCTAATGATGCAGTGGCACTGCCAGTGTGGGTGGGTGGTTGCTGGTGGGCACAGCCACCATGGGATGGGTGTCTACTGGCTGCCAGGGAGAGGTGGGATTGAAAGCCTTGTCTTGAGGCTGGCACAGCTCAAAGCAGGGGTTGACCATGATTAGCGAGGGTGGCTGTTCCTTTGTTTGTTGATATTATCCTGCTTTTTCCAGCTCCAGACCTACACAGGGAAAAGGAGCAGACCATGGCGCACTCCCGTCCTCAGCCACAGAGACAGAGAGATCTCTGAACTTCTAAAAGGACACGCACAAGAAGTTAAGGCATCAAGAGTTTGGCACAGCCCTGGGCAGCCTTTGCCCATGGGAACTGAGGGTGGCTGTTCCATTTTTTGTTATCCTGTCTTTCAGAGTTCCAGGCCCAGACAGGGAATAAGAACAGACCATGGCGCACTCCCGTCCTCAGCCACACAGACAGAGAGGTCTCTGACCTTCTAAAAGGACACGGACAAGAAGTTAAGGCATCAAGAGTTTGGCACAGCCCTGGGCAGCCTTTGCCCATGGGAACTGAGGGTGGCTGTTCCAATGTTTGCTATCCTGTCTTTCAGAGTTCCAGGCCAAGACAGAGAATAAGACCAGACCATGGAGCACTCCCCTCCTCAGCCACACAGCCACTGAGATTCCCTACCATCTACAAGGACGCTGATGCTAAGTTAAGGAATCAGAAAGCACATCAGTTCTTGGCACCAACCTAACGATGCAGAGGCACTGCCAGCGTGGGTGGGTGGTTGCTGGTGGGCACAGCCACCATGGGATGGGTGTCTACTGGATGCCAGGGAGAGGTGGGACTGACAGCCTTGGCCTGAGGCTGGCATAGCTCACAGCAGGGCATGCCCATGGTCAGTAAGGGTCGCTGTTCCTTTGTGTGTTGATATTATCTGGCTTTTTCCAGCTCCAGACCTACACAGGGAAAAGGAGCAGACCATGGCGCTCTCCCGTCCTTCAGCCACAGAAACAGAGAGATCTCTGACATTCTAAAAGGACACGGACAAGAAGTTAAGGCATCAAGAGTTTGGCACAGCCCTGGGCAGCCTTTGCCCATGGGAACTGAGAGTGGCTGTTCCATTGTTTGTTATCCTGTCTTTCAGAGTTCCAGGCCCAGACAGAGAATAAGAACAGACCATGGCGCACTCCCATCCTCAGCCACAGAGACAGAGAGGTCTCTGACCTTCTAAAAGGACACGGACAAGAAGTTAAGGCATCAAGAGTTTGGCACAGCCCTGGGCAGCCTTTGCCCATGGGAATAGAGGGTGGCTGTTCCATTGTTTGCTATCCTGTCTTTCAGAGTTCCAGGTCAAGACAGAGAATAAGACCAGACCATGGAGCACTCCCCTCCTCAGCCACACAGCCACTGAGATTCCCTACCATCTACAAGGACGCTGATGCTAAGTTAAGGAATCAGAAAGCACATCAGTTCTTGGCACCAACCTAACGATGCAGAGGCACTGCCAGCGTGGGTGGGTGGTTGCTGGTTGACACAGCCACCATGGGATGGGTTTCTACTGGATGCCAGGGAGAGGTGGGACTGACAGCCTTGGCCTGAGGCCGGCAGAGCTCATAGCAGGGGATGCCCATATTCAGCAAGGGTCGCTGTTCCTTTGTTTGTTGATATTATCCTGCTTTTTCCAGCTCCAGACCTACACAGGGAAAAGGAGCAGACCATGGCGCACTCCCGTCCTCAGCCACAGAGACAGAGAGATCTCTGAACTTCTAAAAGGACACGGACAAGAAGTTAAGGCATCAAGAGTTTGGCACAGCCCTGGGCAGCCTTTGCCCATGGGAACTGAGAGTGGCTGTTCCGTTGTTTGTTATCCTGTCTTTCAGAGTAACAGGACCAGGCACAGAAAACCACCAGACCATGGAGCACTCCCCTCCTCAGCCACACAGCCACTGAGGTTCCCTACCATCTTCAAGGACGCTGATGCTAAGTTAAGGAATCAGAAATCTCATCAGCTCTTGGCACCAACCTAATGATGCACTGGCACTGCCAGGGTGGGTGGGTGGTTCCTGCTGGACACAGCCAACATGGGATGGGTGTCTAATGGATGCCTGGGAGAGGTGGGATTGAAAGCCTTGTCCTGAGGCTGGCACAGCTCAAAGCAGGGGTTGACCATGGTCAGCGAGGGTGGCTGTTCCTTTGCTTGTTGATATTATCCTGCTTTTTCCAGCTCCAGACCTACACAGGGAAAAGGAGCAGACCATGGCGCACTCCCGTCCTCAGCCACAGAGACAGAGAGATCTCTGACATTCTAAAAGGACACGGACAAGAAGTTAAGGCATCAAGAGTTTGGCACAGCCCTGGGCAGCCATTGCCCATGGGAACTGAGAGTGGCTGTTCCGTTGTTTGTTATCCTGTCTTTCAGAGTTCCAGGCCCAGACAGAGAATAAGAACAGACCATGGAGCACTCCCCTCCTCAGCCACAGAGACAGAGAGGTCTCTGACCTTCTAAAAGGACACGCACAAGTAGTTAAGGCATCAAGAGTTTGGCACAGCCCTGGGCAGCCTTTGCCCATGGGAACTGAGAGTGGCTGTTCCATTGTTTGCTATCCTGTCTTTCAGAGTAACAGGACCAGGCACAGAAAACCACCAGACCATGGAGCACTCCCCTCCTCAGCCACACAGCCACTGAGATTCGCTACCATCTACCAGGACGCTGATGCTAAGTTAAGGAATCAGAAAGCACATCAGTTCTTGGCACCAACCTAACGATGCAGAGGCACTGCCAGCGTGGGTGGGTGGTTGCTGGTGGACACAGCCACCATGGGATGGGTGTCTACTGGCTGCCAGGGAGAGGTGGGACTGACAGCCTTGGCTTGAGGCTGGCATAGCTCACAGCAGGGCATGCCCATGGTCAGCAAGGGTCGCTGTTCCTTTGTTTGTTGATATTATCCTGCTTTTTCCAGCTCCAGACCTACACAGGGAAAAGGAGCAGACCATGGCACTCTCCCGTCCTTCAGCCACAGAAACAGAGAGTTCTCGGACATTCTAAACGGAAAAGGACAAGAAGTTAAGGCATCAAGAGATTGGCACAGCCCTCGGCAGCCTTTGCCCATGTGAACTGAGAGTTGCTCTTCCATTGTTTGCTATCCTATCATTCAGAGTTCCAGGCCCAGACAAAGAATAAGAACAGACCATGGCACACTCCCGTCCTCAGCCACAGAGACAGAGAGGTCTCTGACCTTCTAAAAGGACACGCACAAGAAGTTAAGGCATCAAGATTTAGCACAGCCCTGGGCAGCCTTTGCCCATGGGAACTGAGGGTGGCTGTTCCATTGTTTGTTATCCTGTCTTTCAGAGTTCCAGGCCCAGACAGAGAATAAGAACAGACCATGGCGCACTCCCGTCCTCAGCCACACAGACAGAGAGGTCTCTGACCTTCTGAAAGGACACGCACAAGAAGTTAAGGCATCAAGAGTTTGGCACAGCCCTGGGCAGCCTTTGCCCATGGGAACTGAGAGTGGCTGTTCCATTGTTTGTTATCCTGTCTTTCAGAGTTCCAGGCCCAGACAGAGAATAAGAACAGACCATGGCGCACTCCCATCCTCAGCCACAGAGACAGAGAGGTCTCTGACCTTCTAAAAGGACACGCACAGGAAGTTAAGGCATCAAGATTTGGCACAGCCCTGGGCAGCCTTTGCCCATGGGAACTGAGGGTGGCTGTTCCAATGTTTGCTATCCTGTCTTTCAGAGTTCCAGGCCAAGACAGAGAATAAGACCAGACCATGGAGCACTCCCCTCCTCAGCCACACAGCCACTGAGGTTCCCTACCATCTACCAGGACGCTGATGCTAAGTTAAGGAATCAGAAAGCACATCAGTTCTTGGCACCAACCTAACGATGCAGAGGCACTGCCAGCGTGGGTGGGTGGTTGCTGCTGGACACAGCCACCATGGGATGGGTTTCTACTGGATGCCAGGGAGAGGTGGGACTGACAGCCTTGGCCTGAGGCCGGCAGAGCTCATAGCAGGGGATGCCCATATTCAGCAAGGGTCGCTGTTCCTTTGTTTGTTGATATTATCCTGCTTTTTCCAGCTCCAGACCTACACAGGGAAAAGGAGCAGACCATGGCGCACTCCCGTCCTCAGCCACAGAGACAGAGAGATCTCTGAACTTCTAAAAGGACACGGACAAGAAGTTAAGGCATCAAGAGTTTGGCACAGCCCTGGGCAGCCTTTGCCCATGGGAACTGAGAGTGGCTGTTCCATTGTTTGTTATCCTGTCTTTCAGAGTTCCAGGCCCAGACAGAGAATAAGAACAGACCATGGCGCACTCCCATCCTCAGCCACAGAGACAGAGAGGTCTCTGACCTTCTAAAAGGACACGGACAAGAAGTTAAGGCATCAAGAGTTTGGCACAGCCCTGGGCAGCCTTTGCCCATGGGAATAGAGGGTGGCTGTTCCATTGTTTGCTATCCTGTCTTTCAGAGTTCCAGGTCAAGACAGAGAATAAGACCAGACCATGGAGCACTCCCCTCCTCAGCCACACAGCCACTGAGATTCCCTACCATCTACAAGGACGCTGATGCTAAGTTAAGGAATCAGAAAGCACATCAGTTCTTGGCACCAACCTAACGATGCAGAGGCACTGCCAGCGTGGGTGGGTGGTTGCTGGTGGGCACAGCCACCATGACATGGGTGTCTACTGGATGCCAGGGAGAGGTGGGACTGACAGCCTTGGCCTGAGGCTGGCATAGCTCACAGCAGGGCATGCCCATGGTCAGCAAGGGTCGCTGTTCCTTTGTGTGTTGATATTATCCTGCTTCTTCCAGCTCCAGACCTACACAGGGAAAAGGAGCAGACCATGGCGCTCTCCCGTCCTTCAGCCACAGAAACAGAGAGATCTCTCACATTCTAAAAGGACACGGACAAGAAGTTAAGGCATCAAGAGTTTGGCACAGCCCTGGGCAGCCATTGCCCATGGGAACTGAGAGTGGCTGTTCCGTTGTTTGTTATCCTGTCTTTCAGAGTTCCAGGCCCAGACAGAGAATAAGAACAGACCATGGAGCACTCCCCTCCTCAGCCACAGAGACAGAGAGGTCTCTGACCTTCTAAAAGGACACGCACAAGTAGTTAAGGCATCAAGAGTTTGGCACAGCCCTGGGCAGCCTTTGCCCATGGGAACTGAGAGTGGCTGTTCCATTGTTTGCTATCCTGTCTTTCAGAGTAACAGGACCAGGCACAGAAAACCACCAGACCATGGAGCACTCCCCTCCTCAGCCACACAGCCACTGAGATTCGCTACCATCTACCAGGACGCTGATGCTAAGTTAAGGAATCAGAAAGCACATCAGTTCTTGGCACCAACCTAACGATGCAGAGGCACTGCCAGCGTGGGTGGGTGGTTGCTGGTGGACACAGCCACCATGGGATGGGTGTCTACTGGCTGCCAGGGAGAGGTGGGACTGACAGCCTTGGCTTGAGGCTGGCATAGCTCACAGCAGGGCATGCCCATGGTCAGCAAGGGTCGCTGTTCCTTTGTTTGTTGATATTATCCTGCTTTTTCCAGCTCCAGACCTACACAGGGAAAAGGAGCAGACCATGGCACTCTCCCGTCCTTCAGCCACAGAAACAGAGAGTTCTCGGACATTCTAAACGGACAAGGACAAGAAGTTAAGGCATCAAGAGATTGGCACAGCCCTCGGCAGCCTTTGCCCATGTGAACTGAGAGTTGCTCTTCCATTGTTTGATATCCTATCATTCAGAGTTCCAGGCCCAGACAAAGAATAAGAACAGACCATGGCACACTCCCGTCCTCAGCCACAGAGACAGAGAGGTCTCTGACCTTCTAAAAGGACACGCACAAGAAGTTAAGGCATCAAGATTTGGCACAGCCCTGGGCAGCCTTTGCCCATGGGAACTGAGGGTGGCTGTTCCATTGTTTGTTATCCTCTCTTTCAGAGTTCCAGGCCCAGACAGAGAATAAGAACAGACCATGGCGCACTCCCGTCCTCAGCCACACAGACAGAGAGGTCTCTGACCTTCTAAAAGGACACGGACAAGAAGTTAAGGCATCAAGATTTGGCACAGCCCTGGGCAGCCTTTGCCCATGGGAACTGAGGGTGGCTGTTCCAATGTTTGCTATCCTGTCTTTCAGAGTAACAGGAGCAGGCACAGAAAACCACCAGACCATGGAGCACTCCCCTCCTCAGCCACACAGCCACTGAGATTCCCTACCATCTACCAGGACGCTGATGCTAAGTTAAGGAATCAGAAAGCACATCAGTTCTTGGCACCAACCTAATGATGCAGTGGCACTGCCAGTGTGGGTGGGTGGTTGCTGGTGGGCACAGCCACCATGGGATGGGTGTATACTGGCTGCCAGGGAGAGGTGGGATTGAAAGCCTTGTCTTGAGGCTGGCACAGCTCAAAGCAGGGGTTGACCATGATTAGCGAGGGTGGCTGTTCCTTTGTTTGTTGATATTATCCTGCTTTTTCCAGCTCCAGACCTACACAGGAAAAAAGGAGCAGACCATGGCGCACTCCCATCCTCAGCCACAGAGACAGAGAGATCTCTGACATTCTAAAAGGACACGGACAAGAAGTTAAGGCATCAAGAGTTTGGCACAGCCCTGGGCAGCCTTTGCCCATGGGAACTGAGGGTGGCTGTTCCAATGTTTGCTATCCTGTCTTTCAGAGTTCCAGGCCAAGACAGAGAATAAGACCAGACCATGGAGCACTCCCCTCCTCAGCCACACAGCCACTGAGATTCCCTACCATCTACAAGGACGCTGATGCTAAGTTAAGGAATCAGAAAGCACATCAGTTCTTGGCACCAACCTAACGATGCAGAGGCACTGCCAGCGTGGGTGGGTGGTTGCTGGTGGGCACAGCCACCATGACATGGGTGTCTACTGGATGCCAGGGAGAGGTGGGACTGACAGCCTTGGCCTGAGGCTGGCATAGCTCACAGCAGGGCATGCCCATGGTCAGTAAGGGTCGCTGTTCCTTTGTGTGTTGATATTATCCGGCTTTTTCCAGCTCCAGACCTACACAGGGAAAAGGAGCAGACCATGGCGCTCTCCCGTCCTTCAGCCACAGAAACAGAGAGATCTCTGACATTCTAAAAGGACACGGACAAGAAGTTAAGGCATCAAGAGTTTGGCACAGCCCTGGGCAGCCTTTGCCCATGGGAACTGAGAGTGGCTGTTCCATTGTTTGTTATCCTGTCTTTCAGAGTTCCAGGCCCAGACAGAGAATAAGAACAGACCATGGCGCACTCCCATCCTCAGCCACAGAGACAGAGAGGTCTCTGACCTTCTAAAAGGACACGCACAAGAAGTTAAGGCATCAAGATTTGGCACAGCCCTGGGCAGCCTTTGCCCATGGGAACTGAGGGTGGCTGTTCCAATGTTTGCTATCCTGTCTTTCAGAGTTCCAGGCCAAGACAGAGAATAAGACCAGACCATGGAGCACTCCCCTCCTCAGCCACACAGCCACTGAGGTTCCCTACCATCTACCAGGACGCTGATGCTAAGTTAAGGAATCAGAAAGCACATCAGTTCTTGGCACCAACCTAACGATGCAGAGGCACTGCCAGCGTGGGTGGGTGGTTGCTGGTGGACACAGCCACCATGGGATGGGTTTCTACTGGATGCCAGGGAGAGGTGGGACTGACAGCCTTGGCCTGAGGCCGGCAGAGCTCATAGCAGGGGATGCCCATATTCAGCAAGGGTCGCTGTTCCTTTGTTTGTTGATATTATCCTGCTTTTTCCAGCTCCAGACCTACACAGGGAAAAGGAGCAGACCATGGCGCACTCCCGTCCTCAGCCACAGAGACAGAGAGATCTCTGACATTCTAAAAGGACACGGACAAGAAGTTAAGGCATCAAGAGTTTGGCACAGCCCTGGGCAGCCTTTGCCCATGGGAACTGAGAGTGGCTGTTCCATTGTTTGTTATCCTCTCTTTCAGAGTTCCAGACACAGACAGAGAATAAGAACAGACCATGGCGCACTCCCGTCCTCAGCCACAGAGACAGAGAGGTCTCTGACCTTCTAAAAGCACACGGAAAAGAAGTTAAGGCATCAAGATTTGGCACAGCCCTGGGCAGCCTTTGCCCATGGGAACTGAGGGTGGCTGTTCCAATGTTTGCTATCCTGTCTTTCAGAGTTCCAGGCCCAGGCACAGAAAACCACCAGACCATGGAGCACTCCCCTCCTCAGCCACACAGCCACTGAGGTTCCCTACCATCTACAAGGACGCTGATGCTAAGTTAAGGAATCAGAAATCTCATCAGCTCTTGGCACCAACCTAATGATGCACTGGCACTGCCAGGGTGGGTGGTTGGTTGCTGCTGGACACAGCCACCATGGGATGGGTTTCTACTGGATGCCAGGGAGAGGTGGGACTGACAGCCTTGGCCTGAGGCCGGCAGAGCTCACAGCAGGGGATGCCCATATTCAGCAAGGGTCGCTGTTCCTTTGTTTGTTGATATTATCCTGCTTTTTCCAGCTCCAGACCTACACAGGGATAAGGAGCAGACCATGGCGCTCTCCCGTCCTTCAGCCACAGAAACAGAGAGATCTCTGACATTCTAAAAGGACACGGACAAGAAGTTAAGGCATCAAGAGTTTGGCACAGCCCTGGGCAGCCTTTGCCCATGGGAACTGAGGGTGGCTGTTCCAATGTTTGCTATCCTGTCTTTCAGAGTAACAGGAGCAGGCACAGAAAACCACCAGACCATGGAGCACTCCCCTCCTCAGCCACACAGCCACTGAGATTCCCTACCATCTACCAGGACGCTGATGCTAAGTTAAGGAATCAGAAAGCACATCAGTTCTTGGCACCAACCTAATGATGCAGTGGCACTGCCAGTGTGGGTGGGTGGTTGCTGGTGGGCACAGCCACCATGGGATGGGTGTATACTGGCTGCCAGGGAGAGGTGGGACTGACAGCCTTGTCTTGAGGCTGGCACAGCTCAAAGCAGGGGTTGACCATGATTAGTGAGGGTGGCTGTTCCTTTGTTTGTTGATATTATCCTGCTTTTTCCAGCTCCAGACCTACACAGGGAAAAGGAGCAGACCATGGCGCACTCCCGTCCTCAGCCACAGAGACAGAGAGATCTCTGAACTTCTAAAAGGACACGGACAAGAAGTTAAGGCATCAAGAGTTTGGCACAGCCCTGGGCAGCCTTTGCCCATGGGAACTGAGAGTGGCTGTTCCATTGTTTGTTATCCTCTCTTTCAGAGTTCCAGGCCCAGACAGAGAATAAGAACAGACCATGGCGCACTCCCGTCCTCAGGCACAGAGACAGAGAGGTCTCTGACCTTCTAAAAGGACACGGACAAGAAGTTAAGGCATCAAGATTTGGCACAGCCCTGGGCAGCCTTTGCCCATGGGAACTGAGGGTGGCTGTTCCAATGTTTGCTATCCTGTCTTTCAGAGTTCCAGGCCCAGGCACAGAAAACCACCAGACTATGGAGCACTCCCCTCCTCAGCCACACAGCCACTGAGGTTCCCTACCATCTACAAGGACGCTGATGCTAAGTTAAGGAATCAGAAATCTCATCAGCTCTTGGCACCAACCTAATGATGCACTGGCACTGCCAGGGTGGGTGGGTGGTTGCTGCTGGACACAGCCACCATGGGATGGGTGTCTACTGGCTGCCAGGGAGAGGTGGGATTGAAAGCCTTGTCCTGAGGCTGGCACAGCTCAAAGCAGGGGTTGACCATGGTCAGCGAGGGTGGCTGTTCCTTTGTTTGTTGATATTATCCTGCTTTTTCCAGCTCCAGAACTACACAGGGAAAAGGAGCAGACCATGGCGCACTCCCATCCTCAGCCACAGAGACAGAGAGGTCTCTGACATTCTAAAAGGACACGGACAAGAAGTTAAGGCATCAAGAGTTTGGCACAGCCCTGGGCAGCCTTTGCCCATGGGAACTGAGAGTTGCTCTTCCATTGTTTGCTATCCTGTCTTTTAGAGTTCCAGGCCCAGACAGAGAATAAGAACACACCATGGCACACTCCCGTCCTCAGCCACAGAGACAGAGAGATCTCTGACATTCTAAAAGGACACGCACAAGAAGTTAAGGCATCAAGAGTTTGGCACAGCCCTGGGCAGCCTTTGCCCATGGGAACTGAGAGTGGCTGTTCCATTGTTTGTTATCCTGTCTTTCAGAGTTCCAGGCCAAGACAGAGAATAAGACCATACCATGGAGCACTCCCCTCCTCAGCCACACAGCCACTGAGATTCCCTACCATCTACAAGGACGCTGATGCTAAGTTAAGGAATCTGAAAGCACATCAGTTCTTGGCACCAACCTAACGATGCAGAGGCACTGCCAGCGTGGGTGGGTGGTTGCTGGTGGACACAGCCACCATGGGATGGGAGTCTACTGGATGCAGGGAGAGGTGGGATTGAAAGCCTTGTCCTGAGCCTGGCACAGCTCAAAGCAGGGGTTGCCCGTGGTCAGCAAGGGTGGCTCTTCCCTTGTTTGTTGATATTAAACTGCTTTTTCCAGCTGCAGGACACTCAGGGAAAAGGAGAAGACTATGGTGCACTCCCCTCCTCAGCCACAGAGACAGAGAGGTCTCTGACCTTCTAAAAGGACACGGACAAGAAGTTAAGGCATCAAGAGTTTGGCACAGCCCTGGGCAGCCTTTGCCCATGGGAACTGAGAGTGGCTGTTCCATTGTTTGCTATCCTGTCTTTCAGAGTTCCAGGCCCAGACAGAGAATAAGACCAGACCATGGAGCACTCCCCTCCTCAGCCACACAGCCACTGAGATTCCCTACCATCTACCAGGACGCTGATGCTAAGTTAAGGAATCAGAAAGCACATCAGTTCTTGGCACCAACCTAATGATGCAGTGGCACTGCCAGTGTGGGTGGGTGGTTGCTGGTGGGCACAGCCACCATGGGATGGGTGTATACTGGCTGCCAGGGAGAGGTGGGATTGAAAGCCTTGTCTTGAGGCTGGCACAGCTCAAAGCAGGGGTTGACCATGATTAGCGAGGGTGGCTGTTCCTTTGTTTGTTGATATTATCCTGCTTTTTCCAGCTCCAGACCTACACAGGAAAAAAGGAGCAGACCATGGCGCACTCCCATCCTCAGCCACAGAGACAGAGAGATCTCTGACATTCTAAAAGGACACGGACAAGAAGTTAAGGCATCAAGAGTTTGGCACAGCCCTGGGCAGCCTTTGCCCATGGGAACTGAGGGTGGCTGTTCCAATGTTTGCTATCCTGTCTTTCAGAGTTCCAGGCCAAGACAGAGAATAAGACCAGACCATGGAGCACTCCCCTCCTCAGCCACACAGCCACTGAGATTCCCTACCATCTACAAGGACGCTGATGCTAAGTTAAGGAATCAGAAAGCACATCAGTTCTTGGCACCAACCTAACGATGCAGAGGCACTGCCAGCGTGGGTGGGTGGTTGCTGGTGGGCACAGCCACCATGACATGGGTGTCTACTGGATGCCAGGGAGAGGTGGGACTGACAGCCTTGGCCTGAGGCTGGCATAGCTCACAGCAGGGCATGCCCATGGTCAGTAAGGGTCGCTGTTCCTTTGTGTGTTGATATTATCCGGCTTTTTCCAGCTCCAGACCTACACAGGGAAAAGGAGCAGACCATGGCGCTCTCCCGTCCTTCAGCCACAGAAACAGAGAGATCTCTGACATTCTAAAAGGACACGGACAAGAAGTTAAGGCATCAAGAGTTTGGCACAGCCCTGGGCAGCCTTTGCCCATGGGAACTGAGAGTGGCTGTTCCATTGTTTGTTATCCTGTCTTTCAGAGTTCCAGGCCCAGACAGAGAATAAGAACAGACCATGGCGCACTCCCATCCTCAGCCACAGAGACAGAGAGGTCTCTGACCTTCTAAAAGGACACGCACAAGAAGTTAAGGCATCAAGATTTGGCACAGCCCTGGGCAGCCTTTGCCCATGGGAACTGAGGGTGGCTGTTCCAATGTTTGCTATCCTGTCTTTCAGAGTTCCAGGCCAAGACAGAGAATAAGACCAGACCATGGAGCACTCCCCTCCTCAGCCACACAGCCACTGAGGTTCCCTACCATCTACCAGGACGCTGATGCTAAGTTAAGGAATCAGAAAGCACATCAGTTCTTGGCACCAACCTAACGATGCAGAGGCACTGCCAGCGTGGGTGGGTGGTTGCTGGTGGACACAGCCACCATGGGATGGGTTTCTACTGGATGCCAGGGAGAGGTGGGACTGACAGCCTTGGCCTGAGGCCGGCAGAGCTCATAGCAGGGGATGCCCATATTCAGCAAGGGTCGCTGTTCCTTTGTTTGTTGATATTATCCTGCTTTTTCCAGCTCCAGACCTACACAGGGAAAAGGAGCAGACCATGGCGCACTCCCGTCCTCAGCCACAGAGACAGAGAGATCTCTGACATTCTAAAAGGACACGGACAAGAAGTTAAGGCATCAAGAGTTTGGCACAGCCCTGGGCAGCCTTTGCCCATGGGAACTGAGAGTGGCTGTTCCATTGTTTGTTATCCTCTCTTTCAGAGTTCCAGACACAGACAGAGAATAAGAACAGACCATGGCGCACTCCCGTCCTCAGCCACAGAGACAGAGAGGTCTCTGACCTTCTAAAAGCACACGGAAAAGAAGTTAAGGCATCAAGATTTGGCACAGCCCTGGGCAGCCTTTGCCCATGGGAACTGAGGGTGGCTGTTCCAATGTTTGCTATCCTGTCTTTCAGAGTTCCAGGCCCAGGCACAGAAAACCACCAGACCATGGAGCACTCCCCTCCTCAGCCACACAGCCACTGAGGTTCCCTACCATCTACAAGGACGCTGATGCTAAGTTAAGGAATCAGAAATCTCATCAGCTCTTGGCACCAACCTAATGATGCACTGGCACTGCCAGGGTGGGTGGTTGGTTGCTGCTGGACACAGCCACCATGGGATGGGTTTCTACTGGATGCCAGGGAGAGGTGGGACTGACAGCCTTGGCCTGAGGCCGGCAGAGCTCACAGCAGGGGATGCCCATATTCAGCAAGGGTCGCTGTTCCTTTGTTTGTTGATATTATCCTGCTTTTTCCAGCTCCAGACCTACACAGGGATAAGGAGCAGACCATGGCGCTCTCCCGTCCTTCAGCCACAGAAACAGAGAGATCTCTGACATTCTAAAAGGACACGGACAAGAAGTTAAGGCATCAAGAGTTTGGCACAGCCCTGGGCAGCCTTTGCCCATGGGAACTGAGGGTGGCTGTTCCAATGTTTGCTATCCTGTCTTTCAGAGTAACAGGAGCAGGCACAGAAAACCACCAGACCATGGAGCACTCCCCTCCTCAGCCACACAGCCACTGAGATTCCCTACCATCTACCAGGACGCTGATGCTAAGTTAAGGAATCAGAAAGCACATCAGTTCTTGGCACCAACCTAATGATGCAGTGGCACTGCCAGTGTGGGTGGGTGGTTGCTGGTGGGCACAGCCACCATGGGATGGGTGTATACTGGCTGCCAGGGAGAGGTGGGACTGACAGCCTTGTCTTGAGGCTGGCACAGCTCAAAGCAGGGGTTGACCATGATTAGTGAGGGTGGCTGTTCCTTTGTTTGTTGATATTATCCTGCTTTTTCCAGCTCCAGACCTACACAGGGAAAAGGAGCAGACCATGGCGCACTCCCGTCCTCAGCCACAGAGACAGAGAGATCTCTGAACTTCTAAAAGGACACGGACAAGAAGTTAAGGCATCAAGAGTTTGGCACAGCCCTGGGCAGCCTTTGCCCATGGGAACTGAGAGTGGCTGTTCCATTGTTTGTTATCCTCTCTTTCAGAGTTCCAGGCCCAGACAGAGAATAAGAACAGACCATGGCGCACTCCCGTCCTCAGGCACAGAGACAGAGAGGTCTCTGACCTTCTAAAAGGACACGGACAAGAAGTTAAGGCATCAAGATTTGGCACAGCCCTGGGCAGCCTTTGCCCATGGGAACTGAGGGTGGCTGTTCCAATGTTTGCTATCCTGTCTTTCAGAGTTCCAGGCCCAGGCACAGAAAACCACCAGACTATGGAGCACTCCCCTCCTCAGCCACACAGCCACTGAGGTTCCCTACCATCTACAAGGACGCTGATGCTAAGTTAAGGAATCAGAAATCTCATCAGCTCTTGGCACCAACCTAATGATGCACTGGCACTGCCAGGGTGGGTGGGTGGTTGCTGCTGGACACAGCCACCATGGGATGGGTGTCTACTGGCTGCCAGGGAGAGGTGGGATTGAAAGCCTTGTCCTGAGGCTGGCACAGCTCAAAGCAGGGGTTGACCATGGTCAGCGAGGGTGGCTGTTCCTTTGTTTGTTGATATTATCCTGCTTTTTCCAGCTCCAGAACTACACAGGGAAAAGGAGCAGACCATGGCGCACTCCCATCCTCAGCCACAGAGACAGAGAGGTCTCTGACATTCTAAAAGGACACGGACAAGAAGTTAAGGCATCAAGAGTTTGGCACAGCCCTGGGCAGCCTTTGACCATGGGAACTGAGGGTGGCTGTTCCATTGTTTGTTATCCTGTCTTTCAGAGTTCCAGGCCCAGACAGAGAATAAGAACAGACCATGGCGCACTCCCGTCCTCAGCCACAGAGACAGAGAGTTCTCGAACATTCTAAAAGGACACGGACAAGAAGTTAAGGCATCAAGATATTGGCACAGCCCTCGGCAGCCTTTGCCCATGGGAACTGAGAGTTGCTCTTCCATTGTTTGCTATCCTGTCTTTTAGAGTTCCAGGCCCAGACAGAGAATAAGAACACACCATGGCACACTCCCGTCCTCAGCCACAGAGACAGAGAGATCTCTGACATTCTAAAAGGACACGCACAAGAAGTTAAGGCATCAAGAGTTTGGCACAGCCCTGGGCAGCCTTTGCCCATGGGAACTGAGAGTGGCTGTTCCATTGTTTGTTATCCTGTCTTTCAGAGTTCCAGGCCAAGACAGAGAATAAGACCATACCATGGAGCACTCCCCTCCTCAGCCACACAGCCACTGAGATTCCCTACCATCTACAAGGACGCTGATGCTAAGTTAAGGAATCTGAAAGCACATCAGTTCTTGGCTCCAACCTAACGATGCAGAGGCACTGCCAGCGTGGGTGGGTGGTTGCTGGTGGACACAGCCACCATGGGATGGGAGTCTACTGGATGCAGGGAGAGGTGGGATTGAAAGCCTTGTCCTGAGCCTGGCACAGCTCAAAGCAGGGGTTGCCCGTGGTCAGCAAGGGTGGCTCTTCCCTTGTTTGTTGATATTAAACTGCTTTTTCCAGCTGCAGGACACTCAGGGAAAAGGAGAAGACTATGGTGCACTCCCCTCCTCAGCCACAGAGACAGAGAGGTCTCTGACCTTCTAAAAGGACACGGACAAGAAGTTAAGGCATCAAGAGTTTGGCACAGCCCTGGGCAGCCTTTGCCCATGGGAACTGAGAGTGGCTGTTCCATTGTTTGCTATCCTGTCTTTCAGAGTTCCAGGCCCAGACAGAGAATAAGACCAGACCATGGAGCACTCCCCTCCTCAGCCACACAGCCACTGAGATTCCCTACCATCTACCAGGACGCTGATGCTAAGTTAAGGAATCAAAAAGGACATCAGCTCTTGGCACCAACCTAATGATGCAGTGGCACTGCCAGAGTGGTTGGGTGGTAGATAGTGGACAAATATACCATGGGATGGGTGTCTACTGGATGCCAGGGAGAGGTGGGACTGACAGCCTTGGCCTGAGGCTGGCAGAGCTCACAGCAGGGGTTGCCCATGGTCAGTGAGGGTCGCTGTTCCTTTGTTTGTTGATATTATCCTGCTTTTTCCAGCTGCAGGACACACAGGGAAAATGAGCAGACCATGGTGCACTCCCCTCCTCAGCCACAGAGACAGAGAGATCTCTGACATTCTAAAAGGACACGGACAAGAAGTTAAGGCATCAAGAGTTTGGCACAGCCCTCGGCAGCCATTGCCCATGGGAACTGAGAGTTGCTCTTCCATTGTTTGCTATCCTGCTTTTCAGAGACCCGGGCCCAGACTGAGAAAACCAGCAGAACATGGAGCACTCCCCTCCTCAGCCACACAGCCACTGAGATTCCCTACCATCTACAAGGACGCTCACGCCACGTTTAGCAATCAGAAAGGACATCAGCTCTTGGCACTATCCTACAGATGCAGTGGCACTGCCAGAGTGGGTGGGTGTTTCTTGGTGGGCAATGCCACCATGGGATGGGTGTCTACTGGCTGCCAGGGAGAGGTGGGACTGACAGCCTTGTCCTTAGGCTGGCAGAGCTCAAAGCAGGGGTTGCCCATGGTCAGCGAGGGTCGCTGTTCCTTTGTTTGTTGATGTTATCCTGTTTTTCCAGCTCCAGAACTACACAGGGAAAAGGACCAGGCCATGGCGCACTCCCGTCCTCAGCCACAGAGACAGAGAGTTCTCGGACATTCTAAAAGGACACGGACAAGAAGTTAAGGAATCAAGAGATTGGCACAGCCCTGGGCAGCCTTTGCCCATGGGAACTGAGAGTTGCTCTTCCATTGTTTGCTATCCTGTCTTTCAGAGTTCCAGGCCCAGACAGAGAATAAGGACACAGCATGGCACACTCCCGTCCACAGCCACAGAGACAGAGAGGTCTCTGACCTTCTAAAAGGACACGGACAAGAAGTTAAGGCATCAAGAGTTTGGCACAGCCCTGGGCAGCCTTTTCCCATGGGAACTGAGAGTGGCTGTTCCAATGTTTGTTATCCTGTCTTTCAGAGTTCCAGGCCAAGACAGAGGATAAGACCAGACCATGGAGCACTCCCCTCCTCAGCCACACAGCCACTGAGATTCCCTACCATCTACAAGGACGCTGATGCTAAGTTAAGGAATCAGAAAGCACATCAGCTCTTTGCACGAACCTAATGATGCAGTGGCACTGCCAGCGTGGGTGGGTGGTTGCTGGTGGACACAGCCACCATGGGATGGGTGTCTACTGGATGCCAGGGAGAGGTGGGACTGACAGCCTTGGCCTGAGGCTGGCAGAGCTCACAGCAGGGGATGCCCATGGTCAGCGAGGGTCGCTGTTCCTTTGTTTGTTGATATTATCCTGCTTTTTCCAGCTCCAGACCTACACAGGGAAAAGGACCAGACCATGGCACACTCCCCTCCTCAGCCACAGAGCCACTGAGATTCCCTACCATCTACAAGGATGGTCACACTAAGTTAAGCAAGCAAAAAGGACATCAGCTCTTGGCACCAACCTAATGGTGCAGTGGCACTGCCAGTGTGGGTGGGTGTTTGCTGGTGGGCACAGCCACCATGGGATGGGTGTATACTGGATGCCAGGGAGAGGTGGGACTGACAGCCTTGCCCTGATTCTGGCAGAGCTCACAGCAGGGGTTGCCCATGGTCAGCGAGGGTCGCTGTTCCTTTGTTTGTTGATATTATCCTGCTTTTTCCAGCTCCAGACCCACTCAGGAAGAAAGGACCAGACCATGGCGCACTGCTGACCTCAGCCACACAGCCACTGAGATTCCCTAACATGTACAATTTTGCTGATGCTAAGTTAAGGAATCAGAAAGGACATCAGCTCTTGGCACCAACCTAATGATGCAGTGGCACTGCCAGTGTGGTTGGGTGGTTGCTGGTGGACACAGCCACCATGGGATGGGTGTCTACTGGATGCCAGGGAGAGGTGGGATTGAAAGCCTTGGCCTGAGGCTGGCAGAGCTCACAGCAGGGGTTGCCCACGGTGGGCAATCATGGTGTTGCTTTGTTTTCTGGTATTATCCTGTGTTTTCTTGCTCCAGACCCACAAATGGACAGTACCAGATTATGGTGTACTCCCTTCCTCAGCCACAGTGCCAGAGAGATTTCTGACCTTCTACAAGGATGCTGACAAGAAGTTAAGGCAGCAAGGTTTTAGCAGAGCCCTGGGCAGAGGTTGCCCATGGTGAGCCCGGCTGTCTTCCCCTTTGTTTGTCATCCTGCCTTTTCCAGCTGCAGTCACAGACAGGGACAGGAGCAGGCCATGGCCATCTCTCGTTTCCTCCCTCTGCACCCTCTCTGCCAGAAATTTCTGCAGCCTTTGACATAACCTGTGACCTAGGGACAAGGAAATACACACAGCTCCAGTCTGCACTGAGCCATGGTGCCAAACGCAGCTTGAGGCTCCCCACAGCCATGGTCAAGGGATGCTCCATGCCACCCTCCCTCTCTCTCTGAAGGTGACCTTGAAATAAAATTTTCTGATTCATGAACCATTGGCTGGTTCTTTTACATTGTCTTGTCTTTTGGGGGAAACAGCCTGGGGCTTTTCCATATTGTCTTTATTACACTGAATGTCTCAATCTTTATATATGTCTATAGACAAAAATATAGCTTTCTTAATCTATAGACATACAGAAAATGTACCTGTATCTTCCATATGGGAAGGTAGTGGGGAGCCAATCAGAGGCTGATGTGAGATCATGTGGGTATGATGTTTTCAAAACATGGAAACCAGCCAATCACAAAGCAGTATGAAAACGTGTGGGGTGTGAGCCAAGAGCCATGTCCTTGGGTCAGTGGGATGAGGTAGGAGGCAGAGGTCAGGCTGTGGTACACGGCCTCCATGCAGACCTCACCACGAGGTCATTTGTTTTCAAGTGCACAGCTGGGATGTTCTGCACTCTGTCTCTGGGAATTTTCTCCTGAGGCCATCAAAGGAAAACACTTCACTGTCTTACCCGTTGTTTCCTATAAAACATCCACTTGCCACGGAATTCTCTCTAGATTCATATAAAGATGCATATAGCTGCTATTCTGAATTTTTTTTTGTAATATTACCACATAGTGCATCAAACCCAGGGCAGACTTAAAGATTTTTTTCCCCAACATTATATAGATTTTAAAACCCCTCAAATTCTCAGAAAACCATAAATCTAAGTCAATGATGATAAGACAACATTGGTATCTTAAGAATGTCTTGGTAACTTCCTCGAGTCATGGTAGAATCTAAGTTTTGCCAAAGTATATAAGCCAAATTTTTATGATTCAGATATCTCTGGGGTAGACTATGTCATGAGAGCTGGTGCAGTGCTCTTTTAATTCCTGTGTAGCAGATTCTCATTTCCTGTCTTTCTAGGATTCTTTTTATTATTATTCAAATCAATGAGATTGCTAATCAGATAATATGATGAAACTAATGTACAGGAATAGAATACTGTCTAGAGGAGACTCAGAACCTTACATTCATTGGCAATCTAACATCTGTGGTGTTCTTTGCTTTCCCTCTGCTCTTGATTTTGCAAGCTACACCTCTCCCAGAAATGTCAATGCATAGAAAGGAAGTGCATAAAAGTCACATTTTGCAAAGCCAAGTGTGACATCCTCATATTACTCAAAGTGTTGAGAAAAGTGATTTGTTTAACACAGGAGGAGTGTTAGAAGAAGATCTGTCATGATAAATATTAGTCATGTTTCCAAATCATTCTCTAAAATACTTTTTTACTTTTTTCAATTGGAAGGGCATGCCAACTTGTGAGATGACACATACTACAGCTCCTAGTAAGCTTGAGCTAACAAGTGCACCAGACCTAATCAGCCTGGGATCAGGATTTATGTCATGAGGAACAGTGCAAAAAGAGGCCAGAAGCAGCAGCAGGGAGACTTCACCATATTCCACAAAGAGCATCCCAAAGTAAACAGCTGCCATGGCCACCCTGCCAGCCCAGCACACCCATTTGCGCTATCCAGCTCCTTTGAACTCTAACAACATCAGCAAAAGCTGCTTGCCTCACTTCTTTTTATTAAACATCATCATCATCATCATCATCTAGTATTACTTTTTTATTATTTATTATAATGTTTTCTTATTTTATTTACTATTTCCTCAACTTGTATAACTGATTGCTTGAAAAGAGAAAAAGTAGAAACCCTCACCATGTTCAACACAATATTCAGCTGGGGGAACAAAAGGACAAGTCTTGTTTTCCAGAATATGCCACATACAGAAATATAAAGAAAGCATCATTTCTATTGAAGTGTCTTCTGTACTTTCTTCCAGCCTCTATTTCAAACTATTTTCTGTTTCATTTTTAATCCTGTCATTTCTGCTCAGTAAATGTCCTTGATGGCATTCATTTTCTAGTAGGTTTGCTATGAGTTCAGATTAGTGTCTCTGGAACCAGCATCTCTTCACATTGTTTAGTTTTGTATGGTGATCATACTTAACTTTCTGGAACACTTGTTTCACAAAAATTAACACAACAACAACGTGTTCATAATGGGCCTGGATGAATGTGTAACAGAAACAAGGAGAGCACTAGGATCCTCCTCCTTCCTGAACACAAGAGAAGCAGCCAAAAATGAGCCGGTGAGCACAAGCAGGCCCCCCCTGAGTGCTGGCCGCCCCAGCCACAGTACCAATACAAGACAGAAAAATACTCCTTGCAATGGCAGCAGTCACACATGACCTGCAAAGGCCAGAATTAGTGCTCAGGCGCTTTTGATCTGATGATGCCATAATAATGCAAAGGCAAACCGACAGCTCAATAAGAAAATCAGGACACTTCTCGCAATGGACACCCATCATTACCAGAGTCACTCCAGTGGACTACACAATTCCTTGCTACGGTCCCTCCTTTAATAAAAGATTCCTCTTGGCATCTGCTTGAATTACATCAAACCAATGGGATTTTAAAAAGCTGTTTTGTGGGACCTCTCTACTTCCATACGTATCTTTCACACGTCCTTTCCAAAGGCAGGATGGACTCCCTCAATATTCAACACAAAAATACAAAATTACTTCTGGTCCAGAATTCCACTTCCAGGAGTTGGAAGGAAAAGCCTTTGGATATAGTAGTCCCCCGTCAAACATCATGCAACCGTAAATCCTGTGAAGGAATAAGGCCAATTTCTCAGAAGACATGACTGGAAATACAGTTTTTAAAGGTTTATCTAGAAGGGTACTCTGAGCAACCTGATCTAATAGAAGACATACCTGCCCATGGCAGGGGCGTGTGACTAGATGACCTTTAAAGCTCCCTTCCAACCCAAACCATTCCATGACTCTATGATATCTGTATCAGGAGATCAGGCTACAATAAGAAAAGAAAATAATTCTAGTTCATGGGGGTACCAAGTAGAAACCATCTGAACCCATTTCAGACAAATTAATCTCCCATTCACATCAGTGTAAGTCCAGACATCTATAGAAGTCATCCTGCATTTAATCCAGATAACACAGTGTAACAATTACCCCATCCTACTGATAATAAAAAACAACACTTCGTGAGGTTTCTACTCCATATTTTTTTAAAGTGTTTACATGGAAATTTTTTTGCCCATTCAAACATATCTCAGAACAATCAAATGTGTCACATTCATAGAATCATAGAATGGTTTGGGTTGGAAGGGACCTTTAAAGGTCATCTAGTCCAACCCTCCTGCAATGACCAGGGACATCTTCAACTAGATTCCCTATCCTTCCCATTTTTTCTAAAGATTAATATACTGTAAATGACTTTACCTCGGGCGGGGGGGAGGGGGGGGGAGAACTTCCACATAGATCTTTCTCTCCCATGTGAGCAGGAGACTGGGACTTAATAGAATTTCTCAAATTATGAAACCCATTCAGCAAAGAGCAACTTCGCCTGATTTTCAGTTTGTTCATTAAAGCATTGATTTTCAGATGTGGTCAGCGTTCAGTCTTCTGTGTCAACTTAGGGAGAGTTAGTTAAGGATGCTTAAGGTCTTTTTCCTTACTTTTTTCATAGAAAGCATTCTAAGCTAAGGCTCCAAGACTCAGACTGAATTTTAGACATTCCATTTTGAAACCCTACTCTTACAATAACATAAAGCTTTTTACAAACTCCATTGCTTCTGGCTAATTAGGCATAAAGATGTATGTGACTTTCTAGAACTGTGTTTATTTTTTCAAGTTTTTCTTTTTTAAAAATGAGGTCACTATTAGCAATCTCTGTTTTGATTAACGGAAGAGTTCATAAACACAAGATTTCATACAGACAAGATATAGATTTTAATATTTAGGAATGCCATGCTGTGCTGAACATTATCTCAAGCAACTGCTAGTGCCAAGTACCCTGGCTGATGTGTTTAAGTAAGTGGGAAATTCATTCCTCTGATGTAATTATATTTGCGTGAAAATATGCGTTTTCATCTTTAAAAAAAGTGTATTTCCAGGTTCATCTCGGAGAATGTTCTGTAATAGGTATTTTCTCCAGTACTGAGAATTACTTCTGAAAATCAAGATCTGATTTAATATAGCAGACTGCATCTGTGTTCATATCTATTGCTATGAGCTCCCTGTCTTTCTGTCTGCTTAGACATACATCTATACCCAAGCCTGAATCGGATCGCAGAAGCCAGCTGGGGTTAGCCTTAATCAGCACTAGGACAGACATAGAATCACATGCCCAAATAGTACCTGCTAAATGCTGAAGGAAGCAACATTGTCCATGCCAAACACATAAATCTCCCTGTCCAGTACAGTGTGAAAACAATAGACAGCTGCACCAAGGGCTGCGCCATTAAGGCCCTGTAACAGATTTTGTCAGGATAGTTGTTTCTTCATCCTGTCAAAATGGTCATGCTCTAAAATCGACTACTCCCTTCTGGATCACTGAAATTCACCTCAAGTTCCAATTAGTAGGGTTTTTTTTGTTTGGTTTGTTGTTTGGTTGGTTGGTTTTTTACTATTTCCCGGTTTACACTATTATGAACATTTGTGGTGTCATCTCTGTAAAGTGTCTGCATTGTACTCAGCCAACAACATCCTCTTTCTGTTGCAGCAGAACAGAGAGAAGTTAGCTATCTTGCTGAGCACCCTAAACTCCCAGTCGTCACTGAAGTCACTGAAGTGCACTTTCACTGGAAACTGAATAATCAAAAAGTCCACTACACTTAATTTTCATAAAGTATTTTGATCCCTGTGGAAAAATTGCTGTATAAGAGGAAAGCACTCTATTTTTACCATTTAAATTACCCATTTGTCCTGATTTCAGCTGGGATAGAGTTAATTTTCTTCTTAGTAGCTGGTACAGTGTGTTTTGGATTTGGTGTGAGAATAATGTTGATAACACACCGATGTTTTACTTTTTGCTAAGTAGCGCTTATCAGAAGTTAAGGATTTTTCAGTTACCAATGCTCTGCCAGCAAGCAGGTATACAAAAAGCTGGGAGGGACCACAGCCAGGACAGCTGACCCAAACTGGCCAAAGGGATATTCCATACCATAGAACATCAAGTTCAGTATATAAGCTGGGGGGAGTTAGCCAGGAGAGGCAGATGGCTGCTCGGGCATTTGTCAGCAGGTGGTGAGCAAATGTATTGTGCATCATGTGTTTTTTCTTGGTGGGTTTTTTATTTTGTTTTATTTTATTCCTTTTCATTACAATTCTTCTTCTAATTATTATTATTATTATTGTTAGCATTACATTTTATTTTACTTTAGTTACTGAATTGTTCTTATCTCAACCCATGAGGTTTTTTTTCTGATTCTCCTCCCCATCCCACTGGGAGGGGGGGAAGTGAGCTAGCAGCTACATGGTACCCACTTGCTGGTTGGGCTTAAACCACACCACCACACAAATCAGGTCAATTGTGACTGGAAGTTTTTTCTTTCTGATAACCACTACACTATATGGGAAGCAGCTAGTTGTTGCAGTCAGTCTCTTACTCATCAGAGTACAAGACAACAGGAAAAAGCGGCTAAGGACTCAGCTGGTATGGTTCCCATATTCCTGATCATACATACCCCAGGCTTCTGGGGACCTTCCATACCAGGCTCCATGCTTTACCAGATCTCTGGTTGAAAGGGTGCATGCCTCAAGACCTGCATGCAAAACTATGTCCCAGGCACAGCATCCACAGAAATACAACACTATGCAGTTTTAGTACAAAATTCACTACAGGACCTAGCACTACAGAGTTTGCAGAACAGGAAAGCCATCAGGAGGTTCACACTTACATCGGCTACAATACAGTGATAAAAAATCTGGTGGTGTATGGATTGGAAAATTTAAAGCTGTCCAGGAACAGAAAGTTCATAGAGTTAAAGGCTTTTCAAACAACCACGTATACATATCTTTCCCACTGAAATACTTGAATTATGGTTGATTTTCATTACAGTTGTTCACTTCTGGGCCAACACTAAGCTCAAGGAAATGGCAGTATTCATTTATAGCATGCTGACGCTTCATGCAGGCACTACTGCTTAACAAAATATGGCTAATCCTGGTAGTGCCAATACAATTTAGAATTTAATTCCTTACTCTTTAAAAAGTATGCACGAAGCAACCCAAACAAATGCAGATTTGCTAACACCCCTGATTAAGAGGATTGCCAGTTTGGTCAACCTTGGTTCTTATCTCTCCTTCTATAGAGCTCGAATGTTAACTTTGCATTGCCAAGAAGCATGAATTAAAGCTACCCTTGCCAGTATTTCAGCAAAACATGTTGCATGTTCCCATCTTTTCTTGATTAGAAATACTTTGCTGTTAGCTAGCAGTGTTGCTCTAATGTCTAAGAATATAAAAATGACATGATTTGTAAAGTGAGGTGTCATCTCTTATATTTGGAATAAGACATTTTGGGGTGGGGAATAAAAACTAGTTTATATGTTGGATCCATACACAGCAGACATCAAGCTAAGTACAGGCTGGGAATGACTCTTCTGAGTGTAACCTAAATTAATATTCCTCAAACACCTTAAGAGAGGAAGACAGCTGATCAAGTATGTCAGCTAGGAGAGATGACAGACTATAGAAGTGAACTTCTGTGGAACAACAATGGATGAACAGTTGATGAGATGTACGGAAAACTATAGTGGTCATAAAACTTTTACTGAGCAAATACTGAGTCTACAGTTTTCAATACTGAGCGGAATTGGTACTTCTGGTTCCTAGGTTTGCCTTTGCAGGTCTTTCCTGAGGCTCAGGTTTCAGATGTGAATAAAAAGAGTTATCCTTGTTCCAGTGGGGTGTTTCTGGTTTTAATTGATCATCTTTGTGAGTCAACCCTGCCGTGGAGCTGTTGAATAAAAGGAGCTTTTCTTGTTCCAACTGGGTGTTTCTGGTTTTTTTTATTGATGATCTTTGTAAGTTAACCATGCTCTGGAGCTGTTATTTGGTTTCACCCACACCATCTCCACAAAGCCATTTTAACATCTCAAGGACAAAATGGGTCTGAGATATTTATGTTTAGGATCCATGGATTTTGACGATTCTGGGACTTTCATTTGTAATACTTGTGTGAATGCCCTAGCAGTTATACATCTACCTCACCAACATAAGAACAACTTTCACCAATCAGGGACATTCCTCTAAGAGGTCAGATTGTACCTGTGAATGAACTGCCTGAATGTCAGGGCCATGAGTGCATTACTAAGCCTTAATTGGTAATAATAAGCCCTGAGCAACCTCACCTGGGACCTCCATTCACACACCCTCTGCTCATTCATCCAGGAGCAATCTTTCAACTCTGGCCTGAGCCTTCAGTCCCTGCCTGAGCTGCATCATAGCTCTGCCTGTCCCCAGCCCTGTCTCCGACTGCCCTGATTTAGTGACTGGTTTTCCTGGAAGGACTTCAGACTGACAAAGGTGGTAGTGTTATATCCTGTCCCCTGGATTGGCATAGGACCTATGCCATAGCCTTGATTCTGAGCCATCCCCTGCTGTTCCCTCCCAGCTGGACTCCCTGGATCCAGAGCATCACCCTGACTTGTCCAAGACTGCAGGTGGACCCTGCCACTATCACCACCCCACCCTGCTCAGGTCCTGTGGGACTGCACCCTGGCTGGTGAGCTCCTGTGGTCACCCTCAACACCCAGCTCACCTGCACTGTGGGGTAGGCCCATTCTTGCTGCTCCCTGACACTGAATATCATGTACAAAATTAGGAAAAAAGAAAAAAAAACCCTCACAAATCCTATTTTTATGTGGGAATCTATACAGGAAATCATTAATTACACCGTGTACTAAAAGGAGATGATAATTTCCACTTAATTTTCTCAGAATGTTTCCTTCTCAGCATATAAACAACTCCCAGCCACCTCCAGATACATTGTCAGAAATTCACCTCCCACAGAACAACAAACACCAAATGAAACAGGATCACACCAAAGCAATCAACACAAGACCTTCCAACACCTCTGCCTTTACGCAGTAAAGAGCTTGTACTATATTGCAACATGTCACAGTTCCTGCTAACTCATGACTTCTACAGGAGTTATGTAGTTATCTCCCACAAGCCTATAACTTCACTTTGTTCCATGTATCTTAACTCCTCTTGTCCTGCAGACAAGAGTTGAGCAATGGTAATTAGGCTGTTCCAAACTAAATTGCTTCCAGTCTGTTCTAAGCCTGATGTTCACTGGAATTGTGCAAGAGCTGAAGGACTTACATAATTAATATCTTTATCCTCTAAATATATGTTACTTTAATAATAAATATTCTTTCTCACTATAAGCTTTTCCTCTATAGCCAAACAGAGGCCCTTATACTTAGTAACATATGGATTACTAGTATTTCTAAGCTCTTCTGGAGTTAGGCTAGCTGCAGATATTACTCTTACTGCCATCATAAAAAAAAGCTTTGGAGGACCATCTCTGAAAATTCACAGGAAAAAGTTGGTCTTCGGGTTTTTGTCATGAGGACCACACAGGAAGCAATGCAGAACAAAGGCGTAGGAAAATGCCAGAAGTATAACGCACAGACCCATTTTTCACTGAACGCAAACTATGGGACCTAATTCAGCTATAATTAAAAAAAAATTAAAAATCTTCACTCAGCATTTTAGTTTACCACTTGCTTGCTGAGACTTACAGAGCAAATGCATGTAAAAGGATAATTCTGTCATTAGGGAAAGGAGCTAGGTTTCACACACTACCTGAGCACAGTTTCACAGCCTGTCTGCGAGCTCTCAGGCCAGTCACTTTCCCTCTCTGGCTCAGACGGATCGCTTGACATGGAAACATCGTTGTGCTGCAGCAAACATAAATGTAGTAACAAGTGTTAAATATTCTACTGCGGCTTTGATGATGATCCTACAATTATCCACATTAAAAGTGTTCTTCTCTAACTTATTAGAGAGCGATTTGTAGCAGTGTATAGTCTTCCTTCCTTTGATAAATAATTTTCAAGTCGTTTTCACTCTTAAGAACTTGTTAATAAATTCCCTTTGAAAAATAAATTTCTAACATCAACTTCATCTTAGAAGAACACAAGAAAAAATTGAAAGAATTGAACACAGTTGTTACCTTTCACTTTTCCCTATCACCTTTGCAGTTGGTTTCACAATTTTCTAAGTGCATAGGGAAATATCGGAATATGTTCTCTACGGCATTAGCTCTGGTGACTAAACACAACCAGAGGCGGTATGAAAATCAGCACCACGTAAACGGACTGTGAACGGCAGGACAGTTACGGCCTGCAGCACCTTCGTAAGGTGTTACGAAGACGCCCACGGTGAGCTGCAGATGGACAATCCTGATAACCGCCTTCTGTTCCATGTCATTAACAAGGAGGACGAACCCTCGCTGTTGAGGGCTCTGGTGGGAGACGCTGAAACGGTATTCAGAAAGCGGACGGGCTTACGTTAATGACCGTGACCGCTGCCGGCGGGCAGGACTCCTGGTCCTCGGCACTCCGAGTGCTCGGCCCCCGTTCCGGCGAGAGCTCGCGGACCCGCCGAGGGCCGCTCGGCCAACCGCCTCCGCGTGCACCTCGTCAAGCACGGGCTTCCCTCCGCTCACTAGTCTCTCCTCACGGACGCCACAGCCCTTGGCCGCCCAGCCTGCTGTGAGACCGGCGGGAGAGAGGGCGGGACACCGTCGCGGAGGAGCGGGCTGAGGCCAGACGGCGGGCGGGCCCACGGCGGCCGGGCCCACACCGGGCCGGCCCACACCGGGCGGGCCCACACCGGGCCCCGCCGCCCGCCCCGGCCTGCGCCGCGGAGGCCGCGCCGCGCGGGGGCAGAGCGCAGTTCGCCTCACGCGCAGGACGCAGCCGACGCACACCCCGCCCCGCCCCGCCCACGCCGGCCCGGGCAGGCAGCGGCTGGCGTGCTCCGGCGGGTCCGCGCCCGCGGCTCCCTCCGCGGCCATGCGGCTCCTCACCGGCGCTGCCTGCGCGCTGCAGGCGGCAGCGCTGCTGCTGCTCGTCCCCGGATCCCGTGAGTAGCGGCCGCGGGGGGGACGGGAAGGGCACGGCGGGCGGCAGCGCTGCTGCTGCCGCCGCTCCTCTCCGCCGGCACGGAGGCGGCAGCCGGTCCGCCCGGTGGCTGCTGCGATACCTCCGCCGGGAGGACGCGGGCCGCGCCGCGTCGCTGGTGGCTGGGAGCGGGAGCCGGGGGGCGGGCTGCGCCGTCGCTGCCCCGCCGAGCGCCCGTTCGCCGGGGCTCCCGGCCGGGAGGAAGCCGGGTGGTTGGCCGAGTTTTTCTTTCCACCTTCCCAAAGGAGAGCCGGGTGCGATTGCACCGTGCGCAGGGCCGGTGTCTCCAGAGCGGACCTGTAACGGAGACAGGACGCGAGAGGCTTAATAGTCAGGATGTTTTTGAAGTAGAAACCATAATTTTAAGAAATAAAAAGCACCAAGGACCGTTTGGTGGTGGGGTGAATGTTTGCACACAACCGAGGGATGGGCGAACGCGCCCTGCTCCTGGCCCTGCCCCCCCGGCTCCTCTCTCCCACCTGCCTGCGCGTCGGCGGCGGGGAGGGGGCGTGAGGCACAGCTGGAGGTGTCGTGAGGGGGGGGGTGAAGGCAGGAGGTGTCGTGAGGGGGGGGGTGAAGGCAGGAGGTGTCGTGAGGGGGGGGGTGAAGGCAGGAGGTGTCGTGAGGGGGGGGGTGAAGGCAGGAGGTGTCGTGAGGGGGGGGTGAAGGCAGGAGGTGTCGTGAGGGGGGGAAAGGCAGGAGGTGTCGTGAGGGGGGGGGTGAAGGCAGGAGGTGTCGTGAGGGGGGGGGTGAAGGCAGGAGGTGTCGTGAGGGGGGGGGTGAAGGCAGGAGGTGTCGTGAGGGGGGGGTGAAGGCAGGAGGTGTCGTGAGGGGGGGAAAGGCAGGAGGTGTCGTGAGGGGGGGGGGTGAAGGCAGGAGGTGTCGTGAGGGGGGGGGTGAAGGCAGGAGGTGTCGTGAGGGGGGGGGGGTGAAGGCAGGAGGTGTCGTGAGGGGGGGGGTGAAGGCAGGAGGTGTCGTGAGGGGGGGGGGAAGGCAGGAGGTGTCGTGAGGGGGGGGGGAGGCAGGAGGTGTCGTGAGGGGGGGGGAGGGGAGGCAGGAGGTGTTCCCCAAACCCTGCGGGTGTCCCAGGGCGTAGAGCGGGGACCGTCCCGGGGTGGATGTCGAGGCGAGCGGGCCGTGGGGGAGTCGGGGAAGCCCCGGGCAGGGCTAGGCTGGAAGGAAATGCTTCCCTTGCCCTTCTCGATGCTGTTCTCTGAGGCGTTCTGTAATTGTGGCGAGTGGCTTTTATTAGGTTGGGGGTCGTCGTGGCTTTGCTGTTAGGACAGATGGTGTGTTTTGTCGCGTTTCGGTCGGGCGCTTGCAGCAATGCCTCTTTTTAACGGCTGATTCTAGTAAATACACCACCTTCTGTTTTCTTGTGCTTTAACTCAGGTGGTAGACGACCAGATTCAGGGGATAATCGTCAACGTGCACTCAAATAAAATGAGCGATACAAAAGTCTGAGCTGCCAGAGTTGCCTTTTCGGAAGACTGAAATGCCCCATACAGTGCCCCACAATTTTCCAAAGTAAAGAAGCTGAAAGATAGGTACCAAAATTAACCTGTCTTAAATAATGTTAAGGACTATCAGTCAGTTCAGCAGTGTTAATATGCTGTTGTTTAATCTGGTGAAGCTATAATACAAATTGATACAAAAAAAGTAAAATGAGGAATGTAAACAGCTTTATAATTGCCCTTCCAAAAAAAGCAAGCTTTTTTGGAAGAAGTTTGCTCGTAACCTGTTTACTGCTTTGCTAAGATCGCATGGCCTCCATTTTACAACAGTAGACTGTCATTTCATTTGATATAAGATTTCCCTGATCTGTCTTTTATCATGCTGCTTTCTGAGTGCATATGCTGGTTTACCTCAGTGTACAGTCAGTGCTGTCTCCTGGGGCAGGGATGATCTCATCTAACTTTTGACAGTCAAATGTAGTCCTTCCTCTTTATATGAATTTGTTGTCTAGACCCCATTTATAATATGTTGAGAGAAGTTGTGCCCTTTTAAGGCTCAGTCTAACGTATCTACTGAAGTTTCTTTTTTTTCTGCCCACTTACTCAGAAACTTCCAGAAACTACTGCTGAGATTTGTGTTGGTTTCAGCAAAAGTTTGTGATTCACTTAATGAACACTATCAGAGAAAGTGTGAAACCCATCAAATACTATAATACTATGATCTGCAAAAAGTGACAGTGGCAGTAGATCTGTCCTCATTCCAGTTAAGATTTTTGGGCAGGCTGGTTATTTCAATATAATGCTGTTCTTTTACTCTGCTGGAAAGCCTATTTCTATGTGTCGGTCAAGTCAGTGGAAGAAACATAACCAAAATGTTACAGTTTAGGAAAAAATCCTTCTCAGTGTTGTGTAAAATCCAGCTGGCTTCCTGATATCTGAGTGAGTGAGGAGAATCCACACTCCCTGGCAGGAAGCTGCTCCCACCCCCTTCCTCTGTTCAGAAAAGATAGCTAGCAACATCTTCCAAGAGCTTACCTGTATACAAAACTACTCGCAGTACAAAAAATGAGCAGCAGCAACCGCCAGACCTAAGAACAGGCATGGCGTTTTGATTTCAGCATATTTCCTTACTTCTCTTAGATTCTTGGGTGACAGCAAAAGGTGGTGTAGTTTTTCAGTCTTGGATTGACCAGGGTTGAGAATCAGTTACTTGGGTCTGTGTTGTTTTGCTAGTCATCTATGCATTGTATGCTTTCATTTGCAAGACTGTGAGGTAATTTCACAATGTTAAGGTATGAGAACCAGTCCAGAAAGTTGCTGAGATAATCCTGCATGACCTCCATCTCAGAATGACCTACCTTTTTGGTAGGTCCAGAATGCCACTTCAAAAATAAGTACCGAAAGACCTTGTTGAGTCAAAGGGAAAAGAAATACAAAGTTTCCAGACAACAGGGATTTGAACTGATAGTCTGTGAAAATTGCCTGGCAAATGTTACCACGGATTTGGGGCCAGGGGGGTGTTTTTGTTTTAATCTCCAGAATTTGAGTTTCATCCATTTCAACTGAGAATGAGTACCCTGATGGTGGAGACTACCTAGGGGATGATTATATATTCATGTTACTGCTCTAACATCTCTGCTTTAACCATTCCAGCACCTCAACTGTTACTCATTTGGATTGCTTAGATGTTACTGTGCAAGTCGGAGATCTTTCTGATGGACTGTGCAGTGTCAGTGCCTCTGTACTTTTTGTTTTTTGAAGCAACAAAAGTGGAATGGCTTGGGCATAAGATGCTCCTACTTACTTGCTATGAATCAAACTTGAAAGGAGAAGATGTCTAGACAGAATTTTATCTATGACTTTTGAAATGTCCCCTAAATGAATGCATAAAATTGTGCTTAGTAAAAATGTGAGTTTGTATACCAACACGTTTCTGCAGCGTGTGGTGTAGTTAGACTAGATATAAAGTCTGTAAGTCCTTAGAAATGCGTTTGTCTTAAATGTGAATTTGGGAGTGGGCAAATTGACCTTTGTCACATGCAGGGAGTTGAATGAGTAGTGCCAGTCACCAGTGTATGCTGCTTCTACCAGGCTTCATCTACAAAGAACAGTAATTTGGTACATATCTGAGCTGGAGAGTACAGATTCCTAATGTTAAAGGTTCACAGGTGTTATCCAGTGTGTTGATTTTTGCAGGATCTGGCAGAATCTGTTCGTTTTCAACAAGTATCAGAACTATCCCTATCACGTTCCCTCCACCTACCTACGTGTTTAGCACAAGAACGGACCTTCAGTACCTGTGTCTGAATGCCACTTCTGGAAGCCGAATTCCAGCTACAAAGCTGGAAGAACTGGCCTGATTTTGCCCTTTTCAAAGTTTGCTTATCCAAATTGTCTCCAATTTAGGACTTCTTACGTGCTAGAGCAACAAAACCACGAGAGGCCCTGGAAGCGCTCAGCATGCCAAACCGTGCCATAGCGTTTCATAGGAAGCATGCTTGCCTTCACATACACCCTGGCCAGCCACAAGTAGTTATGTTTTTAGCTGCATCTGTGCCTGACCTTAAACAGAGGAAAACAGAGTTGTCTGACAAAAATGTTGTTACTCCCTCTTCCCTGTCCTTTTCTAGTATGTGGTGCTTTGGTGCATTGCTTTAAGTTGGGTATTTCCTTGGTTCAGTTCTGTTTCATCATCAAAAATGAACATGGAGTTTTGTGGGTTTTTTTTCTTCCCGTCTCTCCTGTGGATCATGGCGGGAACAGGGATGAACACAGAGTTTCTCTACTCAAGATTTCTAGGCCCAATATTGCAACTAATCCTGTGGCCCAAAGAGCTTTACTTCTGCTCATGTGCAGGACCTTCCACGCTGCAGCTGGCTGCCAGCTTTCTCCCCGCTTCCTTCCTGTGCTCACGCCTGCACATGTACACCTGGGACAGTGCAGACTTCTAACCCTTGCACTTCTGCTCCCTGGAGAAGGCCAGAAAACCGCACTGTTTCACTTTGGGCCAGTTCCACTGTGCAGTCTGGTCTTGAATGAGAGTGTCCAGTTGTCAGAGCCACCGCTGTGTAAAAAGTGTATGCTGCTTTTCCCTTTGCCTTAACCCAGGAGTCCTTCCTGCCTTCCTGGTTGAAGTTTTCTGCTGTCCCTGCAGTGATACACACAGCTTCAAATCCGAAACCACATTCCGAGGATAGAGAACAGTTTGGGAATAGTGTCATTTTAGAGATTTTCTTTTTCTCACCTGTCCCATTCACAGCCACGTGTTCCAATGTGGCATATGCTTATGCAGTACCCCATATTAAGATGTATTTGTATTCTGGAGCAACTGCTTGTGATCCAAATTAAGAAACTTAAATTTTTTTTGAGAAGGAAAAAAAAAAGTATCTTATAAGCTGGATATGGTCCTTGATGTCTTTCAAGATGTGCAGTCCAAGCTGATCTGAACTAGGACTAATACAGTCCTGTCTTCCCTTCCACCTCTGGTTCCTGCCCCTCTCTTTCATCTAATGCTACAGGGAGCCCATTCTGCTGGTTGAGGCAGCAAAAAACATTGTGTGCTGTTGGGGAGGGGGGTAATGTCAGTTTTCTGTTGGCTTAGCTTCCTCAATCAGATCATTGTTAAATGCAGGAGGACTAACTCTGGTGTAGACCACTTTTTGCAGGATTGGGCCCTTGCTGGGGAAGCTTAGTTTAGCTGTGTTCCATTCTCCCTTTTTTGTTTGTTTTCTCTAAGCTCCCTAATTAAACAGTCTAACATATCTTGCAGTGCTGCCCTCAATCTTGATATTGCAGGGATAAGATGCAAATGATTCGCCATTTGTATTTGCAGATTTTACCATTCTGAGATCTTTACTTTGTAACTACTGTGAAGTGCCCTATTTCTGTAATACTTAGTTCAGGTTATTTGCTTGCCTTTAGCAGAATATTGTTATAAGTGATCAAAACTAAACTCTGCTTGGCAAAGGCAGAATCCACAACTGATCCTCTTGCATGCATGTGAATGCCAGACTTTTCATTCTGTGTGGTTTATCTTTAAATTTTACCATTTGTTTGTAGATCAGGCCTAAGCACAGAGTAATCAGGCCTCAGTCTTTAGGATATGATGATATTTCAACAGAAGCATGATCCTTCTGTATCCCACTGCCCACCTGTGAAATGCTCAGTGGGTGGATTAACATGCTGTTAGTCCCAAACTAAGCAATTCAGCATCTAAGTGGAGCTTATTGTCTTACCATGCTGTCCATATAGGGGCAGAGCAAGCACTCATCTGCTTGCAGAGGCCTTGCAGACTTCATAGGAAAATATTTACATGAGAAGTTCTTTGCCTTCTGCTGTAGGTGATGCTGGTCATATGTTATTACTGAAGGAAGATGCCTGATTTTCTACCTCTTGCTTCTTTCAGTCTCCTTTCATCTCAAGGAGGAAGAGAACTTGGGATGGTGATGGTGGGGAAGATAAAACTGAGGATGGGAAGGAGTTCCAGTTCATTTGATGGTTGGGTAGTGCAAATGTTGTCATTTTTTATGTGCTAAGAGCAGGCTGTTGTGGTACCATGCTTTTATATCATCATTATACCTAACTCTTGTCCATGGTAGTTTGGTCATTTATATGCCCAAAGCAAGTGAGAGATGCTGTGCTAACTTTTTTTGTTTGTTTCTTAGTAATAAAGAACCTAAAACTATCTTATTCTTCTTGGGTTTTATGTAGGAAATGAAGAGACGAACAACTCCAGCAGTACTACACCCTTTACTACGATGCCAGACCATAAGTTGCAACGTAATACTTTTGGCATTTCTGTTGTTGTTCCTCAGTAGCATCGAGAAAAGCGATATGTATTATTGTATGCCTTAAACTGTCCTGTAATAGTTTGCTCTTTATTTTATTGAATTGTGAACAGCTGTAGGGCAGGAGGGAAGTACGCTGATTGTTGCATCTATTCTGCGACAACTAAAGATACTGAAGAGGAACAGTAGAACACAACTCAATCCTCGTATCCTTAGGTATCCAAGAGCAACAGAAAGAGGAGAAATAAAATGGGAAAATTTTATGTATTTTATGTAGAACTAGTTCCATTATGTAGAACTAGAAATACCTGTCAACATCAATTTACAGTTAAAAAGAGAACCAGCAGCTCAAGAAGTCTGCTGGGCTAGAATTCAGTGCTCTTCAGAAAAAGGGGCAAGGCACTTTTTCATTTGATTTTTAATGTCAAAATGGATCCTAGGCCCACTGTGCTTGAGCTCATTGCCAAAGTACATGTTTATTTCATAGTGTAATCTCATTTTGACTGCATTAAGCTGTACACCTCTAAGCACATGCCATGCAAAAAGCATATTCCTTGAGTCACTTTTACCCTGTACTACTTTGCTTATCTCATTTGCTATTGGCCAACAAGTGAGATGTATAGCCAATACTCTGTTCATTGACTCACTCTATCTTGAGTTAATTGCATCACTGACTCACACCCAAATTCCAGGCAGTGTACATGGCTTCTTTTCACCTGTATGAGCACGCAGTCCACATCCAGACGTGTTCCCAGGGTTGCAGAAGTAAGCACTCAGAACTTGGGGGTAACACAGAGCTGCGGTCTGGTTACAGTATTGGGCCAGTGTGGGAAAGGTTTAGCCCCAGGCGTATCTGTGGCTTACGCTGGTACAAAAGTCAACATATCCAAGAAAGAATGTGTTTGTTTTTCAAAGGCAGTTAAATTTGCAACTTCATATCCCAGGTATGTCAATGTAAGGATTGTGTGTGCAGTACACAATGGTGGGGTTGGTTCACTATGATTACACCAAAGAAAAGGCAAAGTAATTCCCTCTGTAATTCCCCCCCCACACTTTTTGGTAGGTGATATGGAGGTGTAAATTTGTTGCATTTGTTCTTAAACCTGAGCTTGTTCATAACGTGTATGCAACTACAAAGAGGGTTGACAAAACTGGTTTAGACTAGACTTTTCCAGTGGTAAGAAAAGCAGATCTGTTCAAAGGAAATAGGCCTGCTTCTTGATTCTGGTAGCTCTCTTGCTATTCTCATCATCTCTGAGGTTATGCACTTTGTTTTCCAGCCATGCCGAAAAGTGATAGAGCTGCTGCAAGGTGCATAGCACTAACATGTGGGAGGATGCTGTAAAAGATCAGTTCCTTCAGAGAAAAGAATCACAGAGTGGGCGTATACAACAGTGCAGAACGAAGGGAGGGAAGTATGGGCAGTGACACTTCCAGGAACGGGAGGTTCCGAACAGCCCAGTAGATCTTTGCCAGGAGGAAGAGACCGTTAACCTGTAAGAAACATTGAAGAGGGGTGCAGCAATGAGGACAGAAGTGAGAGTGGGAGGGTGCCTGAGAACCTAGAAGTAACATGGGGGGGGGGGGGAGGGAGAGAAGGGGTTTAGGGAGAAGAACTGGAAAAGTAGAAGTGAAAGAAAGGAGGGAAGGACAAAACCATTAAGGATGAAACATGGTTTATATTTTAAGTCTTTGGAAACAGGTACATTCTTAGGACCCTTTCTGTGTAGAGAGAGCATAAGCCCACAGAAAGATGTTTCACAGGGTATTGGTCTGTCTCTACTTGACATGACTACAGTATGTTCCTAGCATGAACCCAGTTTGTAATAGAGATGCAGCAAAAGGAAAGAAAAGATTAAGGGACAGGAAATGGAACTGAATCTAGAAAAAAAACCACAGTGCTTAAGGAGGTCAAGAAAGTCAGTGACAGTATGGCTGCTGACGGCAACTGCAGTACAGCATGATGTGGAAGTGGAAGAGAGCAAAAGAGGAGATGTAGAGAATTCAGATGCAGACCATTTGGGCACTGCTGTGCATACAGTGTAACTATGTTCTTGCTGCACTGAGATCTGGAAGCATTTTGCAGAGGGATAAAACCATGTGCTTTGGGATGGAACACTCTGCTCTATTCCCATTTGTAGCCTGCAAACACAGATACCCTGAGGAGAGTACTGTGTTGTGGGTAGTTTACTTATAGTATATTAACATGAAAATAAATAATATTTCTTTTCTTGTTTTCTTTTTTCCTTGAAGACAATAGCAGTTCATCCAATCTCACTGTTATGTCATCCACACAATCTACAGCAACATCTACAGTAGGTACGTATGTGTTCATCTGTCCGTTACTATGAACCTAGAAGCTAGCTCCAAACCTACCCCAGACAGTACCAAATTCTAAAGAAATATCCATCAAAAGTGGGTATTTGAGAGAAGCGTTATCATTTTAGGGCTGGGAGGCAACATGTAAAAAAACTCTGAGATGAAGTTATACTGTGTTTCAAGTTTAGGTAGCACACTTCATCAGTAGAAGCAATGATATCTGTGGTGCCATTGAAAAACAGGAATCAAAACTTCAAAGAAGTTTTGAAGAAATGAAGGAAGAATTGAAAGAAATTGGTCTTTTTAATGTTCATTCTTTGTCTCTAACCAAACTTCTTTCATTTTCATGGAGTAAAGATGAATGGGTTGTGGTGCAAATAGCGCATATCTGTTTAATGTTACTTCACAGTAAATAGATTTAGGGTATAACAAAGTCCTGGGGGCTTGATTTTCAAGAGTAAGACTCCATTTCCGTTTAGGTAAGACTCATGGCACCTTATACAATAGAAAATAGTCCTTATAGAGCTCACAGCATAAAACAGTGGTTTTCAAGGAAGACATGAGCGGCAGATCTGTGACAATCTGTCGCGGGTACTTCTGCATTGTTCTAGCACTACTGTCTTTCCTTCACAACTTGGCAAAAGAACTGTAGGTAAGAATGATTTCCCAAGGCAGCAGCGTTGCAGTTGTGATGCTTCAACATAAGTAACGTGTTTACAAAACACATCTTTGTAGAAAGAAGAAATAGCTGTATTAGATAAACTAGTAGAGTTTGAAAGCAGATACTTAACCTGGGACAGAAACAAACAGTTCCTCCACTTGTATTTGCAGTGTTCCAACTGTTGGCTATGTCAATGAGAGATTATTAATAAAGGAAATTAAAACAATTATTTTCTGGAAGAACTTGCACAGGCATATTTTACCACACTGGATAATAATTAATGTCATGCAGTTGTTCAGTCTGCAATGCACAGATACAAGGTTGTATCTGAGAGAAGAGAAGCTAGTTCCATGGATGAACTGGGTCCCCTTTGTGCTAAGAGCCATGTGAAAGCAGGGCAGAAATATTGTGTGTACCTCACGATGCTTTGTTTATTTGTGGAGTTTTATGCTGATCATAAGGTCCCAGCTACGTCATTCCATTTCCAGCACAATTCTCACTTTGTGTCTCTGTAGTCTCCAGATAACCTCTGAGCTACCACAATCAGAAGTTGCTTCTTATTAATTTAAGAATAAAATACTCACCAGGGGAAAAAAAAAAATCTCTGCAAAGACCTTCCTTTTGATAGCAAGGAAGTGGTGCAGTGTCTCATTCCATTGCCTGCAATGTACCTGTTTAAGCATGTCTGACTTGGAAAGTGGAGAGATTTTTGTAATCCCCTTGTTGCCTTAGGGCCTTACCCATGTGTAAAGCCATTGTTAACCACAGGTGTTTCACCCACCCTGTGCTCCAACCCTTCCACCCTTTGCTCCAGTGCTGACTATGGGTTTCTTGCAGGGGTCTGAGGTTTGTCTGGATAATAACAGTAAAAAGATGCCTGAGCCCTTTACTGCTCGGCACAGTACAAACCTAACAAACAGCTATGCCTTGATTCACATTGTTTATGATTCACATCCTTCTTTGGCTTTTTCCTTTTTTTTTTTTTTGTTATAAACTTCATAGATTTTAAGACAATGTTCAGCCATTTTGATTATCTGTCTTGACCTCTTCGGAATAAAGACTACAAGATAGATGCATTTAATTTTGCTTAGAGTCTCTGCCTTTTTTTTTCCTTTCTTTTTTTTTGGAAGCTTTTCATGGCAGAAGCAAAAGTCTCTTTCATTCAATCATTTTCCATGTAAAGGAGAGTATTTATTTATTTTAGGAAGAGCATTCAATAATAATACAAAAACAATGTTTTGTATATTAGCACAGTGCTTATGCAATTTGAGTTCTGTTTGTTCTTGTTGAGTTAGAACGCTAAGGGGGTAGTGCATGCTGCTAAGAATTATTATCTTTATGCTATATATATAGTTTGATGGATATAGCATAGCTATTTAATGTTTAAACACAGGTAGCATACAAAGTAAAATATTTGTCTCTCTTAAAAACAAAGCATCATAAACCTGAATGATATTACTGGCATGCATCCTTTTTAAATAATAAAAATTAACTCAGGCAGTCTGGGTTTGTTTAGCATGATGTTCAATGAAGCCCAGCTGGTCTTTGGGGGGAAAAGTAATTAGGGAAATAAAAGGACAGATGTTGCTAGCAAATGTTTTTTCATCTTAACTCTGTTGGTAAAATAGTATGGGTAAGATGTTTCAGAGGCACAGAAGAACAGATTGGTGCCCAATTCATGTCAGCTTCCCAAATTTTCCAGCTGCCTCAGATAGCCTCCCACTGATGTTTTGAAATGACTGGTGCTAAATATATCATGAAAAGATAAGTCTGTAGGAGATTAACCAGATTTTACTTCTAATGTTATATCACCAAGTGCTGTAATCTTGATAAAGTAAGAAAAAAGGATCGCTAGTAGGAAAGGGGGCCGGGGGGGGAGTAATGTGCAAATCTTGCTGAAATTCCTTACGATAGCTGCTTGGATATTTTTTGTGCTGACTCACGTTTTCTGTAGGGTAATGTAATGGCCATAGGATAAGTACCATCTCTGTGTAACATGGTTTAATAATGTTACACATAGAACAAGTAGCCATTGTGTTGCTCAGAAACACAAGCCAGTTTGACACCAGAAATCAAAATAAAAAAAAAAAAAAAAACACAGAAAACTGACTGATTGACACTTGCATTTAGATTAGTCTTTCTTCTGGTATCTTTCGTATTAGGAATGCAGTTACCAGCTGTGGTTTCATGTCATGTAACTGTAGATGGTTTCCATATAGACATTTCTGTGCTTATTTCTTACAATGAGGAACCATTTGATATTTTTAGATCATTGTGCCTTTGGGGAGTTTACCTGTCAGTATTAAAATGTGCCCTGAATTTTATCTGATGTATTTTACACATGCTTCGTAGAGGAACTGAATTTCCTAAGTGTAACAAGGTAAGCACATGAATATAGTACTCAGCTGTTCCATCTCAACGAATGCTCATTTCAAAGTGTTTCCTAGGGTTGTGGCACAATACAATTATAACATCAAAGAGCAGGAAAATAAATAACATTTATAATGGGGACTGTATTGGGCTGTTTCAGTAGTTTTAATGTTAAATGTCTCAGAAAAGTGTTGTGTAGGCCAGTTCCTTTCTTAATGTTTAAATTGTATTGTTTGGGTTTTTTAAATTTTTGCTATTCACCTCTGCGCAGGAAGCAGTGATACTTAAGTCTTAGCAAAGACACCATTCTGTGTGTAGCTACTCATGTTTTAAACCACACTTACAGGAAGATTATTCCATAGAAGCATTTTAGATGCTGTATAAAAAAAAAGCGGAAATTGAATTATCAAGTTTACTGTGGAATTGAGATGAAACTACCTGTTCTTCAGTTGTTCTAGTTTTAGAGAGTTTAAAGAAAACATGGGTATAATTAGACATTTGAATATCCGTAATGAAAAGCTTTTGTGGTGTTTAAAATGAACTCGGCTTGTGTTAGGTTATAGAAATAATACAGTAGTAGACAGCTGCAAAGGGAGCTTTTTCTCCCTAAAATTTCTTCATACGTAAAAGCTATTTGCCTCATATTGTCTGCTTAGAGAAATGCTAGTTGCATAACAGGCTCATGTTTCTTCTTAGTTCCTTCTTAGAAAAATAAGTAATTATTCTTAAGATCATTCCAGCTGACTGCCTTCTACTAAGGCTCTAAGAATTTTGCTATAAATATCAATCTCTATTATTCTTGAATTTTGTTTCATGGTATTTTTATTCTGAAAAGTTCATTACAGCTTTCTGAGGAGGGAAGTGTTAGGTAAAAGCAGAGTAAAAGTTAAAGACACTAGGTGTCAACTAAACTTGTGAAACAGCATTCCAATCTTTGTTTTAACCTTGGCAAGACAGCTCACTAATAAATAAATTATACAAGCCAGCAGATTTACTTTAGTCAAACTTCTGTCACGTGTGGAAAACCTTGAACGTTAAGTTTAACATACATACAGAATTCTTTCTGGTAAGTTTAATATACGTGCAGGCTTAGTAAAGCCGGTGTTTCATTCAATAGCAAATTCAAGATTACATCTTTTTTAAAACTGGGGGGGAGGACGGGATGGGGCATATGTTTTCATGCAAAATCCATTCTTATCAGAAAAGCTTAGTTACCTGAAAAGTTGGGCACTTCAAATGGAAAGTTACTCTTGATCCAGAATTTTATCACATTTTAAAATACTGTTAGGTGTGATTCTATGGAATTGCATAGTGTTATCCTAACAAAATTGGCCCTCTAAAAGTTCTCAGGTATTATCCAGGTTTTATTTACAGCCTTTCCTTTAAACCATTCCTGACCCTCAGCCCCAGAAATCAGAAGTTAGGTCTTTCCAAAGGAAATGCATAGGGGAGGAGTCTGTATGCAATCCTGGATATGCATGCACTGGCATTTTCATTGTTACTCTGCCATACTATTTGGGCATGATAAATGCTATCATATTCAATGCGTATACAGTTTATTATTTTTAAGTATTTTTCTTTGTGATATCACAAATAAAAAATTTCCAGGTATGTCCACCAGTACTATTCATCTGACCAGTACCAGTCAGCCCACCAACACCACTACATCTGTCACCTTGATGACTCAGCCCACTAAAACCATCCAGACAACAAGATCCACCAAAGCTTCATCAGTCACATCATCACAACTCAATATTACAGTGGTGACCACTTCCAAGATTTCTTTCACTTCTGTAACAGGTGAGTTCACATTTCAAGAAGCTCGTAAAGGCTTGTATACATGTTGACATGTGTTGTACAATTGTAGAGTTGTTAGTTTGACAGTAGTGTAACAAAGAAAGAAGGTATATGCATGCTGAAAAACAAGAGTAAGGTAGGGTTTTATTATTAAGTTGGCTACAATCATGTTCCTCTGAGTATTCCACTTAAATAAGGCTTCCCTTAACCCAAGAGACCTGGTATATTTAGGAAAAAAAAAAGTGAGTGGTCTGAACCAGCAGCCACCAGCAAGGAGATTAGCAATGTTGGGAGAAAGCCTGGCTTTTGAATACACCTTCTGTATTTGTTCAGCTCTCCCTTCTACAGCTTACTTGAACTCATCTCTAATACTTCCTTTTTCACAGCTGACCTGTGGCTCAAAATACGTCTGCTGGCTTGGTAGAAAGACTGAGTTCTGTTAGCTACATTTGTAATGAGTTTTATCCCTAATGGAGGATAGAGTATGACTGTGACTGAGTCACACTTTATGTAAAAGTTGTCAAATGCAGTTTGACAGTACCCTTTAATACAAAAACAGTAAGCGTAGAATTCAGTATTTCCTTGCGGTTAGCTGCTTGTTGACAGCACTTCACGCTTGCACTTTTAAACAGATCAGGGTTGCTCACATGTCAGTGAAGCATTCTTGGGTAGGTGAAGCTGTCATCAGCAGAACTTTTAGTTGGCCACCTAAGGCTCCCTGTGGCAAGTACAAATAGAGATGGGCACAGACTGGGTCTTTCAGTGGGAGTTTGTAGCAGATAAAACACGTTTTCACACAGAAACTGCTATGGCTTATCTGAGGTCTCACTTGGAGAGTGAGGGTACAATTCCATGACACAAGGTAAAGCAATCCAACAGCTCATCACCACCAAAAGTATTTTACTCGCACCACATAACTATACTGACTGACTTGGTGGTTGTTGGACCCCTCTGCAGACTGACTCGATACGCTCACCTGACTAAAAGCAACTTCCTTTTCTGCCTGGGCTAATTTCAGGCCAGCCTAGTGAGTTAAATTGGCTCATGGAGGGTATGAAAAATACTAGAACTGGCCTAAGAAGGGCAGGAGCTGCATGTGTGGAAGGAGGGGAGAGCGGGGGGGGGAAAGGTAGGGGAGAGAGGGAGGTGGGGAGGAGAAGGGGCAGTCAGTCTTTCAGAGAGAGCAAGCAGTTGGATCAGCTGCTCCGGCATCACCAGAATCCGGCACTTAAAAATGGAGCTCTAGGTTTCAGTGTGCTTGGCTGGTATCTTGCCAGTTGATCTATGTTAAATTTGTCTAATTGGGTCTTTAGATGATATGTCAATGGAGAGGGCAAGATAGAGAGGAGTCCCTCAAAACACAATTTTGCAAGCTCTGTAAAAAGTGCCTTTTGTTTTCTTCTTTTCAGCCACATCAAAATCTGAGGCTGTCGTAGCCAAAACCTCCAAATTTGATGTGGGCAGTTTTGTAGGTGGCATCGCACTGACACTTGGAGTCCTAGTTATTCTCTACATCGGATGCAAAACCTATCACTCTAGAAGAGGCATTCAGTACAGAACCATGTAAGTTCTCAAGACATTGTCCCATGTCAATTTATCACTTTCTTGAGGGGAACAAGGACAAACAAAACAAGGAGAATGAACTCTGATACGTACGTTTGTTTAATGTACATAATATTAATATCATTAAGAGATTTAACTGTAATATTTTGTCTTTCACCACTTCAGCTATTCCTCATTATTATTATGCCTCTCTTCTGTGTGGGGTTGTTTTCTCTGATCTATTATATAAAGTTTGGGATTTTTTTAATAAAGGATCCTTGTCCTTCAGCTGTTCCATGAATAGCTAACATTTCCTTCAAAACATTTCTTTGAAATGTTTGCTGCAATTTGCAAGACTTCTAGTTCTTCCTGACACTTTCTCCTAGACTCTAGATTTGTGTATTCACTCTGGCATTTTCCTCCCCTTTGCCATTAACTTTTTTTGTAGTAGCTCTGTTTTCTATTACCTGTATGACATCTTGTTGGAACTCTGCTACCATCTTTTGTATCACCTTTTATGTACCTTCGAGTCTAGTTTGAGCAGCCAGTTTTAAAGCCAGACATCTAATACTCCACATTCTTAAGCCACCACTGTTGAATTGATTCATTTATTTATTGTCACAGAAAACATTCAAAGATAATATGGCCATTATTCACATTTTTAAAAGCACAGTATTTGATTATTGTCAATATATGAACTCAAACTTTTGCCCCATCTTGTAATATAGGCAGGCCAACTGGTTGATTTGTAAGACTTAGTTTTCTGCGTCACTTTGTTCTCAACTCCAGAATGTCCATAAAATTGGGTGCACTGAACCTGCTCTAAGTACTATTCACAAGTCCATGAAAGGAGAAATCATTTAACTGAATACAGGCATCTGCATCTGAACTAGTCATTTCATATCATTCATATTACCCTAAAGTAGGGTAAATCTGTCACACGAATCAGCCTATCCATGCATTTTTGTATTCACTTACTGTGAGGGCAGCTGAAGAGTCTTAGATAAAGAAGTCTGTGCTGTGGGTATTGAAAGGTATAGGGTGGATCCCACCTATAATCACTTGTTTACCCTGTCCTCTGTGACTTTAAACCTTCTTTGAGCTGCAGGCTGCTGCTACTTTCCCTGTGGAGTGTAGGTGCTGTACAGCAAATACAAGCCTATTGAGAGTAAGCGTGCTTTTCTTAGTTACCTTTTCAAGACCCATTAGAAGTTGTCTGTTGGCTTCAGACAGTCTGTAGACTACAAGTTAAAAAACACTGATTTAAACAGATTCTCTGCCACCAACTTTTTCCAGCCAACGGGTCTCTCTCCTTTATGATTATCAGATTGGGGGACAGGAGGTAGTAGGTCCAGTCTTGTCTTGGGTATGGTTCTTTGTGGAGCTACTCTTCCTCTCCTTTGCAGCATTCATTTCTGAGAGCACAGAACCAGTCAGACATCTATGATTTTGACTTCATCTTGTATCTCACCCCTTTTGTAAGTGAATAGTTAATCAAAATTGTACTATCCCATTTGCCAGTTCTACTCAGTTTTCTTCCAGGCTTCCAGACTTGCCTCCTTGTCCCACATTTAGTTTAAGAACTGGGAATTCTTAAAACTAGGTTGCTTTTCTTTTTCCTATTCAGTATCATCCATCTCAGTTGAGAAGCTTGTTTTAAGTGAGGTGATGTCATTAGATTTGTTGGGATGCTAGTGTTTACTCTCTGTCTTGACTCCTGCTTGCTGGTCATGGTATTCAACCAGTCCCTGCTGCACATGTTTACCCACAGTAGTGTTTGAATGGATATTGTAGAATTAAGATCAACAGTATTTTTAAAACAAAAGAAACCTGTCGCTGACCTTATAAACTGGCTTTGATTAGCTGTTACTATTGGATATAGGTAAGATAGATAGGATAAAAATGCCTGAGCAACAGCTGATCTAAAAATATGTACTTGAATGAAATGTGAAAGCCAAAATGTCAATAAGGCTAGTGAAGCTGGCAAGTGTTGACAAAATGAAATTGTTCTGTTAACTTCAGGCTTGGCTCAGAAAGAACTGTAACTGCCAGATCAACGTGCCCTTAGCCCTTTCTGGCAAGGTGGCCTCTGTTCACAAAATGACCTTCTTAGCAGCAGCCGGGTGGCTGTTTCTCATGTTGACTGTTGCTTGTACTGCAGAACATTAATTACTGTGTTTCTATTACAGTGATGAACATGATGCCATCATTTAAAGAGACTGCAGGGAAGACAGTGTTGGACACCCATCCTATCACAGCTGTTGTAACTTCTGAAAGAGTTCCTTTTGTAAAGATGATCAATCTCTAAACCTGTCTTGGTTTGCGATCCTGCAAAATGTTGAGACACTCTTTAAACATCCTGATTTTTTTGCATTGGCTTTCATAAGAAGAAGAGGAACTCAGCACTTTGTAGAGACAGTATTTTCTTTTTCCAGTATTTGTAACCAAATTTAAAGAACGCACATATTGAGTCACTTTAAGGTACACAGACAAGTCTCTGAAATAGCTAATTAGTAGCACAGTGGATCGCATAATTACGCTTCTAAGTAAGTTCAATTATTTCTCACATACTGTGCAAATCCAGTGTGTTCCATAATGGATATAGTAGGTTAAGTAGGATACCTTTGAGACCAAGTATAGGTTTTTGAAAGTAAAATGGGGTTTTTTTCCTAATATTTTGTATTCAATTGTATTTATTTTGAAGTTTGGTGTGAACTTCAGTTTAGAAATTTTGGGTTTTGAACAATTCGGTTAGTTAATTTTTATTAGGCTATAAAGGGACATGGTTTGCTGTGTAGAAGGTGATAAAGAGTACTTTAAACTTCAATCATTAGCTCACCTGTGACCTGCAGAGACTTTCCTCAACAGGCTATACAGTGAGACTAGCTGCAGGAAGCACAGACAGACTGGAGATATCCATCCACAACCCTGTTCTCTAACTGGGTCCTTATAAGAAAACAAATTATGCGATCCATAGCTTTTTTTTTTCTTGCATGTACAATTGAAGATAAAATAAAAATGGAAGAAGGTAATTGCACCATCATAAATACAATGAATTTGTATTTATGAATGGAAAATTGCTTCTAGAAATTGGCTTTTAAGTTGAATGTAGCAATTGCTTTGCTCTTGGTTTTTATTATTATGAAGCTGTATGCAATGTTTTAGCAGCATTTGATAAGCATTGAAAGTTACACAGAGAAGTGGAACATCTGTAAGACAGCATTTTAGAAGAATATAATCTGCATTTTTACAACTATTTTCAGAACTTGGTACTGCAGCACACATGTACAGAGGTCTGGTCAAAAGCCCACTGAAGGCAACAGGGCATCTCTCAGGCAGCCTTTAGATGGAGGCCCAAATACACTGGGGGTCCTGTGCAAGATGGCTGATGCTGCTTCCGTATCACTTCTGCATCTATACTGAGGTAAACCTGCTGACCTAGTAGATGGGCTCCTGATTTACACTGGTGTATGGAAAACTAGAGCAAGGATCAAGAAACAGAGGCCTGCATCTCCTTATGTCACTGAATAATTGTTCAGTCCTGCTCAGGTTCTATTTGTAGACCTCTCCCTGGTGAAGAGGCTTGGTGTGGTGGGACTTGACCATCCTGGTTACTGCTGGCACTAGTCCATCACACAGGGCACAGGCAGGAGGTGGGAACTGCATCTAGGCTGGGGTACAGCACATCAGGGAAAACAAGACTACAGCTCTGGTACAGGTTAATTTTTTTGTTGAGCAATAGTTTATTCTGCCATGCAATGTTAAAGTGGCCATATAGATGGGTTTTTTCCTTTTTCATATGGAGTAGTAGAACTGTTGTGTCTGAGGCACAGCCAGCTCCAGCAAACCATGGCTAACGAATAGTCTTAATAGCACCAGCCATGCACCCAAAATGGGGGTAGCAGAGCTGTTTAATTTTTCACTGAGATTGAGGTACAGGGGGAAAAGTGATTTGAAGTAACGCTTGTGATTTTTCTTAGTTGCATTGTTTGGTGGAAAGCTGGTTTTGACTTGAAGAGTTTGGAAATAATTCTTCTATAGAACTGCAATTCTTTACTTTGTAGAAATTAAGACAATTAAGTGCAACTCAGTTACTGGGATTGTCTCACCTCTGTTGTACAGATGAATAAATAAATCTTTGGAGTTACTGTATCAATTTCAGTTGGATTTTTATTTTATTAGATGGTTTCATAATTCCCTCAACCCCTTCCACAGTCATAACCATTGAATAAGAAGCATTCACTATATATACCTTTAAATGCTAGAATACCAGACCTAATGCATTTTTGCCCAGTTCAATCATTTGTAATGTATTTTGTAATCCCATTACTACAATAAAGCAAAATTATGTGCTTAAGATTTCAGAGGTATCAGTGCAAATACAAAACCTGGCCTCCTTTCAGGTGTTTGGATAGTAGACAAAGTAAGGTACAATAATTGATAAATTTTACCTTTAACTTTACATTTCCTTTCCCACAGTAAGTGAAAACCCAGCTTCAAGTTACACACCTAAAGTGGGATTAACAGGGCAGCTTTTCAGTGTACCATACCACTAAGTACATATTTAGGCCTCAGTCCTGGAGGTCACTTTACAGCATTGGAAGAAGCAGTGGACCTGAATTTAGCTATGCTCTACACATGTAGAGGGGCTGACCGTATTAAGTAACTGAAACAGTAATTTAGCATTCAAAAATCCTGATTATGTTAACAGAAGATTGGCACTTAGTTTCTGTAAGGAGAGAACATTTGGATTTTGGTCTACCAAATCTTAGACCTATATGAGATACAAAGCTGACATAGGAGCAAAAGACAGAAAAAAGTCTTTCGTCTCATAGACTGAAGTCTAGCACTATCCTGGGCAACTGGGGAATAGAATATAGAATAGTTGGAACAGACCTACAACGATCATCTAGTCCAACTGCCTGACCAGTTCAGGGCTGACAAAGTTAAAGCATGTTAAGGGCATTGTCCAAATGTCTCTTAAACACTGACAGGCTTGGGGCATTGACCACCTCTCTAGGAAGCCTGTTCCAGGGTTTGACCACCCTCTCAGTAAATAATGCTTCCTAAATATCTCTTCCTCATGGAAGTCTCTTCCCACTCACTGCTTTGGTGATTAGTTATTCTAAATTCAATCCTAAGTTTATGATCTGGTTATATTCATTTTATGCACCAAGTTTTTAGCATAAATAGCTCCTCCCATTATCTTGGTATACTTATCCTACAGTCGGTCTTTCAGCTGTTCCTTAACTCAGTTTATTAATACTGTAACGATGATTCAATTGTTTATAGTTCAACCTCTCAACAGGACTGCCTATCTGTTGCTCATAGCTGAGCAATACAGTTCAAGGCAGAGCTATGATTAGGAACCCCTCTGGTGACACATCACAGAACTGCATTTACAGTATCATGTTTTGAGCTCATCACCAGCATTCAATTGATTAATAAAGCAACCCCTCTAACTCATTTTTAATCCTCAAAATTCACGAGTTTGTGCTTCATATGAAAATCTATTTATTTCACTTAATACTACAGGCTTGGGAAGTCATCCAAAGGCTACAGAACATAGCCACCTTAGGTCAGGTATCATCATTTCTTTTGCCCTTCAAACATGGCAAGATCAACCATATGGCCACATCTCAGGACTCCAGCATAGCATCCTTGCTTTTCCCTCACAGGTCTGTCTTTCCTTTTTGCACAACTCTCCTTGAGCCTGTATTCTAGTACCAAATCATAGCCCTTCCAGCTTAATTTTTTGATGGAGCCCTGCATCAAAGGCTTCAAAGCAGTCCAGAAATGCTGCAGTGCTATGTTTTTTTATTAAAAAAAAGAACTATTAAAGCAAGATCATGTTACTGGGGTAATATTCAGTAACTTGAACATTATCCTTTTATAAATTTACTTTCATACCTTTCCTTTTTGTTCAGAGACTGTTAAAGCTCTTTTACATATTCATGCCACTCTGTTTTTGCCCTGAAAACATACATAGCATTCTTAGCATGCTTTATTGAAAAAGATACAAGCAACAAAATGACAATATTGCCAAAAGCAAAGTAGGACAGCATCGGAGACTGAAAATTGCCTAGATAACTCCAGAAGTTAAGAATTTAGCTGTGATATGGAAGCAGATAGAATGAGAATGGACCTGTACAGAATGTAAACACATTCTCTAGACAACACTGAAGGAGGCCCGATTGGTGTATGACTGAGATAGCAGTCTTAAAAAACAGAAACGTTAAATGAATTTAGGAATCTGAATTTGACAGTTCTCACAAACACCACAGACACAGGGACTGCCAATTCCTGGTGTTGATCCTGCAGTGTCTAAGCTTTAGCTTGCATTAGAATTTCACATTTGCTTTGCTATAAAAACACTACTTTGAAGACTGGATCAATGATTAGTTTAATCCCTCAGTGCCAGGTCATCCCTATACTTCAAAACATCCAATTCGGGAACTCTGAAAACTAAAATAAAAGGGAGTCCACGTTCTGGAGGCTAAGTGTCCTTTTAGAATACCAAGAGGAAATATATTCTCACTCTGATACTCAAAATTTTGATTTTGTCTATTGTTTGTTCTGACCTTTTCCACATCATGTCTAAAGCAGTTTAGAAACCAAGGTGTTGCACCTGGTCAGCACTGAGGTGATGGGTACTTCTAAACTGTTACAAGAAAAACTATGTAACATAATTTCTTTGACAGGGTTCATAAAGAAAAGTAACAAATGTCTGTACAAATGGGGCGCTTGGTTCTTTTGATAGTTGCATATATGACAATCTTTTCTAAAGACTTTATTCTTCCCTTAGAATTAACACTGTCTTCCACTGGGCAAATCACAACCCTAACTACTATCCTATACTCTGTAAGTACCAAGTATTTCACTTCTCTATCTGCCAAAAGTAGAGCATCAGTAAGTCAAGCTATACAGATCCAAAAGAAAGAGATCTTTGTTCTGACCACATCTACACCCTCTAACACACGAGCTTAGAAACCTTTGGCAAGTTCTCCAGCATTTCCCTAAAAAAATTTCACCCATCAAAAACTAAATGGGACAGCCACTGCTAGGATATTGCTTATTATGCACACAATTTCCTGCTATGTTCCAGTGTATTTTGATCTCTTCAAAGAGAAAAAAAAATAATTCGCCTGTTTCTGTTTTGAAAATAGCACAGCAGGATCTGCTGTTTGGAGTTCTGCTCTTCCTTGTGCAGGATGTATGCAATACCCCAGACTCTCAGGCTTGAAGGGTCCCATGCCAGCAGCCATCAGTGAGGAAGCTGGGCTGGAGCATCAGTAACCATTGTGATCAAACACTCAAGTTAAAAACAGAAACAAAGGGCTGGTGATTTATTATTGTCTCAGGAAGTTTACTCCCTGCACTAGTAAACTCTGGAGCAAGAGTGACAATTGCATGTTAAAGCAGTTGAACAGAAGAGATAATACCTTTTCATGTCCAGAATACACCTCCTGCCTGAACTCACATACCTGAGGCAGGTCACTTTAGGAATCACTAACAGCAAGAAAACTGAATTTGCAAGTTCAGTCCATCTGAAACATTAAACATGATACCACATACCTCAGCCTCACTACACTACAATTGCCACAGCACAGAATTAAAGGCAGATGAATACGCTGTTTACAATTTAATGTGCTTCTCTTCTGATGTCTTGTGAGGAATATAGCATGGCACTATGGAGTTACTAAACAACCACTAACTCTCTCAGTCACAAAAAGCAGCAATATAAAGATTTTTCTTTTATGTCATGCTAATGGAGCTCCTAGACACTTCATGTATGGCCATTCATTTCAGCATATAAGAGCAGTGCTCTGTTACAAAGACTGGTGGCAGTCTGACCACTTGTGGATACTAGGACTGCATGCTGTCTTCAATTTGAAGAGCGCTGGGCTTCCTGGTCAATGCTCAAAAGCAAACAGAAGAGAAAGATACACACTCAGTTAAAAAAAAAAGAGAACACACCAAAAAAAACCCCATGCATGAAACAAGAAAGCTTCATGGCACTTGCTTCACAAAACATAAAGCTGCTACTCGGGAAGCCACTGTATCTTGCAGTGTATCTCTCAAAGCAGTATGAGACACTGCAACTGCTGGAGGTTAGATCCTTTGCAGATATGATAAGCTTTATTCAAGTAAAGAAATTGCTCATTTATAGAAGCTGGAAACATTGCCTTCTATCTTCATCTTACAGCAAGTCTGACCACTGAACTCCAATGATACCAAAGTTCCCACCCTCTACACCCCATAAGCCGTGCAAACATGCTCTGCTAGCTCAACCTATGGACCTGGAACGCTGATGTCTGAGAAATTGAGCTGCTTGATCAGCAGAGCTGCACAGGAAGCTGGGGGCAGGGGGTGCTATTTATTGCTGTTTAACCCAGTCAATGCTCTGGAAAATGCTTTCAAAGAAGGAAGTGGACACAGAACAAAGTGTGAACATAGTCAGCTGGTTCACAAGTAACAGAAGTCACTTGATCCTCTCCGAACATAACACTATGCAGACAGTCTTCTCCATGGTTTAACATTTTGCTAGGGTTCTGTTTGCAACGTGCTACAGACAACTAGTTTTATTATAGCTTTCTTGAAACAGTACTGAGGAGAACGTAACTACTCACGTGTACAGCACTACAGATCAGGGCAACCACAATCGCTATAGTGGGGAGTAGTGGGAAGCCATAACCTAGATTAGTCTTCCTGCCAAAAGTAGGTCAAAGAATTTTACCTGATAGTTTCTAGATCAAGTTCTTCCACTTCTCAGAAAGCCATTCAGGTGCCTAGATGCAGGCAGCCAGTGCTGCTTGAAGTTGCCCAGGACATTCAAAACACTCACCAACCAGGGCTGGCACGTATGTTGCAGGTCCTGAGATATCCTCAGGCATCACAAATGACACTGAACACCTGAATCACTCTGTTTTTAAAGCCCTGTATATCCTGTCATCTGATCTATACAGAGTAACTGCAATGTTTGAAAAACTCTAACCCCATATGGTTTTAAAGAAAAATGCTTAAAAAGTCTGCCTCCTACAATGCTTTTCCCTATTCTCTTCCCTGTTCAGAAATAGGGCTTACCACACTCTTCAGGTGAGGCTGACCTCTCCAGTTCCCCCTGCAGACTCATCCTAATCTGTAGAAAGTATACTTCGTTCTAGTATTGCAATTTCTGGGTCTGAACATCAAATTTCAAGTGATGTGCTTTATTCCTTAACAAGCTGTCATAATCTTTGATAACTTTTTAAGTTGCTAGACAAGACAGAAGAGCCTTTAGAAACATTTCAAAACCAGAAAAGCAAGAGTATGTTAATCAAAGCTGTTTAAAACTACATGCTTTCATACATACGGGGTGGTCTCTTTTTAGAAGAGAGAACACATGTATAGCTAAAGCCACATACGAAGCAATGAAAGCCAGTTACATGCACACAGCTTGCAAACATTGGCATCCTAAAGCTTGAAGAAATGGCATTTTCATCTTACACTACAGAGTATAAGACACCAGAGTACTGTTAAAAACATCTTATTGCTGGCAGGTCTGAAGATTGAGAGGTCCACTCTTGGGAATTAAGATATGACTGAAGACAACTGACTTAATTAGAGCCAGATAAACTGACACCACTACTGCAGGATCTGTTGCCATTATGCTGGCAGTATTATTCCACTGTTTGACATGAAATCCTTGCAAAATACCTATAAACACTTCCCCTCTGTAGGCTATCTACTACTATGCAAGTCTAGGGATACAAAGCTAAAAGGTAGAGTCAACCACTAAGGAAATAGATGTCCCTAGACTACCAGCTTACAAAACAAGACCCAAGACTTCAGAGGTGGCTGGAAGATCCTACTATTTAATTGCACAATCACTATGAAGTTCAAAACACAGAAAAGTAGCTTTTAAATTTTAATCCCTGGCTATATTGTTGTACAACTACCCTCTGCCTCATCTCTAAGGTCATGAGGACCATTCCCGGCCAGGATTTCTATGCTTTGAAAAATCAAGACAGAAAGAATTATCAGATGCTGTTAGGGTTTGGGGCAAGGGGGCGGGGGTGGGTTTGTTTTTAAGTAAGGATAAAAATCTGAACCTCCTACTTTACCAGAGGGCATCACCAAGCAGCATAGAAGCTCACTTCCCTGTTCAAAAATGAAAGAAAGACACAGAATTAAGTTTTATTGTACTTTTGCAGGCAAACAAACCACCCTAAACTTTTGTCAGGACAAGACAGCACTCTAGTCACTGCAGTCTACAGAGAAAAGCCATCAATTGGAACAGATTAAACAAGCACTCATTTGAGAAGTAGAAATATTTTAATTCAGTCTTCATATAAACTATTATTAATACATATTACACAAGCATCTAGACATGAACAAAACTTAAAAAAAGTCCTGCTGTTCCTGCAACAGTTAACCTCTTTTCTCCTCAAGTCCACAAGAAAGCCAAAACAGAATCAAAACAGTAGCTGAAGTTAATTAATATTAATTACTAATAAACAGCAATCTTAATGTATTTCCTCACATCCACATGGAAGAAACTCACAAGAAGAGTTATGCCAAGCTCCATTTTAGGAGCTCTACCAGAAAGTTTTTTATTCAAAGTGACACAAGGGCATACTAGTGAAACTGCTTTCCTTACTCGGAAAGGAAAGCTACAAAAACTTCAGTGTAGTATTGAGTTAGTTTCATGAACAGAAATAGCCTTTGGCAAGGAAGACCTAGCATACTCATAATGATGATACGGTTTACTATTACACAACAGTGTTAGGTAGTTGATTAATCATCTTCTGTACCACAATTTTCCATTCTTAAGACACTGCTGGCTTAAACTTCAGCAGTTGGAGGATGACAGGAACAAAGACATTTTGCAAGTTTCCCTCTTTACGAAAGAAATGTACGAACTGTACCCTTTATTGTCCCCCTGCAAATAGGGCATTTTCTAAGGGACGGTGCGCATTCTTTGCATACCACTAAGTGACCACATGGAATAAAAACAATAGAAACTTCTTTGTCCATGCAAACTTTACATGTTCTTTCCTCTTGCAGTCTTCTTAGCTGCTCTTCCATAGGTAAACCTGGAAAAAATTATTTAACTTTTTAAGAATCCTGAATATATGTGCAGTCTAATTAGAATACAGCCATGTTCCATTTTACCCCTTATTTCCCTGCCTGTATTCACCAAATATAGATGGCAGTGAGAAAATAAGTACATTTTCCAGAGCTCAGAAAGTGGCATGCAAGAACTAGTTTGTATTTTCCACTTTTGTGAGATGACAAACAGCTCAGGGATTGGAGGCCAACTGTAGTTCTTAAGACCAACCAGTGTTTACATTTTAGCAAGTGTTCTACTTTTCTTGCTTGGATATTAGAAGCACAGAGCACAGCCTCACTGGTGATAGTGAGCTATATGCAGGCTTGTATACTTTTCTGCAGTCTATTAACATATTAAACTACAGGACTAAGAACAGAGCAAACTCAATCCCATGCCTGACAAGTTTTTACCTACCCAGCTGTTGGTCAAGCTAGATCTTAGGACACCTATAACCCACTCCAGAAAAGTAGAGGTGATGGCACCTGCTGTGAAATGCTAACCTGCTATTCACTGTCCAGTCTTTACCAAATGCCTGAATGAGAGCTTGTACGAGGATCAAGTCCAGCATGTGCTTGACTTGCCGAGCTCCAGAAAGCTCTGCCTCCTATGGTGCAAAAGTATGCATAAGGCACAGAATACATATAGCTTATAGCAGAGAGACTTGCTTGCAAGTCTGCACATGCACTTAACTTTTTCAGATAAGTCCACCTTACCAAAGCAGAATTAGGGAGAGGATAAAGCATAAAACCCATTTCTTAACCAAAGTAATTTTCTTTTTTATGATGTTAGCTATTTGCCCCACAATACCCTTTAAAGTAAGAAGGTAGAGTTTAAGGTACCTGAAACATCTTCTGTGGGAACATACTTCATGTTCTTCTCCACTAAAACAAGAGGAAAAAAAAATCCTAGTCATTTAACTAATCTATATTCAAACAGCATCTGATTTTTTTTTTTTTTTTTAATCTTTAGGTTGCTATGACAGCACTGGTTAGAATTCTATAAACTTACATCCTTAAAAAAAAGACAGACATACCAAATAAATCTTTGTACAGTACAGGGTCACAATCTCGTAGACAGTTTCTGAATATGCTGGCTGCTTCATTTCCTTTCACTAAAACTGTATCTATCAGTTCCCTTGCTTGCAATGGTGTCTGTGTCTTTTGCTTAATAACATCATGCTCAAGTTCTGTTATCACTTTAGCAGATAGTAAGCTCCCAAGGATTGGAAGTACACATGTTAAACGTTGGAATAAAGCCATTCGATTCTTCCGGATTAAGGACAAATCATCTGGAATGTAAAAGAGATTAGATGTTTGTTAAGAATACACTACTCCAAGTTAAATTTCTGCTTAACAATAATTGATACATTCTTTAAACTCTACTTGAAATGTTCACTTACTACACATCATTAATAAAGACCTCAGTAAGTTTTAGTGGTATTCACATCAAACACAGACTTAAGAAAACCACATACAAGCAGCTTCTGAGCTGAAGCCTTTTCACCAATGAAACCTCCTGCTCCCATCCCTAGGTTAAATTATCTGAGGGGATCTCGTCTAACTTCGCACTAGAAAGACTTACATTCTGTGCAGCATTGCAAAATATAAACAATGCCTCTGTATAATACCAATGCTAATTCACCAACAACCAACAGGTTAACTTTAGTCAGTGACAGGCAAAATTATGTCTGAGATGTAGACAGAATCAAGCTTTTCTAAGGTGTCCAACAGAATTATGTGCAAGAAAAGCAGAAGTACAGCACAGCCAGACACAGGTTTTTTTAAACAGTCTTTACAAACAACAAAAAGAATCATCCCCATTAAGATTTAATCAGTGAATCCACCTATGCTTTTTTGATAGAACATGCAAGTAGGAAAGAAGCAGTCTCATTGCAATTTATAATTGAGAAGTTTCATTACCGCTTCAGAGACTCAAAAATAGTAGGATTTTTTTAGGCTTCAAAGCTTACATGGTATTAAAACAATAGGAAATGTTAAAGACATCAAATAAACACTGTTAATAGCTGACCTACATGGCTGAGTCAGACACAGAAATGCAGACCTTTGGACATCTTACAGAATCTAAATTTGTAAAAGTTTATGGCCTCTTCTAGAAGGTAGATATGGTGGCTCACCAATTCAAGTAGCTTAAAGAGCAGGCAAATTTGGAAAATAAAATAACTCTACTAATTTTTTAACAGCAATATAAAGACATACAAATTTAAAAAAAAAAAAAATATGGCTTTGTTTCTGTGGAGAGAATCAGATGATTCAGAACCCTTGGCACCTCTATTAACCATCCTCCTGAAAGGGAATGAAACAATTCTCAGACTGCTAGTTCCATACAGATACCCTGACAAAGCTTTTACAAAAGCTGATCCTAATAGCAATTAAACTAAATCACTTAGTGAATAAAAACAATTATAAAAACTATACACAATACAAACCACTTCTGCTTTCACTTTTATTCATGCCTTATGCATACCTGATGCCGCTTCTTCAAATTGTCTCTCTTTCTCTTCTTCCCTCTTCTCATCTTCAGCAGTGAGCAGATCAGACACAAGATCATTAACAGTCTTGTAGTTTTCTCCAGTGGCCAAGATTTTACTTTGCACTGTTTGCTTTATTAGCCTTCTACTGAATCCCATCTCCAAGGCAGCTTTAACCACAGGTGTGTTCATCATGATGGCATCTTCTGAGTGACTCTCTCCAGGTTCAAAATGAATAACTAATCAAAGAGGAAAATCACCATGTATAATATAAAGAATAAAATACCTATACAACCCAGAAGTCAGACACATCAACATTACCTACACACATGCATATATACATGAATACGTAGCATTAAAAAGTTTCAGTGGTTAAATAGGCTTTTTTTTAAGTAGGTAGTTTTAAAAATGGAAGCCAGGTACTTAGATTCAATTGGATTGAATCCATGATAAACTTCAATCCATGTCAGGCCTTCACTAAAATCCAGGATAATCCAGAGAAACCACAGAGAATTCCATTGCATCTTAGTAGCTTTGTTTATACTTAGTCATTTCTAGCTTCAGCCTTGAAAAACATCTTGCGGGGGGAATCAAAATTCAGTTTATAGTACAAACAATTGCTCTATTCCAGCTCTTGATCAGTATTTTTCCATTCAACTTACTAAGCATCAGACACATGGTATTCTGACTCATTGTCCTAAGCCAGCAGGGGCTATGATAGCATAACCCACTCACCCTCTGGGAGGAGTTTATTTCCACCGTAACTAGAGTCCAGCTCAGAAAGACTTCACTTTATCAGTTCGTCCTACCCTCTCCTTGACCTGCTGCTCAACTCAAGAGCATTTACCTAGCTATGTGCCTACAAATGGAGTTGCATAACCGCGTAGTCATGACACCCTCTAGCAACTGTTCCACCAACTCCAATACCATAGGTCAATTTAACAAATGCCAAATTGACTTGTTTAACCCAACCATGAAACTAAAACCCACAGATACAGCAGATGCCAAGCATTCAAAAGGAAAAATCTTAGTCTGAGCTGCTAGCATGAAAAGAAGAAAAATGAAAGACAAGATCTCTTAAAGGTGCTTCCTTGAAGTTTGTTTGTCCACGTAATGTTGAAGCTATCTAAATTTTATCATTAGTTAGAAAATCCTTATAATATTGTTGTTTCCAAGAAAATCTAAGAATTGTTAAGCAAGTTAGCTTTGGATAGCCAATTACTAAGTTTGCAAAATGTTGAGGAAGTTTAAAAACATGCTTCAATATACATACTTGGGGGATCAATGTTTTCATCTACAGGAGTATCAGAGGTTGACAAGAGCTGTAGAACACAAGAGAACTACATTAGTATCAGAGTACTGCTTTTTCCCCTACATACCTTTCTAACACATTCTTCCCTCATCAACTACGCTAAGATTTTTTATCTGAATGGTATCGTTAAGTATTTTACATGGAGTTACACAAGTCTGCAGATTTGTGCAACTATATAATCAATATAAAGTTAGTGTTGACCATTTCCGTGAAGAAGTTTGGCTTACTCTTGCCTGAAGAGTTATGGGTAGAAATAATTCAGGCTGTCCATAACCGATTTCTGAAATAACAATTACTGATCTGCATTATTCACTGAAACATATATAATCACAGTTTCCCTCTCCTGACACAAAGGAGCTCACTGCTTCATAACACTTTCCATGAGTAATCTGTACTGGTTAAACTCTACTAGTCCAAGTCCATCAGCCATGGTTCAGCACTGGTTTCAGTTTTGCGCTCATGAAGAGCATTTATTATGTTAGAAACCTAGCAGAAATACACACAGAAATGAGGTAGAAGGATGGACTGAACTCCCCAAAAGAATGTAGCACTCTTCAACAAGGGAAAACCAAAGTTACAGAACAGTAAAGTTTACCTGTTCAAGAAGATGGGGGAACCTGGCCTGAATTTGACTTACAAACTCTCCTCCTTTTACACGAAGCAGATACTCACACCTGAAACATTGACAAAAATGTACTAAATTATACTGTCTACTTGCCAAAGGAAAAAAATGCAGAAGAATGAAGCAGTTTACAACGACACAGCATAACTTAAATACATATTTCTCTTCCTTCAGAAAGGAAAGTTCTCTTACTTGGAAGCTTGACATAGCCTAGTGTCTAGTGACACTTTGATAAAGCTTCTCCATGATGTTCAGCAGCTTTACATTCTGCTACCAATTCTAATCAAAATGGCATGTCATGAGAAATGACACCATGTCAGCATGAGTACAAAGTGCAGTGATAAACAGTTTCTATCTCTCATTGCACCATTCTTACCTCCTACTCAAATCATTCAAAATAAGTCAACAAAACTTAACACCACTATCAAAGCCAGATCTGCTTCACTAATGCAGAGTTATATCTCTTAAGTACATTTACTGACAGATATAACACAGAAGGAAACAAAGGTGTCATTTAATTTTACATACATCGTATAGTCCAACAGTAGCTGGTAAATTACCCCTGAAAGACTAGTTGGAGATTTATGATGTGAAGAATTATTATTAGCTTTTCTGAAATTAAGTGCAGCGATTTCTGTCATTAATGTAGGTGGCAATTTCCACAGGCACAGAGAGCAATTAGGTATGCAACTGTGATTTAATTATGGGGGACATTAAAAAGTTATTTCTGTCGGTTTTCCAATAGAGATATATTAAACAGCTGCTGAAACCTTCTTCACAAGCCTTTCCACACCTAAGAAACTAAACCGCATCAGCTGAAAAACTGGTTCAAGAGCATTTGGCATGTGCACAGAACTAGACCAAGGGAGTTAGATGTTCCTTCCACTTCATGTCTCAGCAGTTTTTGCTCTCCTCAGTCTGCTTTCTGACTGCTTCTCTTATATAAGTATGCTCATTAGCAATGCAGTCCCACTTGCTACAGGTGCTTTGGGGATGCACACAGCTTTTAATTATGAAATGGAAAGCATTAAATATCATGTTTGATGAAGAATTGTTTTAATTAAGGCCACCTTAGCACTTCAGAGCTTTTAGATAGAGGTCCATGAAATACATCCAAATGAAAGAGTGAATTTGTACATCACATGGTGAAGTTAAACAAAACTATCAAGTGCAGTACATATCTGCCAAAATCATAAGTATTTAAGGATGTGAACGAATTATGATAGAGATTGTGCAAGTTACCTTGGAAACCACTTTGCATGCTCAATCCATGGATCATCTCCAGATTCCCAGCACCTTAACCCACCATCACAGCAAAAACACTTGACATCATCGTTCCGGCCTTTAAAAAAAACACAAGCCAAATTATCTCGCAAACGTTCGCACAACTTAAAGTAAATGCTGACACAGAAGTATGAATAATACCAGATACTTCAGTTTTTCTTACCTACATAGTAAAAGCCAGCATCTGCAAGCTGTTCAGGCTGAACTGGAATTCTAGTTGGCCAATTTATGAATGTTTTAACACGGGCTTCATGGGTTTGCATGCTCACATTTGAAACATTGAAACTTGGCTGGTCTCGGGTAAGATTTTCCACAAAAGGGCAGTTCGGGAAGTGTCTCCGATGCTCTGACACGGCATTATCTTTTGGTTCCCAGTTACTCAGCTGGCCACCACAGGAGAAACAAGCAACTTTGTCTGCTGTCCCCAAGTAATAAAGTCCAGCCTTTGCCAGATCAGTAGGCGAGAGAAACGTCAGTGGCCATGAGTGAAAAGTGCGTAGTCTAGCATCTTCTGTACTCATAGAAGGATTGTGAAGTTTAGGTCTCAAGAACGAAAGGTCTTCAACTGCCCTAGTAGTTACTGGGTCTTGAGGAAAACTGGAAAAAGAGCCACTGAAATATCCAACTTGTTCTAAACTTGGAGAAAGGGCTATGGAATGTAGAGACGGTGAGGGAGTGTTTGCAACCAGAGGTGAAAAGGCGGAACGAGAGGACAGTCCGAGGTTGTTAACTGAAAGCATGTTTTGAACAAAACTGCAGCTAGAATACAGCTGCTTATGTTTTTCCATAGCATTATCTCCTGGTTGCCAGTTGTCCAATGTTAAGCCACAACTGAAGCACTTAACTTTATCTTGCACACCAGTGTAATAAAACCCAGCTCGGGCAAGACTCCGTTCTGACACCGGCACATTAATGGGGAAAGTAGAAAACGTCGACATTCTGTAGAGTTCACAGGATAAGTCATACTTCAGTTCACGACACAAAGCACCCTGCTTCATGATGCTAGCCAAGAAAGGGCTATTTTCCATTATGTTCATAATGGACTATTTTTGGAAGAATGGGACAAGTCTTCCTCTGGGAGGTAGTTGTGTGCATTAAAGGCAATTCGGAATAACCCCTGCCTCTACAAAAGTAAGAACCTGAAAATGAAATACTTTGAATGCATATGTGAATAGAATTAGCCTCATGATTAACAGCTTTTAAACATTTGGGAAGTTCTTCTACTTTAGCTTACACAACTGCTTTCAGTGCAAAAGCTGCCCCGTCCCTTTTTGACAATTGAAGAAAGCATGTCAAAAAGGACTTCCCCTTGAATCATACGGGCATTACACGCTTTCCTTGTACTGTATGTCTGGGAGAGCAGCATCAATTTGTCAGGCTAGTGGAGGTGGGATCCAGAGGGGAAAAACCTCAGATGGGTTTATCAAAATCCTTTGTCAATAAAGAAACTAAAATGGGGGCCAATTAAAATGCCATCATTTTTAACCAGAACATATGTTAAGTGATTAAGAACTATTTCACCCTAGACAGCTGATGAATATGCAGCTTATACACATGTAAAGACTTTAGTTTGTAAACCTCATTAGGAGGCTGAAAACAATGGTTTATCAAGCCCAAAAGGCATATGAAAAAAGAGCCCCTGAACTGACATTACTGAACTGATCTGGAATATTTGCTACTACTAGACTTCCAAAAAACCCTCAACTTCTGCATATTGTTGTAATAATTGTTAAGACTAAAGAAGTTAGCTTATACTCAACTTCACATGTATAGAATATTCAGCTACGAGATAAATCCTATACACTGTCTCTGACAAGGATGAACTGCCTTAATTAACAAGCCTGGAATAGCCTCAGGCTTTTCTGTCTATAACGTCAGCACAGACTGAACGGGGCATTACAGTTTTAACCTGGTGCCTTAGTTACAAGTATAGGGTTATCAAATTTAACATAAATTAATTGCCTTGTATGGGGACATTCTAATGCTTTATAATGTTGAATTGAGTTTTTTCTGTATTCCATGTTTATGGCATACAGAAACAAACAGAATCCTCAGATTAAAAAAAATTTTTTTTTGAAGCCTTAGTTTCTTTATTTGTGCACAGAACTACCTCCCAGAGTTCAGACTGAAGTCCCTTCTAAGGTGCCTACGCCTCCATATTGATACTGACTGTCCGCCAGAAGAAACTGTAAGTATCTATGGTTTCAATCATTTAATTCTTTTGGGCAGAACAAAACCTGCAGGGAAGAAAGAGAGGAGTGTTTCAAAATATACAAAAGGAGGTGCATGTAACATCTAGGCAAACAGAAACTACGCAAATAGAAACACTCAAATCTCAATGTAAGCTTTTTTGTAACATTAGCTAGGAAGTTTCAGGAAGTCAGCTTTACATACTGTCATATGGAGTAGATTTTACACACTTAACTTCCCTGTTACTCATACATATGCAAAACTGTTTAATCCACAAGCAGACCTTTTCTGGTAGGCAGATGAATCGGGCTGCTTGTTGGCAAGCTGTGTAACTAAAGGTAAGATCTTGTACTAAAGAAGTTGCATCCATTTAAACTGGTTTAAGCCTGCAGATTCTCAAAAAATGAAGGTCCAGTTTTATTGCACTAACCTAAATTAAGAGGACTGAATTTCTTATTTAGGTAAATCCAATGATACTTGAAGCAGAGGACATCAGCAAAACTGAACTTCATCAAAAATTTCAAGTAAAAGCAAAGACAAAGTTCAAAAGTTTTTGAATATACAGTTTTATATTTATACATATATAGCATTCTGGTTTACAGTATCAGTTCCTAAAAAGTTCTTCCAGGAAAGATTCAAAACAGATATATTTGTCATGATGACACAGCCCTAGAAAAATCACCTACTGGAAAACAGCAGAGCATTTCTTACTCATCTCAATAGCTCTCAGTAGATTTGTTCTTAATCTGGTCACACTATTACTACTACTAGCTTCTTAATCACTGAGGACACGAGTTACAAATGCCTTACACCAATCCACTTCTTTAACACAGGTAAGTGGGACTAAGCTATCAACATGCATGAACGATGCTAGTCCAAGAAGCTAAGCCAGTTTCCGTACTGGAAAAGGTCAGATACCTCAGAGTATATGCTAGAAATACCAGTGCAAACTGCGACCCTGATAATCCTAAAACATTTAGGATCACTTAAACCTGAGATCCTGCGGTCATTTTCTGCCAAATGCTCTTCTAATATTATCCTCCGCTATTGCCCTGAGTATCCTTGATTTCCTGAGTCATCCAACTGCTCTGAATCTCATGGGTTGTTTTTTTTTCCATTATCCTGCAGCGACACTAAGAAGTTATTTAAGCCCAGAGCAGTGAAATTTAAAGTACAGCAACCTCAAAACTCCATTTAATATCCTTCCGCTCTTGCGTTACAAACCAGGCAAAACAAGCTTACCTCCTAAGCACCCTTCGGCAAGTCTCGAGCACCGACATCCACCCAGCGGGGCCTGTGCCCGGTCGCACCACCTCAGCGACAGCCCCATGCCCGCCCCGTCCCCCCCCGGCACGGCAGGGCCTCGCTCGCCGCTCCTCCTCCCTCACGCTACCGCCGGTTGCGGTCCCGGGCCTCCCACAGGGCCCCAGCCCCGCTCCCCGAGCGGCGGCCACCCAGAGAGACCGGAGACCGCGGCCCGCGGCGGAGCGGGCCCCTCAGCCCGCCCCGCGTCCCCTCTGCCGCCGGCCGAGCCCAGCGGCCGCTGCCCGGCGCCGCGAGGCCGCTGACAGGCGCGGCCGCCCCCGACGCGACGCGCCGCCGCCCGCCTCAGCCGGGCGCAGAGACCCGACGCGCACCCCCGCAGCGGCGGCTGCTGCTGCTGCAGCAGCGCCCGCCCGGCAGGGCCCCGCCAGGCCGCGGCCCGGCCCCCGCTCCCGGTACTCACGGTCTCCGGCCGGACCCCCCGCAGCGGGCGGCCCCGGTGCGCGCCCCCGCCTATATGCGAAGCCTGGCAAGGGGGCGCAGGGGGAGAGGAACCCCCGCCCGGCACCGTTCCCGCCCGGGAAACTCCGACTGCGGGCGCCGCGCCGGGAAAGCCCCGGCGGCCCCCGGGCGCATGCGCAGCCTGAGGCGGAGGGTGGGCGGCGAACGGCACCTCCCCTTCCTTCCCTTCGTCCTTCCTCCCTCCCGCCGGGCCGGGTTGTCCCTCCCGGCCCTGGCGAGCGCCTTCGTGTGGCGGCGGCCGCGCTCCCCGGGGCGGTCCGTGCCCCTCAGCCCGGCGGGGGTGAGGGCAGCCGGCTCCTCCGCTCGGCCTCGCCGCCCTCCCGCTCACCCAAGTAGCTGCGCGGAGGGGCGGAGGGAGGCCCCGGCCCCGCCGGCGTCAGCAGGGACGTTAGGGACTTTCCTCCCGGCCGGGGAAACCCGCCGGGAGAGCGTGGTTCCCCGGCGGGCCGGCCCGGCCCAGGGCGGGGATTTCCAGCCCCGCGGGCCCGGCGCCGTGCGAGGCTGGCGGGCGGCCCGTGGTCCCCGCCGCCGGCAGGGGGAACGGGCGGAGGGGCGGCGGCCCAGGCCCGCGGCCTTGCCCAGGGGACCTCGCACAGGCGCTGAGGGGAGCAAGCACGGCCGCTGCAGAGACGGCCTTTTGGGGTGCCCGGGGTGGCAGCTGGGCCCTCGCTAGCAGCTAGCACTGCTCTCCCCACAGCAGTCGGCTACAGACACAGCCGGCTCGTACGGTTCTGCTGTCCTGAGGGGGTGGCGAGGAGGGGACTTGCTGCATACCCCGCGGTTGTAGCTTTTCTCCTGGACGCCAGCGTAAAACGCAGTTGCTTGGCCACATTTCCTAATATAGGCAGCTCTGCAGGCTGCAAGAGGGGAAACGGCGTGACTGATGAGGACTGCAGACATTGAGAGTCACGGGGGAAGAACAGGAGGAAGACAAAATAGAATATAAATTTCCACTGGAGGGGTTTAAAACAGTATCTCTGCATACAGAAATCTCAAAAACTTCCACGGCAGGTACCAGAACACTGACCGAAGCTCAAAATCTCCCAGCACGGTCATGGTCTGGCATTTCCTATGGAGAATCAGCAGATAAAGACAAAAAAAAAAAAAACATTTTGTGATGACAGATTGGTAGTAGGGTGTTTACACAAACGAGAACTGAAGAGTAGAAATAAAGGAACCATAACTGAACAGAGCTTTATGACGCTAGCGGGTAATTTTCTGTAACAGTTCCAGTAAGATGAATTTGCAAGAGACTTATTCATATCTTTTCTAAAACTGTTTCATATTTCCTGTCATATGTGATGACATTTATCATACATAACAATACTATCTGTCAAATTTCAAGCATCTAGCTGTGGTGACAGCTAGTGTATAGTATAGCTACTACTGTAACACCATTTAACTTTGCATGATTATAGAAACGTTTGCTGTTTCAGCAGCTCACAAAAAAAAAGGTTTAAAACTCCTTTTAAAAGTTTAAAATGGTTATCACATCACTGTGTCATTTTAAGGAAGCTGCTAACATGGAGAAGACAAAGGCTACAGGTTCAAAAATTGAGTCAGCTTTCCAAACACCGTATCTGAAGAGTGATGGGGTGTGGGATTTAGAGATTTATTGGATGTAGGGAACTGTTTAATGTCACATAAGGAACCGAGCCCTGTATATGTACATGTGTGGCTTTTATTGCAACTGCTTAAAGATTTACTTTCACAGAGCAAGTTGGGAATGCTCCCAGTTTGGGGACTTCAAGCAGGACTCCCCACATGAAGTTACATTGAATCTATTGTGAGAGATTCTTGACTTTTTACCATACATTCTCCCAAGACTAATTAATCCAGTGTTCCTCCTTAACTCTCTGCAGCCTGTATCCCTCTCTCCCTTGTGCCACTCCACCCCCAGCCACATATCTGCCCTTTGCCCCTCTGCCTCCTTCCAATCTGACAATATAAACTGCTCTTTCCTCCCCTCCCAGGCCTCAAGGCAAGCAGTTTCAGGCTCTCCCTTTCTGCTTGGCAAGCCTCATGACACAATGAGGAGGAAAGGAGTGGGAGGAACAAAAAAGCATGCTAAAATGCTTGTGATAGCAGAAAAAGAGGTGTAGCTGCCCTGAGCTGCCAGGCTCTTTCTGCTTGCTTTGTCTCTTCCAAGTATAGTAGCAGCTCTCCCAGCCCTCCATTCCCAGCAGTTCCTTTGCTTTTCAGAGAAAGAGGTAAGAGGGAACTTTCCCCATCTACTTAGCTGTGATGATGGACAGTTCTTTCCCCAAAGGACATGAAGTAAGAACATAACTAAAAGTTTCTTCTTAGGACTGAAATTCCTGAGGAACAGCGCGTTATCAGCATCTTGAGCCTGGCTTCAACCTGGGATCAAGGTAACTCTCCAGAGGCAGAGAGAGAGGACAGCAGTGGTGCTTAAGTCCTAACCAAGCTAAATGCAGGCTTCGGCTTTGGTTCTGAGGCTCTGGCACATCACAGTGGAACTGATCCTTATTCCAGCCCTTTCACCTGCTGCAGCAAGCTTCCAAGATCACAGTCTTGACCTAAAAAACAGTAGGATTGATAAACTGAAACAAGGCACTCTGCTGACTCTTAGCTCTGGAGACGGGGGAAGAAGATAAAGGACAGATAAAGCTGTCCTCAACCAAAAGAATCTGCTTTCTTAAGGAGTCCCATATAATCATAGAGGTCGAAGTGCTAATAAAAGCCTAGCTGCCACATTACCAGTGTTTATGAAAATAAACCTAATGGCAGTGTTGACTGAAACAGCAAAGGTGATACAGCACATTTCTGGAGGTGGAATGCAGTGACCCTACAGCATGAGTGCATTATCAATGCCAAGATCAGGTAGCACAGACAGCCCTTGAAGTAACTGATGTAACCACGTGTCCAGAAGCCTTCTCGGACAGGCCTGATGACTGTCAGTCTCCTCATGCTGTCATCCTTCTCTGATGCCTTCTCCAGTTGACTGTCTTCCACAGCTTTAAAACATCTGGCTTTAATGGTGCCTCTGTAACACACTCCTAAACATCTATGAAGGGGAGAGAGGGAGAAAAGGCACTGTAACTTGTCTTTCCATTGCTACTGCTCTTCTCTCCCATAAATTACAGAAAAAATACTGTTACCTAGTTTCTCACCACTATAAGTGACTGTCAGAATATCTCTCTAGGATATCAACCTTACCAATTACACACACACAACCTTAACAACCTGACATGCGCAAATATTAACCATGATTTTTATCTTAGCTGTTTTCTGGAGATACAACCAGCTCAAAGTAGCAAATTCATCATGTCAGTGCTACCAAGGATAAGATACAACATAATCTTCAGTTTCAGTAACACTGCTCTGCTCTTTAATCCTAGCCAAGAACGTAACCCATAGTTGCTTTTTTGTCTTAGGTACAAACATTCAGTTAGGTGAAGAAAAAGTACTCCCTAGAACATTAAATGTGTTATTTCAACTGTATCTATAGCCCACCTGGCTGTTCATATATAGAAATAACAGGAACAATCTTAATTTGAAGCTGCTTTTAGGAGTGAAAAACAAGGCATTTCTCCAAGGCCTCACGAGGCTTCATCGGAGAGCCATGCAACTCAGCAAGTGAACTGAGCGATGGAAGGAGACTCCTGTACCCACTCTCCCACAAATCTAAACCCAGCTATAAAACCTGTATTAAAAACCAAAAACAATTATCACTGGCTAGTGCCCACATTTTTCAGCTTCCCAAAGGTATCAAATGCCTCCAGGGAACATGATCTACTTATTCTGAACTTTGAAGCATTAGCTTTATTGCGAGCATCAACCCCCTTTCCAGCAGTAAAGAGGTAGCGTTTCTCTGTTAAATTGATCTAAGATGGCAGTTAGCATTCCACAAAAAACTACTCACCAAATTTTCTTTGGAAGATGTGGCTCATCAACTCCTTCAGAATATAAGAGGAAGATAATGACGAGAGAAGTAGGAAAAAAAATAGATATTAAGGAAAACTTAGGAAAAGCCAACTTGAGACCGAAAATATTAACTGTAGATAAAGTTGCACTATCTATTTAATTTACAAATGAAGCCAAGTCCCAAGAGCAGAGTAGTTCTGACATCCTGTAAACATGAGATCAGACAAACTATGTTTTGATAATCTAGGTGGATGCAAACTGCCCACTTTGTTTTGACTAAACACAGCAATAGGGCACCTACTTCTAGACCAGCAATAACTATTACTTTTTTCTTTTTTTTTTTTAATGAGACTTTTTTAATTGCATTTGGGCATATAGCAAAAAATGGGTAAAAAGCTCACAAGGGACAAATATCATATCTAGACATTAAGGGCATCCATGACTCATTGTAATAACCTCAAATGTTCAAGGAAAAAAAAACAAAACCCAGAGAGTACATCTTGCTGCTCCTTTACTGAAGGTCAGTACATTCACAATCTGGAAAGTTTCCATTCCCTTTGTACCCAGACAGAGTTTTGTTTTCCACATCCTCCTACACAAAAGATCACAAGTACAAATGTTAAAGTTTACCTAAATCAGTTTGGGGTTTTCTTTTCTCACATTTAGTGCTCAGATAAATTCTCCCATAAGCCATAAATAGTCTCAAGAACATATCAAAGCCACACGGAGTAAGTTGAGGCTTTTAAATCAGTCAGAAACTCTCTTTCATTGTTATTTACTTGGAGGATAAAAAAGAGTTGGAATGAGTTGCAGGAAGATCTTGGTAAACTTTGAGTTCAATTCCCTTTTTAGATTTGAGAATCTGCTCACTTTTCTAAGTTTTATTCTCTGCTTCTAGGAAGATAATTTTGTTCTCCTGATGGTATAATAAACATTACATTCAGCAGGAGATAGGAATGTGAAGAATGCCAAAACAGAGATGATTGGACTAAAATAAGCCACATTTAGGTGGGAAGAGGGTGACCTATATATCAAAGAAATCAAAAGGCTGCTATTCAGCTGCATCAAATTGTGTGAATTCAGAGCTCCACATTCCTGGTTCTTCCAAAGGAGCTGTCTTTCTAAACAGCAGGTTGTCTACTTTGGCTCCAAGTTACTTCCTGCTGTCATAGTAAGAAAATTTCTCTAGATCTTATTTCCCTCATTTATTGCCCATCATCTCTGCAAATTTTAGATCCTTCCTAAGGTGTTTGATTTGCTTTAGTTGAACTAGCTGTTGCTATTCACTTTCTTGAGGAATCTTTTATGTCAATACTCCTTCAGCTGAAAGAGAATCAGATGTGGCACTGTTTGATTTCCTGAGGATTACACTGGAGGTTTACTACCAAGACAACTATTAGGTTCAGGAAAATACAAGTGGCTTGTGAATCACGCTAAATGCGATTACATCACACTTTACCTAGGAACTGGGTCATTGTCGTGATGAAGCGTTCCATTTAAAAGGCCAGCTACCTCAAAAATTAAATCATCCATTCAGAGATACAAGGTGAAGTTTCCCAAGGTATCCACATCGTGGTTTCAAATGGCACATAAGCACATGGGAATTCACTAACTTCCAAAAACCTGTGTGCAAAAAGGAGCTGAAGTCTTATGTTGCCACATGCAAAATAAGGCCCTAATTCTGGAAGCAAAACCAGAAATCTGAGCTCTGTGCCTGAGTACCCAGTGCGGCTAATGGGGAATCAATCTGTGGTTTACAGCAAAACAAACAAAAAAAACCTGCTGTTTGCAAGCTGAACAAGACATAAATCAGCTCTACTTGAACAATGATGGCACAAACATTTGTAGCAGACACAGGATTCGATGACAGGAGCAGGGGCTGCTTAGGTTAATCCTGCTGCCAAATGGTAGTAAAACTGCAGCCTGAGGGAAGCTGGGCTTTCCTTTTTGTATTCTGCTGTGCAATACTGTGTTTTCTTAAGCATATTTTGAGAAATAAGAGGAATCATAGTTGTACGGAAAACCTTTTGTCTTTTTAGCACTTATGGGAGTGAATAAATGAAAAGTAATCTAACATGCACTACTGAAAAAAAAACTTTCCTTTAGACTTTGTTAAATTTGTGCTATTTTCATAAGTATATTAGAAGGAAAAAACGCAGTGAAAACAGGAGGAAGGATGATGAGCCTTTGATAAGGGGTTAAGCTAGTATTTTTTGGCTAGCAGCTACAAATTGAATATTAACCCACATACCAATACCCATTGGATACAAATAACGGTTTGGGGGGAGAAGGAGACAAGTGCTAATTGAGTGAATATAAATAGCTATTTAGTGAAAAGGTTAGAAGACTGGGTTTCCAGTGGCTGGAGTTTGCTGTCAAATTTTGACAAATTTGCTGTTAAATTGGTCAAACAATTGAAAAGTGATTGTGGTAGAATAGACAAACAGATACATTCTTACACAAAAAATGATTGCATAAATGAGATGCCAAAATCAGGCTAAAAAACACACACTAGACATCATGCTGAATACTCGCTTCTTTTTTTTTCTAGTGGAGTAGGAAGGAAAATTGCTCCATTCCTGGTGCGCTCATTCAGAAGGACCACCTCATACTCAGAAAACAAAGAACATTCTAACAGGGCTTAATTTAGCATCAGCCAGTGGCTGCACTGACCTAAAATCTGTCTATCCCGGTACCAGCCAGTACCAAACATCTCAGGTAGCAGATAATCTGTTTATGGAATGGAAGCCATCTGGACCTCTAATACAACAATCTGGGCCTATTATCTGGAGTTCTATGTTACTAATTGTGATAATCCAAAAGGTCACTCAAGTCCTTAGTTTATGAACAAAGCTTTTTGGGAGAAAAGAAGATTGAATCCAGATAGAAACATTCTTGGGCCAGAAATTCAGAGCGCTGGCAAGCGCAGCTGGCTCAGGGAGCCGGAGCTAGATGCTGAGTTCATTACCTCACGGTGCTGCCGAGACAGAGGATACAGCAGCCTTGGAGGACCAAAGGGTCCTTTGTTACCGTGTTGAGTAATTTCAGCAGAGAGAGACCATTTTTAGCTGGAAAAGCACTGTCCTAAAGATCACTGGGATCAAAGAACATGAGGAGAAGGAACAAATTAAGGTTCTCCTGTCCTTCCGTTATGTGAGATTAAGGAAACAAAATAAAACACCCCATTGCTAACACACAAAAGCAATGAGAGCGTGTTTTCAACAAAAAGGAAAACCTGGTAAAATATGCTTGTACAGCATCTGGAAAACGAAGCCCTAGTCTCTGAGGCTTTAAGAAGTCATTATTTCAGAAGACATTAATGTCATAAGTAGACATGAGATGGATTTTATCCTGCTCTGAGAGTAAGGCACATATTTAAAACAGACAAGACCACCAGTTCTGAGATTCAGGGTGTTGTGCTCTCTTCAGGCTCTGGTACTAGTGGAGATTAAATTACCATCTAAGAGCTGGCACAGAAGAAGTCTGTGTGTCTCAGTAACAAACATTTTGAAGCCTTAAGCACATAGCATCATTTCTAGCACCAGCTGTACGTTGGGAAGTACAAATGCAAGGGTCTGAATAAAGTACCAACATCTTGGGTTTTGATACTGGCCTTTTGCCACTTCCTTATGACTTCCTTGGTTTTATTTTAGAGAAAGTTAACTTTTACCCTCTCCCAAAGCTCTTCCTAATATAATATGGTTTTGAATGGATATCAAACTGTGAACCTGGTTTGTATCTGAGGTTTGTCAAACACATGCTGTAGGTCTGCAGAACACTGTCTCCTTCACTTGCCCACTCAGTTATAAGCATAAAATAAGCTATCATGAGAACATATCCAAAATTAAGCAGGTTATCTTTCTCTGAAAGAATACACAACAGTTTGGCATCAACCCAGGACTGCAGGAGTTTCTCTGTTTTCTGCGCGTCTGTTTTTCTTACTTGGAAACAATAGTGGTATTCATGCCTAGGCAGTTCATGAGGTTACCGCTTCTGAAGCTGCATTTCTCAATATGCCGCAATTGCTATAAAAGATGCAGCATACTTCAGACCTTAGCACATTCAGTGTTACCACAGTGATTTCCCTTCTGCTGGCTCCTATGGAGTAATTAAAAAATTAATTTGTTTTGAAGTGAAACATTGCATGTACATACGAAGCTGCTCAATCCTACATCCAGACATGTAGACCTATGGGCCAAGGCTTTGTAGATTGAAATACATATACATTGTGAGTGCAATTCTTTTGTTTCTGTCCTTTCAAATCTCTTTCCCCCTCCGCTCAGTTCCCTTCTAGCCAATGCTAATCTTCTTCACACAGAAAATGAGAACATTTATACAATATCCTGTTTTTGAAATGTTGTTTTGTCCCATTAGTTATTACACACAAGTACTCTTCAGCTGACAAGTTGTCAGCTACATCATTTGCAGGTTCTCAGGCCTCCCACATTACTGTATGTTTGCCTAGCCCCAGCAAGAAAGACTATGGCTTTTTCACAGACAAAGATAAGCTAGAAATTTCATTGTAAACCAATTTCTTCTGTTCAATAAATAGTAAAACAAAAGACAAGCTTCTGCAAAGCAATGTGTGTTTGTCTTCTGTGATATAACACTACGACAGGCACTACGGAAAGCTATAGAAGGCAGGCATGCTACAGCAGTTCTGAAAACAAAAAGAGCTGCTGACCAACGAAACTCTTAGGAAACACCAAAAAAGGGTGCAGAATTTGAATGTCAGGCAAGAGAAGGACAAAGGTTACAATGATGCAATTAGCAAGAGAGAATTATCTAGTAAAATGTAGAAGAGCTGTAGCATAGATATATATCTCTGAGCTGGTCAGTCTTTATAGTCAAATGAAAAGAAAAAGGTGCTTTTAGGATGTGTTTTTTATTAAATCTTGAAATAGACATTTAAAATGGATTACATGCAGCAACCTGAAGTGCCTTTTTCCTCTCTTAATTGCTAAGGAAGTGAGAGTGTTAAGTGACCAGCGAGCCTGTTCCGAGGCTATTAGGAAACATAACAAAAAACAAATCTGTTTTTAATCTCATGTTTCTGTGACATCATAGGAGGCTCATCTAACTAAAATCAGTGGACGAGGGAAAATGATAAATGAATCAACGCTTGCTCCAGATCTACATGCTTTTCAGTGCGTGGCTTAGGTATCAAAGGCAGGAACCCAACAGTTTTTCCCACAAACTGGACCTGTGGTCTGGCTGGGGCAGTCTGCTGCCATTTCTAGGAGGAGCAGGATACCAGAAATTCTACAGCAGGAAATTATGGATAAGCACAGTAGATCTTCAGATACCTTTGTCTTTTTGTTTCTGTCCATTTTCACTTTCGTTTCATCAAGGACAGGATTTGATAGAACTGCAGAGAAATGAAACTGAAATGTTCCCTTCTGAGGTAGGGGATCAGAACCCATGAGCTAATTGGGGTTTTTTTTAAATGCACTGCTTTGGGGTAGTCTTCTTCTTTAGAAGATAATCAGGAAAGGGTCATTGTTTTACTGGAATAATTACACAGAATGAGCTATGACAATAACATATTCCTAGTAGGACACTAAAAACTATCTGTAGATGTCCATTTGGCAGGCCTGAGCTCCTAAAACACCAGCCCAGAAGGCCCAGGCTGTGTAGCCACATGCACTGGTCCCAGAGAGCCTCTTCTAAGCAGTGAGTACCTTCTTTTGGCTTGGGCTGCTCCTCCCTGTGGCTCAGGGCACCACTGTCCCCACTGCTACTTCTGAGCATGAAAATCCAGGTACCCACTGGTCACAGCAGCTGCATCTCATGCATTAGCAGCACTTCTGCCATCTTGTCCTCATTCTGTGTGCCCAATAAGTAAAATGCAGTAAGTGGCTGCTGCTTGGGCAGCCAGATGGGAAGAGAGGGCATAGTGATAAACTGCTCATCGGGAGGGTGGTCCTGCAGAAGAGCACAACAGTGTGTTTCACACATCAGGATTTTGGAAAGCTGAGCAGTCTACAGGCAGGTTCAGACACATAGAAACTTTTAACTTTCGACACACTTACGAAGTGTGGCGTGGTGCCAAATTTCACAAGACAAGTAGTCAAGCTAATCAAAATGATCTGGCTGTTCCCACCAAGGGCTGCATTTTCCAGAGTATGATCTATCACACAGCGTGACAGTGGGATTTTATTGCCAAAGAGGCTTCAGTGGAATCCTCAGTGAGGTTTCAGATTGGTTTCTGGGAAACGAGGTTTCTGGGAGAGGGCAGGAAATTTGGCAGGATTACCCTCAAAGTTTGTGGGATTCATCTTTGAGGCTGAAGGGATGTGAGTTTGTGGAGTGAAGATGGGTCTCCCAAGCCCATGGAGCCAAGGACTCAGAGGAGAGAGGCACACCACTGCTGCAGAGCCAGAGTGTTTCCATGGTGAACATCTGCTTTTCCGGCAGAAGCGTATTCAGCAGGGAAAGTCCACCCCTGGGGTTCCTTGGTCATCATAAGAGCTCCAGACCGCACACCTCTATGGAAAGCTGCTGTGAAGAGAGGGCAGCAACACAGCAGACACTCTCTCCTTTGCCTTCCCCTTGGCATTCCCCTTACTCCCAAACCCTCATCCCCATCCTCTCCTGCACCCAGCCACCGTGGAGCCCACGAGGCCATGCTTCCCCCATCTGTGCCCCAAAAGGGAGCCACAAACAGCTCGCTCTCTCCCTGAAAGGAGAAGTTATGGGGTCTTGTTGACTCACACCACAGGAGAAGCCAGGATTCAGGTAATTCCCTGTTTCCTGAGCAGCCTGTGAACTGGAGGAGGTCCAGCCCTGGCAGAGCACAGGAACTGCCTGACTCAGTGTCACCCACAGGCAGCCAGTGTGGGACTCAGTGCAGAGGACAACCTGGTCGTGTCCCTGGCACATGGCCACATTCCTGGAGCATGAGCTGGTTCTTGGGCTTTTCACACAGAATTTGAACGATTAAGAGGTCTGTGCACATCAGCAGGTCATGAGCTATAAATTAGGCCATTAACCCCCAACACTGCTTCTGGTCACAGGAAGTTAATCAGGTAAAAACTGGTATGAAGAGGGAGAAAAAGTACAGCCTTGTCTGCAAGGATATAACCGCCTGTGTGCCCATGAGTGCTGGGGATGCCTGGAGTTTTTTCATAAAACCAGAGTTCAGAGATACTATTACAATTGTCCACACAGCATTATATTACAAAAATTAATACAATAAATGTAATCACATTGCACACTATATAGGTTTTTCGCACGGATTTTAACTTCAGAGAATCCTCCCCACGTACGTACTGAGCCACTTGCCATTTTGTGAGTGTTGACTCTGAGAATTAGAGTTAGGAAACCTGTCTGGCTGTTGAAATCCTGATCCTTCTTGCTGTGTGCCACTCCACACAGGATGGGCTCTGTGCTGGATGCTGAACCTCAGGCTCATCTCACACACTACTTTAAAAGTAATTGAACCTGAAGAGAGTTGTGTGTTGCAGATTAAACTTTGGGTTCTTCACCCATCTTTCTCGTATCAGAAAAAATGATTTTTTTTTTCCCACAAACTTTGCCAAGCAGCGTCAATTCTCCTCTGTCAACTCTTTTTGAAAACAAAAACAGAATCCCAAATTAATTAAATTATAAGCAACATAGAGAAAAGGATCATGGGTTTGCTAATCTCTTCCTGTGTAATTAGGTGTGACGAGTCTTTTGTCTTGTTTATCTCTGTTCCATTGGAAACGAAGCACCAGGGTAGGAAGCAGCAACCCAGGGAGCTAATTAGGTTTCCGGGCTATTGGATTTGTAGAGGTAGTTTTTTAAAGCCGTGACTTGAACATCCCCAAAGAGCACAGACACTCTGCCTGACACCCGGCAGTGAGAAAATGCCAAAAAAAGGGCGGTGTTGTTTTAGCACCACCGAGTGGACAAATAAGGGAAAAAAATTCATTTTTGAGACTGCGTGCATGGGCGTCCTGGGCAGGCGATGGTCCCACCATGGGGCTGGAGCCCCCAGCAGTGCTTCCCCGTTTCCCCTCCATGTTCTTCTTATTGACAAGTGTCTTGGGAAGCTTTCATACACCTTCTTACCAAATCAGGCTTTTTTGTTGCAGTGCATGTGTCCCAGAGTCTGCAAAATCACTCCAGAAAACATTGGATCTGTAAATACCAACATAATATCTGTAATAAATATAACTGTAACGTAAAACCAAACAAAATCTGCAACTTGCAATACAGAATTTCAGTTGCCTCAGAAATAGCTCAGATACTTCTCAGTATTTTCTGCCAGTTCTGTGCCTCCCTTGAAATCAATGCCCCGTTAGGAAAATGAGTGGGTCACACCCTAAATCACAGGAAAAAAAAAACCCATTAATGTAACGTTTCAAAGTGTTTCTTATACTCCAACTGTTTTGTGGGGCTTTTGGATAGTCACTCTTGTGGGTGGCTGGCCTTGGACAACTTTTAATGCTGTTCACAGAAGATCTATGAAGACACGTAGCAGCTGTAGCTACATAAGAACTACTTTCCCCTGGCATCAGATAAGATAGTTTGTTGAATTAGATAAAAGTGCACTCACTCACCCACCTATATTCTCTATACTTTACTGGCACACTTCTGCCTAAAGCTTTGGCCAGCTCTGTCTCCTGTGACTTATCTGTTACGGATCTATTCTTTGGATTACACTACAGGCTAGGGAGCCCTTTGTGCTACTCCACAAATGCACTCCCTGTCTCTTTACCGAAACATTTACTATTGGCTGAGATAAGCCAGGGAGAAAATGAAAGCATGGGCCACTTTTGCTTTCTCAGCAGCTGTGCAGCAGGACCATCGAGATGGCCTGCGCTGTGCGAGGGGTCTCGGTGTCCTCCCTCAGCGAGCTGGTGGAAAGCAGGCAGAGATGGCTCCTTTCCAAGAGGGGATCTGCATTCTGGTGGAGAGGCAACGCTCCTGAAATACATCCTATAAAAGGTTAACACTTGGATGGCTGGTGAGTATCCTTTGGGATACCTGACCGCACTGCTGTGGCCAACAGAGCTCTCCTGGAACCAGTGCAGGGCAGACTACGTACACCCTTTCTGCAAATTCCACATTTAACAGCACGTTTGCTGCTTGCTTATCACATGCAGCCTGCTTAAAATAGAAGCATCTGAGAGAGAGCTGACGTCTTGGGTCCTCTCAGCTTTGAATGAAGGAGAAAAAAAATCCCCTTTGAAGATTCAAAGGCTACAAATTCTAGTTATTGCTAATCTTTGTTGTGTACTTCCCCTCCCACACACCTCTGAAGGTCAAGCAAATGCTCAGAGCCAGGTCTGGCAGTAGATTTCTCAGCTGTTTATAAGACATCAGAGCACCTAAGTCCAAAATAATGCAGCCAAAGACAACTAGTCACGGGTCTAAAGAAAGCAAGAAGCCTGACTACTATTTTGCTTGTTAAGCTGGTTTGGTGGAGGAAAATCCACCTCCCTACCTACCTGCCACGCTGCCGCACCAGAGGAGGCACTCGCCTCTTCAGCCCTCTATAATCCTTGGCTGCTTAATACTCCAAGCACCTATAGGAAGATCAGCAAATTACAGCATTATTCCAAGTTATCTATAACCCAGGCATGTTGGTTGTACTCATTTAACCCTTCAGAGCAAGGAGGGAATTCACATTGGGTCCTCCACATCCTGGGCATATGAGCTGTGCAGCAGGCTACTAGGTGAGGTGGGCCAGCATGATGGCCCAGATGCCAGGGCTGGGTCACCTTCTTCAGCTGATGGCACCAATTTGCAGTCACAAGAGCACAACTTCTTACTTGCTTATGGGCACTGTGCAACTCATGGGACTGGAGGCCTGAACACATGGGGACACAAAAATTATTCAAAATCTGCAGGGATATGGAATAAGCGTGTTAGATCCCGTGCAATATGCCCTATCACAACAACGTCAACCAAGCCTATCTCTTCTAAGATAAGCTTGAGCCTTTCTTCCAGGAAAGAAATGAATTGCAAAGACAGCTGGGCTCAAGGGACGCCTCTGAGCTATGGACCCTAAGTAAAGCAAGGCAATGAAAACCCTGAAAGGCAAAATTTTAACCTGTGCTTATCCCTAGAACTTCTTTCTGGTTCGTTCTGAGTAGCTTCCCACAAAACAGCTTAGTATTGGGTGGCTCTTGCTCTACATGTTGGCATTTTGGATCCCTTTGAGATCATCTGAGTCCTCCTAAATAGTGCATGCAGGGAAGGCTAGTGCCTAACGTGGGGTCCAGCTTCCATTCCGCATGGGAAGCTCCTTAAAGTCGAGCTTTGCAACATTCAATTTGTAAGCACATAAATCATCTTTTACATCTGGTTCTCAACATCTGGAAGATCTATTACTGAGCTTGTTTAGAAAGTATATTTGATCTCGGTTCTGGCTGGAGCAGAGAGTCTGCATTTTGTCTCTCCTCATTCTGCATTGCCCAGCTGCTGGAGTACCAGCTTTCTGTGTAAACAACCCTGCTCCTGCCTGTTTCATTCAGCAGTTTCACAAGCTGGCATCTGTGACCTTGCAATTCCCAGGCCTCCCTTGCAACAAGGCTGATTAAAGGAGAGCTTGTACTACCCCACAGCTGTCCCGGTACCTCACAGTAATGGGAAAAGGGATACGGAAACCTAGGACCACGTATGCACTTGAATACAATGAAGATATTGTTCCAGCTCGCCCAGCTGTAGCAATGACATTAAGGAAACCAAAGAGTTTGCACTATGATTTTCATAGTAGGAATACGAAGACTTTAAAAAGTGCAGATACAGTATATTACTCGGGTCTCTTGTACCCTTCTTGCCACGTGGCTGGCTCAAGCCCTCAGGCTGACTTACCTGCTGCAGTGCTTTTCAGAGATGTAGCAATCCATTTTATTTCCCAGCTGAACAGAGAGCTAAACCCAGCCGGCTCAGCAGCACCCACCATCTCCCTGCCTCTGGGAACCAGCTTCTCCCCCCATCCCCTCCTGACCCTCTCTGGGTTCTGATCCTCCCCAGGAGGCACCAACGAGCAATTAACCATTCTTCTCCTGAGCTTGTTTCTCACAAGCACCACCCAATAACAGGCTAACGGAAAACAGACATGGAAAGGAAAGAGGACGAGACCCAGCTGACAGCTCCCCACACTCCACATGCATCACATCACCCTACCACACCACATCCCTCTAATCCACAATGCACCGACCAAACTACCCCATTACATGCACCTCCTCCAGAAGACAGTGAATAAAGAAACCAGAAAGGTAAAGCATGTAAAAAGAGTTTTGAATTATAAAACCCATAAATAAAGAAAAACAGGAATTTCCTGCAATTCTGATCATTCTCAGTCGCCTTTCTGATGACGTCTGCAAACATCTCCAGAGCAGGATTCAACAGCTGTGCAAAGGCAAACGCCTCCTCAGTGTAGAATCCTCCCTTTGCTCCAAGTTAGTGGGAAAAGAGATCTTCGCTAATAGAAAACCCAGGTAATTGCATTGATTAGTAGATTGTAAATTAGTTTAACAGCAAATTATGTAAACAAGCCTGCTATTGAAATGTAATAGACTATTTTCAAAACAAATGTTCCTTTTTAACATCTGCAGCTGGTGGAACAGTTCTCGTCCCAGCAAGGAAAGTGCTTTCCTGTGGGGTAACAGAGATGTCCATTAGTATGACTGTGATTAAACTGCTGGTGTTCCCTAGCGGTTGGGTAACTCTGCATCAGAGGGATTCATCACCATGAAGAAGGTGCCAGCTATTTAGGTAAATTTAAGTGTTCACAAGTTACACCCATAGTTAACCTGAAAGCATTACAGCTGCAAAACCTCGGGCATCAACGTGTGAAGTACCTAGAGCTACTGTAAAATTGTGCCCAGGCATTGCTTTTTCAAGAAGACTCTGGTCTAATTGAGTAAACCTCAGTTCAGGGAAGTCCCACAGCCTATGTTATGCAAGATACCAGATTAGATAACAAACCTCTCTCTTGGATTTACAGCTGTGAAAAGGCTGAATCCTTCCTACAACTGACTGGGCAGAATTTTAACCCTCTGTGAATCCAAGCAAGAGCTGGCCAAGCAAGTTGACTTGTGGATAGTTTATCCTGTGTGGCTGGTGAGCAACATACTCTCCAAAGTATACCACTCATATCTATTAGCTCATTTTTAAGCTTATATCTGAAGATTATATAAATGAGATCCAGACAGTGTCCACAAATGGGTGTTATAGACTATCAGGTTTTTTAGTTAGCTTTACCTGAAGCTCATTCCTATGCTAAATCGTAAGTTAATACGTCTTCCTTGCATCTCACGTGGAGATTTTTTGCAGCATCAGCAGTTTACAAAAATCATTTAAAAACAGGCAGTGAGTGAAATGAAGCATCCATTTAATATTTCTGGTTTTGGGAACAGACTAGATTTTATTAAAGGTGTTTTTTAAGATGGGCCTGATCTAATCTGTCAATGGCTTTTCCCCACTGATTTTTTGCCTTCTTCTAATGAATGCCTTCTTCTAATAATGGCTCATGATCAGGAAATAGCTTTACATAAATTGCCCAGTGAAAGTCAGTATCATAAATGTTAATGTATTCAGGATCACATGTATTTGTAAATTTGCCTCCTTTTATAATCCTTTTTAAAACAAACCCCTAATAATCTCAGCTGAGTAAACCATTTCAGAGATGAATATTAGCAGAATGAGGAGAAAAATAAGAGAAAAAGAAAAGGGATCCCAGATATGTACTTAACTGAAAGCTGACAGTAGAGAGTTGATAGAAGAATACAAGAACGCCATTCCAGATGGCAGGAACTACAGAGGAGGAAGAGCACGACTGTGAGAAGCAACGAAGGGAAGCTCACAATAGATGAAGTAGGATGAGAAACAGACACTCCAAGACATGCATCCAATTCTTCAGGTTATGTAAAACTATCTTTACCATTTATGCACTTCCCTCCTTTTCTGGGTGATGCACATTGCAGATAGAGTTGGTAGCACTGCTTGTAATTACCACCGCCTGACAGTTCTCGTTATAAGCTCCTGCTTTCGGTTGCTGGTAAGTTTGTTAGATGTTACTCATCCAGGCTGAAATGTCCTCTGCCAAGGCTTGGCCTCGGGTTGATTCTTCCCCCCTCCATTTTCTTTTAGGAGGAGGAAAGGGGAGGGCAGTTTCAGTAAAAATGGTTCTGTGGTTTCCAGGGCAAGATTAGGCAACCGTTCATTTGAGCAAGAGCTTGAAATTTGGCAAAAGAGGGGTGAGGTCACCCCGATGCCAGAAGACGTAGCCAAGTTATAAATGTGTTTTTAAAAAGTCTGGCCTCACGTACTTTAGCAGAGGCTCGTCAGCTTGGCAGATGAATTTGCAGAGGATTGTGTCAGCACAAGGGCACGCCGTGTCCCCTGCCAGCTTCCAGGCCCTGGCAGGACTGTCCCCGGCAGGCAGCAGGGCTGGACGCTGCCTGTCCCCAGCGCTGCTGGAGCAGGGGCGGCCGCCTGCCTCTGGGTGCGCAGGGAGGCTCAGGGCTGAACGAAGGTGGGTGGGAGCAGGGGAGCAGGGCTGAGTTAGCAAGGGAAAAAGGCACTTGATTACAAACCGGCGAGAGCGAAGCTGTGATGACGTGAGGAACTGGAAAGGTAAATGCTAGCGCCCCAGCCTAGCAAAGAGCCCAGGACCTGAAGCGGGGTGACTGGCAGGACAAGAGGAGCAGGGTGATCAGTGGGAGGAGGAAGGAGAATGGAGGGGAGAGGGAAGAAAAACATCTTGGTGATAGCTAGCACGTCCTTTCCAGAGCCCAGAGCAGAGCTGAGGTCACCCCCTTCCTCTTTTACCAGCAGAAATCTGGAAGTTGGCTGGCACTGCAGTTCTTCCTGCTTGCAGAGGCTTCCTACACTGGCTGAAAACCTGTTACTCCTGTTCCTTGGTTAGCTCTACAGCTTCACTTCTCCACCAGAGAGATGCATTAGTGCTTCTCCTTTGTGGAGCACCTCAGCTTGGGATCAGGGTAGACTTCTCTGCCATCTGTCATGCACACTCTCCCCTAATGCTGCAGGGGAGATGAGAAGTCTGATGTGGTGCATAGCCAGACTAGCTGTCTGTGCTCCCTTCCCTGCTGCTTGGAGGGGGAGAAGAAAAAGCGTCTCTTGGCAGGCTGGGCTGCACAGAGATGATAAAAGGCCTTAATGCCACGTGTTGCTGCAGGCCCTGAAGCATAACACAGAGCAGTTACGGAGGAAGAACCTGAAGAAAGGCGAGAAGCAATGGCCATTAACTGCATCCTTACTCATATGTCCTAATGATCTCTTTCTTCCCCAGCCAAGTCAACAGCCAGTCTCCCCTCACACCCTCACCAGCTCCTCACCCCAATATTTTCAATCCCCATAAAACTATACTTCTGCCCCAGTCACACCAGCACGTCCTCGTTCTGCACCTAAGCATCTCCCAATACCATTGCCCCCAGGGACTGTTATCCCTCAGGCCTCTTAGCCCCAGTATCATCTGAATATCCCAGCATCCTCCTGATAACTCAACCCCAGCAACAGCACCCTGGAGCCCTTCTAGCTCTAGCATTAAACCCTGTTATTCTGTAGCCTCTACACCCTCACGTTCCAGTCACGCCCCCCATCACCAGTGACCCTGCTCACCTTCAGATTTATCCATGTCATCCCAAATGACTATTCCTACAACAACTCCCTCATCCCTGCTGCTGCCCAAGTCTCCAAGGTCTAGTTCCCAGTGCCATCCTTAACACCTTCTCCAGCTGCTGCCTCACCTCTCTGCAAGGGGAGCTGGACAAGACACCTCACCAGCAAAATAGCACAATGCTTTCTTGTCTTTTCTAGATACAGTCGACTTGGTCCTGAGGGTTGGGGTTCTTCCCAGCTGCCCTTAGACACCAGCATCCATCCAAGCGAGCATCAGTTTCCTGTACAGTGAATGGAGATAACTGAACGCTTTTAGGGCACTGTTGATCTAACTCAGTTTAGACGACATTTACTTTGGCTGCCCCAAAAGCACTGTTACCTCTCTAATCACTGTAAGTGGAGATAAGGATTAGCTCAGTTTAGATATGTCCCCAAACAACATTGCATATTTACCCTTCTTTCTTAATTCATGCGCAGCAATGATCTTTATTTTCCTTCAAAACAGCATTTCAGGTTTCCAGGGGAGCGTCCTGCATCGTGAGCTTGCCCAGCGAGGGGTGGCTCAGCAGCAGCAGCAGCACCGTTGGCTGATCGATGCCATCAGCACACTACCGCACCATACCATACCGCACCATACCATACCGCACCATACCATACTGCACCATACCATACCGCACCATACCACTCCATCTAGTGGTAAGACCGTGGATCTCAAAGCATGGTGTAGAAAACAATTCATAACACAGTTGGGCGCAGAAATGCCAGGGCGGTTGGCGTTGTTGAAAAGCAGGAATAACGGAAAGTTCCAGGAATGATTTTTCCACCATTTCCATCCTTGTGCCTAGAAAGTGCTGTTCTCAGCTAGGCGTTGTTTAGAATACATTCAAGAATACGTGATATCTTTTATTAAGGTCAGTATGTTCCAGTTTGATCAGCTTGACCAGAATGGGTTGAAAGTTATAGAGGCTGGAGAACAGAGATGACGACAATTTTATGCACTGGAGAAATCCAGGGGGGGCTTACATCTGGAAATCTCTGGGCAGTTTTCTCTATTGAAAATGATAGCGTAGAAACGGAACGGCGCCCAGAAAGGCTCCAAGGGCACAGAGGTTTGGGACCAATTTCACACAGGGAGTACTTGAACAAGCTACAGTTTTTCATCTCAAAAATAGAGAGGACTAAGGAGAAAAACATGAAATATAAACAGGAAGACAGTGAAGAGGAAACTACTTCTCACCCGCTCTTCCGTTACAAAAATCAGACAACATCAAATAAAATTAGCAGGGACCAGTTTCAAGACAAGTGAGATGCAATGGCTCTTTGCACAACAGTTAATTAGGCTAAGAACTGTATAACTCGTTGCCACATGACATGGTGAATACTGAAATCCTTACCACCTGTCAGGAAAGCATTCAGGGCTTCAGGAAAGCATTCAGGGCTTCTACACTGTACTCACAGAATGCAGTCTGTGATAATACTTCTGTACTCTGGACTTCAAACAGGTATGTATACACGTGCATCTTCCTGTGCTTACAACCTCTCTGCTGTTGGCCATGGCTGGCAATGGGGTACCTGCCTCGGCAGAGCTTTGCTCCAGGAAGTGGAGATGTTCCTAGGGAAAAAAAATTGTCTTTAAATATGAAACAAAATTCAGAAAAAACCCCACAGTGTGCAAATATATTGATAAATATATCCAAGATTTTTTTTCAGTTCATCTTGAACAGTTGTTTTCAAAGTTTTACAATAGAAAAACTAAAAATGATTTTTTATTGTGCATTGAAACAAGAAAATCTGAAGCAACATGGTCTTTCAAAAATTAATCTTGGCTTGGCTCCAAGATCCTTTTACATAGTATAGGTTGGTTGCTCATTCACTGAATATTTTCATTATATGCTTCTGTACGGAAGATGATTTGTAGCCATATTTATTTGAAGACTCTATTACAATGAATAAGCATAAATAATGTATATGAGAAGGCAGGGTAGGATTGCCTGGCAGCCTTCAATCTGTCATTCCTATGACTGCTAACTTGGCAATCTTAACATAGCTTTTTGTGGGGGACAAATTATAAAACAAATAATCCAGAGGTAAGGCTTTCATGCCTACACAGTACTGAATGTATTTATTTTTCAATTCCATTCAAGTCCCAAGTGCTGTCAGAGTGCCAAAGTTTCAGTCAATATGATTTTTCATACTGCAAATCTTCTTTGTTTAGTTTAAAAATGTCACATCTCTCGTGATAACTGGGGAAATGGTTTTTACAGAGATATCAAAAACTATTGAAACATTTCAAGGTCTCCTGAAAATTTGCATAGGGAGACGAGGCCATTGAGGCACACTGAGTCACATCCAGCAACAGCTTGTCTGGAGACTTACAGAGGACCTTATCATCTCTTGAGCCTTTCTCTTTGAGTCTGGTGGTTTAGTAGGTGACATGGCACCCAGCAAGAGCTGCAACGAGCATGTCACGTAGCCAAGAGCCTGAAGGTCCCTCTGCAAAAGCATCACCTGAAAGCAAGGGCTCTGCAGGTTCCCCTCAGTGTGCATCTTCAGCAACACCAAGCATGGTAACTTCATGGCGTCTCAGCATCAACTCGTAATGAAGGAATGTTACTCCTTAATGCACATTGCTCATCTTCAAGGTGCTCTCAAAGGCTTTTTCTCCCCTTTGTATATGGGCAGGCAGTGGTTTGTCTGGGAGTTGGGAGGTGAGCAGATCTCCTAATGGTCTCCAGCAGTTCATTGTCTCCTTCTTCTTCATATAGAAGAATATAGTAGAATAGAATATTCATATAGTGAATAGAGGGGGTGGGAAGGAGGAAACCGAGCCCACTTCTGGGGATGCAGCAGCTGAAGATCCAGTTCAAGCTGCCAGAGAGATTTCATCTTTATTTACTACTGCAGAACAAAATACAATTACCAAGGATTTGGTTAATCTATCATATAAAAAAAAAAATCAATTGACCTAGAAGGCTGATGCTTTTCTTTATATCTCTATAAATGATACATCCTTTTGCTGTTTCAAGATGGGTGGCATGAAAGTTTTAACAATTAAATAAAAAGCTAAAGTAACCACATTAAATTTGTAAGTATGCACTGTGAACAAAATAAAAATAGCTCAGGATGCTAGAATTGTTCCAAAGCAAACACAACCTAAAAATAATGAAGCTAAAGTTACATTTAACAGAAATAAAATATATTAAGATCCAGGAAATCTTAAGCTAAAAAAAACCCTGCTTTGCTCTGACTCTTTAAACAGCTATTTCAGGATCATAAACACTATTTGGATTTATAGTGAGCTGCGATTTTTTTTGATGTCTTATCTATATTTTTTCTTCTGTTTGAGATTCTCCCCTTTACAAATGTTTAACATTGGACATTTATGAAGCAATTAAGCATTTAGAAATGAACATTCCCAACTGACTGTTATGGCTAAGAGATTGTTTTTTAAGAGGTAAAGAATTGAGGACAAAGGAAATTCTTCAATTTAAGATATAATCGGTTCAAAACTTGAGCACTGCTGTGCATAAGAGAATTTTGGTTGAATAATGAAATTTTTAAACAAAACCAAGAAACATATAATGCCATTTACTTCACACTTGGTAAAAATATCATTCAAATACACAATTAAATGCAATCTTTTATGAGAATCTCTTCCGGATTTCAAAACATCAGCAAGAAGATATTCAGGTTGTACATTTTGGGTCCATGCTGATGTATTAACTTTTCCAAATCAGTGTGGTTGCTACCAATACTCCTCTGAAAAGCCCAAAAGTTTCTGACTTGCTGTTGGGGTGGTCTTATCCATCTGGGGGTCCATGGTTTGGTGGATGCATTAGCTAAAACTGCTATGTAGGATACATTTCCTTTTTTCTTTTTTTATGCAAGCAGCTGGTGCAAACTCCATCTCTTTAAAAATTAGTTGTCAAGTATTTTTTTCTTTCTTGGGAGATGGTTTTTATTTATCTCAATTTTCCATCAAGGTGGGTTGAGGGGCCCATTCTGTTTGGGAGAAGGAGGGGAAAAACTGTTGCTTCGTATAGGACTGGCTGCATCCATTTCAAATTCCTTTGGTTTTGAAAAAGTACCAGAGTTAGGCCAGAAGAAAAAAATGGGAAGGGCCAAAAAGCACACAAAAAGTCAGTTATAATTTGTAGACTGTTCATTTATTGTGAAGAAGAGATGAAGTCCTAGTTTTTTCTGTCCATCAGTGAGTAACTGAGAATATCCCAGCTGGTAACAGAGCAAAATTCACCTGGAGTCTGATTATGAACTCTCTCCCCCAGTCAGCCATGAACTTAACAGCTGCTATTGGCACAAATGCCACAAAATAACAAAAGTCAGCTTCAGCTGGAGAGCAACTGCTCTCAGCCAATTTCAACAGCACTAGTGTCCTAAGGACCATCTCACCAGCAGAAGTTAGTTGGTGGCTTCTCCAAAGCCATCAAGCCAAATCTGTCGGCGCACACTTCTTTTCAGATCTGCCTAAAGCTATAGGGATATCTTAAAAAAAAAAAAAAAATTTCCCTTGCCCACATATAGCACTGCCACAGAAGACCAGCTTTTTAGGGGGATCCCTGTTGTTACTGGATTTAATGGGTTAATCCTATTGGCACAAGATCTTTCAGACATGTGGGTTTCCAAGGACTTTCTCAGGCAAGGATGCTGGGGCCTGAGTCACCGAATCACTGGTGGGACAGGAGATCCCAGGCTTTGATATATAGTCCCCTATGTTTTAGGGGGTCTCTGCCAAGAGGAGGGCAGTGCACAGAGGGCTCCTGGAGTATCTGGCACCCTGGCAGGAACACAGGTGGTTCAAAGCAGATCAGCATTGTAGCATTTGGATTACTTTTCAATTCCTCCCAGATCTTTTAATGCAAAGGTGGAATTTACACTGCAAAGGGAAGGTTAAAAGCATGGAAGTATTCATCAAGCAAAACTAGATTCAGTTTGTTGGAGGTCCCTTACGCAGATCTATGATTTGCTTTAGGCTGAAAGCAACGTTTAGACTTCTCTGTCACGGCTCTTAATTATGTTGTGCAGAGCTCCAAGCTTATTTAAAATTGTAGCAGACAATTATAAATTTGTGTGTTTAGGATCAGGGTGATTCACTCAGCCACACAAAAACGCGTGGCCTGCACTGGCAGGGGTACAGCTTGAGGTCTGCTGAGAAGGGGCTCTGCTGGTATCAACTTCAGCTATTCTCTTACATTATAAAGCCAAAAACAAGGAGCAGTTTGAAAGTTATAGTGAATTACTACTGTAAATCAGGGGAAAAAAATCCAGTTAATGGAGAAATCGCTTTTAGAGGACAGACCTCCTACTGTTCCATCAGCTGGGATTCCAAGTAAACTTTTTTCCCCCCAGGCAGAAAAATAAAATAGGACCTAAAACAACAATTGCATTATTAATTTGCAATTTATGGCATAGCAACAGCTCTCCAAAAGGATGCAGGATTAGCTGGCTCTGTGTTTGCTTTTATCTATCCACATTGTGGAAGGATGCATTGAATTAAGCATTCCTTAAGTTTTAACTATGGTCATGCTTTGACAATTGAACTACACCCTGGGAATGGGATTTATATAAATTTCTGACATCTGGCAATCACACCCTCCACTAAAGAATCACAGCAAAGGTAATGTAATGATTTTTTTGTAGATGATGTAGAGACTCCACATACCTACCAAATGGATGAATCAAGCAACTTACCTTTCAGCAAAAACATTTTAAAGGTAGCTTTACAGGATTAGTAAAATTCATGGGAAACAACAGATGAATGACTGTGCTGTCATTGAAGTAATTGTACTGGGCATGACTGCATGCTTACTTACACCTTTGTCACCATTTTTTTCCAGTACCAAGACTGACTACAGATTTCCGTTTCCCTTGTCTCTCTAGACAGAACAGCATTAACAGGTTTATATTGAACTGCGAACACAGTTGAAGAACATCCCAGGGAGAATTTTCAAGGGTCTGTACTACCTGTGGCTATTCATTTCTACACCTGTGATTCGACTTAGTAGCATTTTGCTCCTGCTTTTCGTAGAAAAAGCTGCACAGTGTCTAAAGCACCGCAGAGTCCAGGCACCCTCTGGTACAAGCGAGAGATGCCAGCCTTGCCAGGGCAGTCTTCTGGCATGCCAGAGTTTCATGGCAGGTGCAAGCGTTGCCAGGTATATGAAGGTGACACCATCGACGAGCTAAGCTCCAAGAGAAGGCACTTGAAATACCTCTGGAGAATAGCAGGCCAAGTGCACCTTGGCTCCCAAGGAAGTGTTTCTGGGCCAGGTTTTCTCACTTCCAGGAAATATTTGGGTAGTTCTTAACCCTGCTGTTTTTTGTGGATGCCTTTCAAGAATGACTTGTTAGCTTGCAAAGGGAAAGGAACCTTGAAATTACTTGATAAAGCAAGTTAGCTTCATAGTGGCAAATTAACTATACCCATTTCACAGGTGAGGCATGTGAAGGGAGGAGGTTTGCCAGGAGTCTGTGGTCTATTACAGTTCAGGGTTTGGCTTGTGATCCTGTGCGATACCCCTACCCACCCACTCCCCAGTGACTACTCCGCTAGTCAGAAGTATCAGATTACTGGTTTTGCGGTTTGCCTTTCCATGCAAAGCAAACTAGAAAAGATTGCTTGTATAAAATAACTATATTTTTAATCTCTTATTTTCCATATCAAGGAATCAAGAGAATCAGTGCATTTTGTAGAGCAGGCATCTTGATTGCTGGCATTAGGTGCTGGCTGGGTACCATACAGTTAATAACCTCAGAAAAATGGTGTGTTGTCCTTTGGGCAAGACAGAAGCACATGCATGCTAAGGAGTTCTCTGCTAACTGGACTCAAATACTACTTGAAGGGAACAAAGTGTTCCTATCCCTCTATCCAAAAATAGAAGCAGGAGAGACAATACTTTTTCAGGCATTTGCCAGAATGATAAGGGAGACGAACAAAAACCACTCCCAGCTCTAAAGCTCTAGTTTAAGTTCACCAAAACGCTGCTTCACCCAGTCCAGTGCAGAGAGAAGCAGCGATGCCATCTTGTCTGCATTTTAAAATAAAATCATTTGAGGGGAAAAAAAAAATGCTAGCAAAGTTCTGAAGGAAGTGACAAACTCTTTGATGGTATCACCTAATTTGGCATGCCCGGACTTGAAACTCCACCTCTTGCATGTTGTTTGCTGTACATTTGGTTCACTAAAGTACATCTTCAGGGAGGGGCTGTCTCCTCAAAGCTTCAAGCTACATTGCTTCCCGTCTCCCTAATCAGCTGTGCAACAGGGTAAATTTAGAAACAAAAGGCAGTGCAGCAGTGCTGGCAAATGGATTTAGTGCACATTAAAACCTGTTTTGGAAAAGTCAGAACAGGTCGTGCATGTCCCCAGCTCAGGCAGAACTGACAGGCTTTGCGCAAAATAATAAATGACTTGCATGCATTTAGCACCTTTCATCGTGAGAGAGCCTGAAGTATTTTACATAATAGGAGTTATCGCCTACCCACCCATGAAACAGGCACCTGTGGAAGGCAGGCTGCACAAGCCAGATGGGGCACAAGAATTTTAAAGAGGCAAGTGAAGACTATCCTCTCCTCTATTCAAACACGCAGGAGGAATTTAGGTGGGCACGTGAATTAGCCAGGTTGGAATTTAGCCAGGAAAACAGCCTATGAAATAGTCCTTGCTTGGCAGTAAGTACAGTGAATTATTTAATGACCCTGAGCCAAACACAGAGCATTTCATCTTAACTTACTGAAATTGCTCCAGAGTCCCAAACAGGTTTATATTCCAAAAAATTCTCTTTCAAGTCTCATGAAGCTTACTTATTTAAGGGTGGAATTGCAAACAGCATAAAGTCAACTACAAGGAAGACCTTCCTCAGTAGGAAAAAAAGAAAAAAAGATATTGTAAAGAGAAAGTTTTAAGGTGAAGGGGGGGGAGGAAATGTGCCACTCCCTTAAGGGAAATATATACCAGTAAACAAATGATGTATAAGTCTGCAGGCCATCATTTTTACCACTGTGCTCTGCACCAGAGAACATGCAAAAGACTGTTCCATTAGAAAAGACCACACACTTCTGCTGGATTTTTTCCCCTCTTACCCAGTCTGATGCTTTTGTTTTTGCCAAGACTGGTATCTGGGCTTAGCTTCAAGCTCATCAGTAGTTCCCTTAGAGCTTCAGCCAAAAATACATCTTTTCCACAAAGGCTGGATGATTTTCAGGATGATTTTACTTCTCTGCAGGAGGTTTTTCTCCTACTAAGTGGGAGCTGTGCTCAATCTATTGTATCTTGGCCACACTCAAACTCGACTAGCTGGGTTAATTCACAGACAAATTGAACACATGCAGTACATTTAGTTAGAAGACAGATAGCACTAAAGCGCCTTTTACCACAGTGGAAACATTTTGTCCAGATCATTAAAGCAGTTGAGCTTAATTAAAGCATGTGAGTATTTTCAACAGAAGAAAAGAGCAGGTACTGAAGGACTTCTTATGCAGAGAAAGAACCAACGTTTGGAAATCAAAACTGGACAAATATAAATAGCAAGTAAGGGTTTTTTTTCCATTTTTATACCATCAGTGTGATCGTCCATTGTAAGGAATTACCAAAGTGGTAGAGTCAAAACTGCACCTTTCTGAGGTATTTACCTTAGCTAACAACAAATTATAGGAGCAACAGGGGTTACTAGGTGAACCAAAGATGGAAGGAGTCCGCTGATCTGAAACTCTGGGAACCTGCATTTGCTAACCCAGTGCTTAGGCTCTAACACTGGCCCCAATTCTTTGAGTTGGTACCTGGCAGTGGACCTCAGAGGTCAGCTAGACCTCAGCTAGACTGAGGCTGGGTCAGCTCTATCCCATCTCTGAGAGATGCTCGTCTAACTTGTCCTTTGAAGTCTCCCATGACAGAGCTACTGCAACCTCCTCAGGCACCCCAACAAGGCACTCAGAAGAATAAAAGAAGGTTCTCCTAACCTAAAATTTACCTTACTGCCACGTAACCGATGACTTCTCATCCTTTGCTCTGTGGATAATAGATTCATAGTAGCAGTTGCTTTTTACTTCAAGATCATCTTTAACCATTTAATCAGCTTTTCTCTAGATAAACGGCCCAACTACTGTAATCTTCCTCTCTCACATTTTCCTCATCATCACTACTCTCCTCTGGACCATCTTCAGTCCATGTCTTTCATCAAATTCTGTACCCAAAAGGCTGACCAGCACTCCAGCTGCTCACTGACATGAAGCAGTGTAGAATTGCTTTGTGTCTGTTGTATTTGCTTTGTGCATCTCATGAGAGAATATGCATTTTTTATAACAACAAAAAACTGTCAGATAAATCAGTTTTGTGAAGTTCTTCTGAGTCACAAAAGCAATTTTATCTACTAAGCTACCAGGTCCTAATCTTCAATTCCTGTAGCTGACTATTTCCGAGTACATACTTGTGTATCTGTCTTTATTGGTTTGCCTCCATTTTCTCTCCAAACACTTCACTGTCTGATCTTGTCTTATAGCACACACAGAGCTCCTCTAAATTTCATGTGTGTATTTATAAATACAATTCACAAATATATGCAAATGTATTAATACATATAAATGCATAAAATACAAACATCCCTGTGAGGTCTGAGTATTTGAATAACACAGAAAGTATATTGTACATTTTTACAGATGTTGCAATGGAAAAAAAAAAAGAAAAAATTCTAAGAGAGTGGTCACTGGAGTCAGTACTAGAAGCAGTTAGAGCACTCAGTTTGCCTGTTATGGGATATAAAAACCTCTTTGTTCAGTAGCAGTCTAGGTCCTATGCAAGCACAGCATGCAGTCCAAAGGGCTGATTCAAAACCTAGAGGTCAAAGACCTCTGACTTCAAAAGCACCCTGAATCAGCTTCAAATGCCTAGACATGAGCTTGTCATCTTCTATTCCAGTGCTACCGTTCCACCAAAGAAACACCTAGCAACAAAGTTGGTAGCACAGAAATAGTTACACTCAACTGTGGAATAAATCCACGTGTTAATACGTTTAAAACAGTCTAGGTCCACCCATGGAGGCAGCTTAAATCTTCAAAAACAAAAGAAACCCCAGCAACCGTCCTAGGATCTTGAGGATGGGGAAGTAATCAAAAAACATCTTAATCTCTATTTACAAAGAGTAACTCCAGCAAGTAGCACAGTATGTGCTATGTATCAGTGGAACATGGCACTCAGTTGTATTAGGCACCCGTTAGCGGTTTAATCCCTGCCACGAGTGAACATTTTGCTCCTTAAGTAACTGTACCAGTTCTCTATCTCCTTAACCACACATACACGTCTCTGTGTATGCATGTATATGACTATGCAGTTACAGAATGTACCTATACTAAGATGCATAGCATGGATTATGCATTAAGCTTGAAGGTAAACTTCAGTGTAGACAAATCTTATTTTGAAGCCAACTTCCCTTCTGTCCCCCTTAAAAGCCACAGATGCGCTCTCACAGGAGGGGACTGACTGGCAACCCATCTTCTCTTACCCCTCCCCTTTGGTTTGGTTTTTTTTTTGTGTGTGCAAGGTGCTTTTAAGTCCCCAAAAGCTAAACTAACTTACATATGGTGTGCTATGACTACTCAAGACTGGTTTCTTCAGAAGAAGCACAGCTGAATAACATGTGCATTCACATTCTCTCTCATTGTTCATTTTGGCTTTCTGATTGAAATGCTCCTACATCACACCTAAAAACCTGAAGATTTAAAAATAAGCAACAACCATGCAGATTTTGTAACTGGGATGGCACTTCTATTGTTTGCTTTCCTAATGAGCCTTGAACAAATATCGTAATGTTCACGAGAATCCGAGTTGCCTTTAGGCAGGAAATTAGTGTTTATATATGGTATGTCTATATATAGATATATACACACAAATGCATGCAGCATTACTCTATGTGTATATATGTATAATGATGCAAGATTTCTTCCCCCTCACACTCATAATTAATCAATGTACTTTACACCTAAAAGATTACTTTGGCTTCCCAGAGAGAAGACCAGATAAAGTTCAACAGGAACGCTGAATCTGAAAAATAGCTAAAAACCTAAGGACTTAGGCACAAAAGTTTTCAGAGAAGGAAGAACTGCTGCATATTAATCTGTCAGTGGTAACTGTGCACAACTGTCTTCTGCCAAATACAAGCTCACCCTTCCTACTGAGCATCCACACCCCAGTGAAAACTATAATTTGATATGGACTAACATATTACCTTTCTGTAATGTATTTGTGGGTTTAAGCTAGTATAGAATCACATGCATACCTCATACTACACTGCAAAAATTGATTTTCTGATGTGGTGATGCCACTCAGTAAAAGACCCCCAAAAATAACACAGTTTGAGAATGAATTAATAGAAAGCACTTACCCTCAAAGCCTTTTGCAAACATTAACATTTCAGTGCTCCCAGGACACAAGTAAAACCGTGCCACCCAGCTTTCCTGGGAAATGGTAAAATGCCTCACTTAAAGGCTAAGCAGAAAGTCAGATGTGCCACTACAAGGTGGCAGTCCTCTTCATCCAGGGCAGTGTGTACCCAGCTAGAGTGTACCTGACTGCATTTTAAAAAAACATCTTTATCCTTTGCTGCTGTTGTCACCAATGCACTCACTTCAATAACATGGTCATCTGTTAGATGTTAGTGACATTAAAAATAAAGTGCAAACAAATGTGAAGCCAGTTGCCACAAAGACACAAGTCCCCCAGATGTCTTCACTTCGTTAGAAACGAGACATTTGCAAGAGCAGCTAAGAAACTCCGGCCTCATACAGCAGTACAGGTCTGCTTCCTTCCTATTCGCATGGACCTCACCAGACTTCATTATTTTATTTTCAAGGTAAGGATAAAGCAAAATCCACATAGCACAACAGTAGACTCCACCGGCAGAGATCACAGTTGTAAGGAACCTGAGCCTTACTGCAACCGTGGATCTTCATGTAAAACCAGCACATTTTCCAAGCCATGGCTCGGATACGGAGGAGAGGAACTTGGATATTGATATTACTGTTTGGGTGACAGGTTTTCTAGCATTCTTGCCACTAAGCTGCAAAGAGAAATTTCTATTTCTCAGTGATCTATTGATGCTTATCACATTCAGATTAATTCTTAGAGGAATCTATGTCCATATAAAGACTAGCAGATCCTGAAAGGCTGTTTACCAGAGCAAAGACCTTTAAAAGAAGAGTCATGTCTTAAGTGAAAAACAAAAACTAAGACATAAAGGAGGTCACAGAGTTTTACATACTGGTGTATATAAATCTAAAACCCAGGGCTTTAAAGCAGTTGTTAGAATCACCTGTGGGCAGGACGAAGGTGGTGGGAGGTACAGGCTGCAGCAGCAGGCGAGCTTTAACAAGTCCAGCAGTTGTCACCTTTTGTAGGCACCGAAACTCCTTGGCAGCAGTCTTAATCTCTCCTGTACGGAAAGTGTAAGGCTGCCACACAGGCTTTGCTTTTGCTAGCAACTTCTTGGACTAAACAGACATCCATAGCCCCTTGCAGCCTGCAGAGCACAGGCTGAAGGCCACTGGTCTAACCAGAAAGTATCTCACAGTTACTGCCATTTGCTGTGAGGTATCACCACCTAAATCATGCAATTTCTTAGAAGTGTGTGTCTGGGATTTTGTCATAGACACACATGACCAGTATCTTGTTTCAACTGTAGACTTTGAAAGTCCAGAATTGCAACTGAACCTCTCAGAGGCCTCTGGGTCATACTCTTCAACAACGGGTGATGGGGACGAAAGGATTATATTGCTTGGTGAAGTCTGAAAAGGGTCACTTGTCAGTCAAGAGAGCTAAGACAACTGTATTTGCATGCCTAACAATGAAACTTATGAGTGAAAGACTGAGTAAAACTGTCAGCTTTAAAAAAAAAACACTGTAAACATCAGGTTGAAGTGCTGGTTAGAAGTCCTCCAGCAGGCACAGTGGCACTGGTGAGGGGAGGACTCCGTACCCCTGCTATGACAGCTAGCTGCAGAAATCAAAGCAGCGAAATAGGAAAAGCCGAACTTTCCCACTCTCAGGGAAGTCAAACCAGAACAGGAATACACCACTGCTCAAAATCATGCCTGCCAATAACCATCCTGTGACAGTAGGTGGGCAGCATCTTTGGAGTCAAAACTGCAATTTCTGCATTATAGTACAGACTTTAAACTGGATGACAGCTGAATTCTGGAGAGGAGGAACTCTGCTCTCCTTTGGGGACAACGAGCACCTAGCACTACAGTCCCAGACTTTAGGTGTTAGGCAGGCAAAACTTGCAGGTGGTAAATACAATAATTTAAAGCATGCTAGCGTAGCTCAGAAATAACATATATGGAGAAGGAGAAAGGGTATTTCAGGTGAGATCTAACATATCATATTTATGGAGCTCTATTTTGCTGTTGCATAATATTGAAGAAAACCTCTTCGGCTGCTCCCGGCTTTCCCTGCCCCCCCCCCTTTTTTTTTTTTTAAATTACTTGCTAACAAAAATACAGGAAAATCCAATAAAATTACTTTGTTCTCTGTTCTAATACAAGCCAGTTTAATATAGAAAACACTATAATCAGAGTGACCAACTTCACTGCCTTATAGAGAAAATAACACCAGTCAATAACAGCCTACATCTGTAGCATTCACTGTTACCACCTCTGCATTAAAGAGAGAGGAGCATGTCAGGAAAAGTAAAAATCATGAGTTTTCCACAAAAAACATTAGGCAGCTTTGTCAGATCTATAGATATTTATCCATTTCTTATTCAACATGCTTCCTCAATCTTTTTTCTTTAGAGAAAAACATACTGGCTTTTTGTTTAAGAGACATTAAGTACTGGGTATAGTAGTTGGTACAAAGCTCTACCCCATATTCTAAAGACAATTTGGTTTTTCTGTTAGTGTTGGTTTTACCATTTCATGTCAACCAAGATTTCTCATGCTGTACAGATATTTTGATGACATCTCAATTTAGAGGATGCGGATAACTATTGTTAGCAATAATAAGTGGTGATGACAAGGGGCACGAAGCACACCTTTACTCTTCAACAGAACATGTAAGCTATGGATGCTGATACTGTAAATAAAATCAATGGTCCCACTTTATCACTGAATGAACCTCCAGAACAGGAGGTGCTAGACAGATCATAGCCTGATCTCAGATAATTATTTTGTAATGATCCTAGGTGAAAAACACTTTTTTTGCCGATAACCTGCAACCATAGGGAAGACTCAAAGCTTCCTTGGAAGCATACTATATCTGGCTTACTGAAACCAGTACTTTTTATTTTTAACTAAGTGTTGAAAATATTTCAAGAAGAATTGCCAAGCAAGCCTGGACCACCTGAGCCGGATATCTATCCTGCTTTGCTGTAATACAGTCTATTTAGGGCTGCCTCAGAAGGTCACTCATATTTCAATTGCTGCAATACATCACCACCTTATAAAATGGGAGAGAGTGATATCAGCAAATAAAATTGGTGCCTTGTCATGCCCTGGTACTGGCTTTCTGCTCCCAGGTGCAAGGTGTGATGTTAGGTTTAAATTTAAAGAATCTGAGTGACTAAACCTAGCTACAAACTCATGAGTAAAAGACAAACTGATAGAAGCATCGAGCCCTGGACCTCTAAGAGAACACACAACTGCACTGAATTTGACAGGGTTGAGGCATTTCAGTGCTCAATAGTAGTAACTCTAGAACTGCTAAAATGCAAATAGTGTATGACTTCAGCCACGATGAATTACATTACATTAAAAAAAACATGTTTCAGAATTTCTGTTTTACAGAAGGTCAAAATAAAAAAATCTTGACAGGATTCATTAAAACTAAAATCTTCAGACACTTTCAAGGTATGTCATTACATATTTCACAATTCATAAGTCAAAACTTGGAAAGGAAAATAACGTGTCTTTATTGATAGTCTGCCACAAATTACTGTATAAACGTAGAGTTACCCAAAAACGTATCTGCTACGTGGGAAGATCCTGAACATTGCAAGCATATCTGCAAAAAGTGGATGCTTTCTTATAGTAGATAACAGATGTTCTGTTACCAGCTCTCACTATAGTGCCATATGCAATTAAAGTATTGTTTTATACAAACTGTATGAGGCTCAGTAGTCACTGTCTCTTCGTTATTGCAAACACAGAGATGCATACTTTAACGTTAAGCCTTCACTGACTTCAGTGGGGCTCCCTTGTCTCTTAGGTGAGCTTGTACACAATGTTTGCAGGACTGGAGTTTATGACTACAAAAGCAGTGACAAGGGGGACGAGAACAGACATACTACAATAGGAATTCCAACAATTCAATGCATCCATCTTACTGAAGGAAACAGTATCTTTACATACTATTGAATGTTAAAAACAAACAAAGATGTTTAAGCACAAAGTATATATTTATACCAAATAAAACAACTGAAAAAGTATTACATAAAGAAAAATAATGTAACAGAACGTACTTAAGTACCTAACTTACAGTCATGCTCATATCTAAAAGTAACATTGGTAACTAATATATATAGTTTTTGACAAGGGTGCATTTAAGAGTTCTCTAACATACAACATTCTAAATGTGGAGAGTATTTTTTCCAAGATACAGAAAACAAATTATTTTACACAGGCAAACCTGTTAATTTGTATAAAAAACATGCTTGTAAGTGAAAAGGTCACTTTAGTACTAATTTACCAGATGTGTGAAAGCTATGTAGCGTTAATCATGTTGAAATTGTCTCTCCTCCTTTTGCATTGGTGAGCGCCAACACTGAATGGTACAATATTTGTTCTGTATGGTTTACTGACGCTGCAGCCTGTTTCCAAGCCGTAGCCCTGCGCAGGTGTTGAACAGCACAGTACTGTACAGCCCCATCTCTGCATGTAGTGTATTTATAACTAGAAGCTACTACAATTATTACAATGATTTCTGTTTCAATATATACATCAGTATAAAATACTACCCAAAACACTTTCGCATTTCAAACAATTTTAACCACTTCATCAAACAATGCATTTGCAGAATTAAAAAAAAAAAAAAAATCCAGATTAATGTTGATTGCCAACAGTACAGCATCTCTATGGTATGTTTCCTAATAAATGAGAGAACGGAAATGTATTAAAATCAATTAAAATAAGTATCACAAAACATAATTCATGTTAGAGCAGTTCAAGGATTCCCAGTTTGTCAGTATCTACCCTAAGCAGTGCTACCCAAATACAGTATAAGCCATTTAGTGTTTCTACAATGAGAAGAAAACATTCATATATTAAAGCTGTGACAAACACACAGAAGCAAGGAAAGAAAATTTGTTCTGTACTCATCCCTGTTGTAGCAAGGTACAGCATGTCAGGAGTTTGCACTCAGTGCATCGTATGTGCTATTATACCTGGATACAACTGTGGAAGACAACTGAAATGGAATCAACTCTGAATTTCCTTGCTGTTGTGGTTTTATGTCAGACCATTCAAGTTATAACAACTTAGTGTCTTTTTTTCCTGAAAGGAAGAAAGAGAAGAATTCATAATGAAATTGTAAAAATGCTACTAAAATCCCTATCTTGGACACAATAAACTGCTTTAGGAGCTACTGTGTCATTGCACAATATAAGTGGCCTATTAATCGCTGAATTATTGGTGTAGCAGAATGTATTTGTCATTGTGGATGTGTTTTGAAAATTGGTATTTTAAAACCTGCTTGTATCCCATAACAAGTCGCAAACAATTTTATTTATTTCAAACACTAAGATTATGTAAAGTAGTAAATGTAGATTTGTAGTGGCAAATTTCACATCTCTGCCTCTACTGCTTCAGTTTTAAAATGAGACTTGGTTCAGAGTTTTCATTCTTTATATTATCCCAAAACAGAACTACTTCTGAAGCATAAAAAAACTCAAATGATAATAATACGGGGTTTTTTGTTGTTTTGTTTTGCTGGTTTGTTCCAAACTTGAAAAATAATCAATGTCTTTAAAAAAAAAAACACAAAACAAAAAAACCCCAAAAAATCTCTCCCCAGGAGAAGTCCCTGCTAGCTGAGATTTTTTCCAAAACCAAGTTTCACGCTTACAGTATCTTTATAGCCATGTTATACACCCTTGAAAATAAAGGCTCATGTTGAGAATGGTGACAGGCCCTTAATTATAGAGGTGTTAACTGATGACACTATTTTTTATCAGAAAAAAACAAAAGCCCCACAAAACTTCATAGCTTATACTGAAAGTTTGATTCATGCTCATTTTGTTCATTTAAAAATACTCTTTGGAAACTGTGTCAACTCCTGCAGACAACTTAGTGATACATCTTTTCCTGTTAAAATAAAGATAATTCATATTCACCTCTACCCCATGCTAAGCTCTACTACTAATATACACTTCATTACCTGCTCATGTCACCATCTAACACATATCTTTACATTCTTCTACATATAGTGTCCAGGGCTTATTTTTCACCAAACAGAATTTGATAACTATTACACTTAGGAGTTTTTCTGAGGATTTTTTTTTTTTGGTGTTCTAGCCTTTTCATTGCAACTTAAGAGTGATATTAACAGTTCAGACTTTTTCCATGCTAACTTAAGAGAAACTTTTCATAATTTTTTTTCCCATTAAGGATTTTAAAATCTAAACTCACTTAGATATCAAAACTGAAAACCAGAAGAGAGATTAGATGTATCTGACATTTTAAAATGGTTTCTGCTACTTTAAAATGCATTTTAAAATTGTACATACAGCACTTAGGATTCTAACTTTTACATTGCTGCAATAAGATTCTAATTCAAAATCTTGCAAATAAACATGAAAAATAAGCCACTGGTCATGAATTCTAATGGATTACATTCAAAGCTAGCCTTTAAAAAAATAAAAAAAGTTACAGGCAAAACATACTGGTTTATGTACTCACTAGCTTATCAGGCTACAATAGGCATGTTTTAAGTATAAAAAAGCAGACAATTCAGATTTAAATAAGACTATGTGAAATCAGGAAAAAACCCTTAGATTTCACTATTAAAAAAAAAAAAGAGAACACCTATAATTACTTCCCATCCTACAGCTACAGTTAAACCAACTAACAAAAATAATCAAACTATTTTTGACAAACAAAAGTTAGGCTAGAATATGTGGCAACAATCAAAGTTCATATATGTTTCTATGTAAAATGACTCATGATTTACTATAACATAAAATATGAACAAGAGCACTTTGTGACTAATGAAAGAGCTACTAGTAGAAACACTTAATGCCAAACAGTCTTCAGCCCTCCTTTAAGTTGTATCTCCAAATCAGTATTGACTTCTTTTGACCAGATACATCATTTTTGGCTTGTCACCCCAGTATGTCATGTTTTACCACTTGCCACAGGCAGCAGGAGACAACTAGCTGAGCAAACTACAAGCAGTGACATGCAGAAATTAACTCTCAAATCTGAGTACTTAGATAAAATGATATGCAAGCGCACACTAGGACAAAAGGAATGGCATTCGTCATCCAAATAGGCTCATCACCCCTCCCCACCCCCCTTGAACAGTAGTTGCAACAGCAATAGAAAAAGATCAAGAAGATGTCTGTTCTTCAGAGTCAACTGTGGAAAAAAGTCAGCAATATATAACAGCAGCGATGGACAAGGAAGAGCAAAATGAAAAGAATCTTGTTGAATATCTGTTCATTTACTTTTTCTGAACACAAGCCAAAGTGTGCCACACTGGCTTGTTCTGAACTTCAGATACAGATGTCCTAATCTCCTTAGATCCTTCACAGATTTAGAATTCAGTCTCCCTGAGGCCCCTATAACCAAGTAAGAAAACTCTCTTTATCTAGCTTGGTGGCTGCCAAGACAGATTCCATGTCATTAAGGATGTCAGAGCTCAAAGCCTCTTGCAGACTTGGCATCAGTTCTTCTCCTTCTATATTCATCCCATCTCCTTCCAGTGTCCCAAGGTCCACATTTGTCCCTGGAATGGCTTCAAGGTAGTCTGGGAAACGGTTCTGATGGGACGGTATGTTACTTTGGCTGATACTGTCACCTAGTTATAACACAAAGCAAGATGGATATTAAATATACTGGAAGTACTAAACCCACAATTTATCAGGACAACTGGTTATATGTCTTGCATCATACAAGCAACATGATTCATAGAAATCCATCACAAAAACCAAAGATGACTTGACTGCGTGCAGATGTACAAAGAACATGCCTTTGTTTCAACGTTTTCACCTCTTGACCCAAATCTCTACGTATCTTTGATGTCATTTAGCATATTTTAATTTTTATGCTTAAAGGAAAAAGACAATACTGAGTCAAACATTGTTTTGCAGCAGTATTAGCAACACTGGACAAGGCACTATTCTTAGGTCTGAACAAATGATATTACTTAAAAAAGCAAATGAACACTCAAATTCCATATAACAGGAGTGATACTATTTATGAGTAATCACCCATCCTCTCAGTAGAGTTGATTACAAGTTATGTTTTTCACAAATCTATCCATAATATTTCTATTAGAGAAACAGAAGAAGGTAGAAAAACAATGCAAAAATTATCACAGCTTCTCAGAGTTGCTTGTTTTCATTGCAAATGGATACAAGTATATTTGGAAAACATGCATTAAGGCTGTACACAAAAACAGACCTGTATCCATCTCATCAACACTGTTCAGGAAGTCATCGGGGGTTCTGGGGACACTGTAACTGCTCATGCTAAGTCCACTATCTGTGCTTTCATCTCTGGAGTGATATGTTCCACTGTAACAGAAGAAAGGGAGGAAAAAAATGAGGGTAGAGTACTGAAGAAAATAAAATAAATGCTTGTTTTTGAACCAGTTCAAGGGCTTTGAAAACACTGCTGTTAGGAGAAATGCTCTATTCTAATCAAAATCTGAAGCCTTTGTCTGTGTGAGATACCTGTGTTTTATTTTATTTTATGCAGACCTTTTCCAAACCATTGGAAGCATATCACAGATAGTCCCTAATTATTATAAAAATAATAATAATAACAGCATACCTTTTCACACTTCTATAAGGATAAAAAAGTATTTCTAACTACTAAAGGCCCCATGTTTAACCTAACACTGAAGTCTATTTTTAGGTCACTGCTGTTATAAATAAGAGCTATAGTTGGAACTCCTTTAGTGATTTTTCAATTGCTTCCCACTGTTGCATTACTACTAGTTCAGTCATACATTTCACGGCAAGAGAGCACCCTAATATAAATCAAATACTGGTACAGAAGCCATCCTGTAAGCAAATCCTGTTCAGAACAGTCTTGTTGATGGAACAGTTAACAAAACAGTGATGGCATGGGACCTTACATGCATTCGCTGCCTTATTGCCATCTGACTGCCAGTGGAGCGAGGAAGACCAAGAAAGCTGCAGCGCGCAATTTGGGATGGGCCGGGGGGGGGAGAGCAGGGAGGGAAGTAGGCCAGTGTATTGAGTTTACATAGCAAGGTTTTCGTAGCAGGGGGGCTGCAGGGATGGCTTCTGTGAGAAGACACCAGGAACTGACCCCATGTCAGATGCAGACAGTTCCAGCTAGCTCCAAAATGGTCCTGCCACTGCCCAAAGTTGAGCCGGTCAGTGATGCTGGTGGCACCTCTGTGATAACATATTTAAGAAAGGGTAAGGAATGCTGCACAGCAGCTGGGAGACAGGAGTGAGAAGATGTGAGAGCCCCAGCCCTGCAGACCCTCAGGTCAGTGCAGAAGGAGGGGAGGAGATGCTCCAGGCGCCGGAGCAGAGATTCCCCTGCAGCCCGTGGGGAAGACCCTGGTGAGGCAGGCTGTCCCCCTGCAGCCCAGGGAGGTCCATGGTGGAGCAGATCTCCACCTGCAGCCCGGGGAGGACCCCACGCCGGAGCAGGTGGGTCCCCGAAGGAGGCTGGGACCCTGTGGGAAGCCCGCGATGGAGCAGGTTTGCTGGAAGGAGCTGTGGCCTGCATAAGCAGCTGTAGAAACATACCATTACCTCCCTCCCCCTGCATCTCCTAATACCCAAGCTTCACAAAATATTTTCAAAATCTGTATTTCTTCAGGTTGTGGTAGCATTCACTGAGAATCCTTACTGATTTTCCAGCTTGAATACTAAATGAAGATCAACTTGACTTACTGTTTGAATTAGCATTTGAAGACATACTGATCCTTCCCATAACGTGCTCATGAAATACATAGTGTATGCCTTTTTGTCAAGTATGAAAAACCAAACAGATGATGGTTGAACAGCTATTCAATATCGGATGCAAGTAGAACGCCATCAGCCATAAATATATATATATATGTATTAGATTTCACGAAGACATCTTTGCCACACAAGAAAGAAAACCTAACATTTCTTTATAGTTAAATCATAAATATTTATTTTATTTTTAGATTGATTTAAAAATAGTATCACCACACATTTGATAACAATCCTAATAATTAAGCTATTTAAAACTTATGTGACAAAAATGCTGGTTTACTTCATGGGACCAAATACTAAAAACAGAACTGAGACTATGCTGAACTAAATCACTCTAGTAGAGGCAGCTTTTTGGCTGCTGCTCTCATACTTGGAATGTCCAGCCCTTCTCTTCAAATCACTCTTTAATACACATTTCCTCTTTCTTCAACAAGGATTTCTTCATTTAGTAGTCACACCACCCAAAATTACCACACGCAGCTAAACTGCATTACTCAAAATTGAGTGGATGCTTCCTCAACTAATACTTGTTAGAATATGTGTATACAAAAGAAATCCCAATTTAGGAGTTAAATGGAGAATTACCATCACTACCAATATAAATCTAATAGACAAAAACATATAAACAGAGTGGCAAACTAAAAAGTGAAATAGTCTAATAAAGTCTGCATTGCTGGATGTCCCATTCAAAAAATAAAATATACCACAATGACAGTAAGAACTGAAGACAGCAGGCAGAAGACTGACTACATAAATCAAAACACTACTGTATATTTTCTCAAATTGCTCCAATGTAGCAATTATTTTCTGAGATTTTTCAGATGTTCTGATTATGTAGGCAGTGGAAAATATTCAACTACCTAAGCTTTGCATATTCAACTTTGGTACCCAAAGTTAGGAGGACTGTCTCACCAGGAAATTATATATACCCTATAAACATAGAAGTATTTCTCTAAGTCTGAACTTAATGGACATCAAGGAGATCTTTAGGGCACAACTACTGGACTGCTGCATCCAATTCAGAGATAGCAACACATATCCACAAATTCCTTTTTTAAAATTCCTTTCCCTTATCCACATGCCAGAATTAAGTGTGGTAATGTACATAAAATTACTTAGGAGGGACAATGCTCAAACGAAAATGCAAATTAAGATATTGTGAACTCAAGTCAGGTACAGGTTTTCAGTATTTTGCATGGGGTAAGGGCTACAAAAAAAGCCCAGTTAAACATATTTGCAATTAGGCAAGTAGTATCTTTTTGCACTTTACAGAAAATAGTCCTTGCTAATTATCAACCTGCCAAAAAATTACAGACAACATGAATTTGCCTTTTCTAGCTTTTTTTTTTTCCTGTTTCTAATTAATGGTAAAGATCCATCATTTTATATTTCATGCGTGTAGACTCACAATGGATAAACTGCGTTAGTCCACTGCCATGGCCATTTGAAACTTGAAGATGTTTCTTTCAGGTCAAAAAACAGGTTTTGAAGATGTGAGTATTCTATATCATTTAAGAACAAATTTCAAAATATACCTGGGCTCAATGTATGATGGCAACAGCCTTCCAGAAATTCAAGCTAGTATGTTACTATAACACATAAAGGCAATCATCCATCTACAGAGACTTCTCATAGGACAGCAGGTCAATTTTAAGATTCCTTGTCCTTTTTATTCCTTGGGACAGGGCCAGCACAGTTAAGGCTCACACCAGATCCAAGGATTAATTCTATGGAGGACAACCCCTCCCTCTAATAAGAAATGAAGTTTTCTAATCAGATTTGTCTGTGGAGGAGGTAAGTCTTCCTGAAGGGCTTATCCAAAATTTGGAAATACCTCTTACTTCCTTAGGGAGAGTTTAATAACAAAACATTACTTTCTTCTCCATGTGTAAGGCTTTTTTTTTTTTTTTAACTTGGTTTTCTCCAATATATACAAAGCACTGCGTACCTTGAGACAGAAACTTTTTTTCTCACTCTCACAGTAGCACACATAACACTAGCACAGAAAATACTTCATGCAGTAGGCGAAAAAGCTTAAGAGCAACAGATGTTATTTACATAACCTAAACTATATGAATGACAACAGATTTCACTGGCAAGATGGAGGCTATGTTCTTGCACCATCTCCACTGAACTTTACTAATTTTGAGAATTAGAGTGAGGATAGAGTATATGAAATGACAGAAACATCTCCTGGAAAAGGCAGAAAATGAAACAAACTTAAGCTAAGCTGATGGAATATCAGTAACTGGAAAAGTTACATGGAATGACAGTACATTTTTAGGGATGAAGAACCTGAGTGTGTGATATTAGTAACATGAAGTTATTTAACAGAACATGGGAAGGTATTTATAATTGCAGGAAAGGTTTACAAAGATTTTAACTGTTTTCAGCATCTAAAATTACGGCAGGTATTTAAGCTTGCCCTACTCCAAAATCATGCCAGTTCTAACATGACGTGGACTTATTACCTTACAAGCAGGTTTGAAACTGTATTGGTGGCAAAACCCATGGAAGTCAAGATTTACATTGAAAGAATCAAGATGAATTTTATGGGGTTTTCCAGGAGTATAATAATGTACCATTAAAGAGAAGGACGAGTATGTTGTTATAGTTCATGAGCACTTACAATAAGCATCCTAAAGTTAGGATAACACTTCAAGGTAATGCAGAAAAGCAGTGATGAACTCTGACAGAATATGTAATTTTTCCCTTTTATGGTAGGCGATACTGAGTTGATATCAGTTTAGAATGCTGGCAAAATACAGTCCAATGAAGAACTACAAAATTAACTACTCCAACTTAAGATCAACTACTTGATACTGCTGAAAGGTCAGTAGATTTTTACGCCATTAATTAAAAGTTTATGTGGCTTGGAGATTTGACTGTTCTACCATTTTCACCTTTTCTTTCCAGCATGCTAAGCAAAAAATACAGATACAATTTCTCAAGCTGCAGAAATTTCTCCAAAGCTGTAATGGTTAGTATGAAGTATTTTCAAGCTGTAATTAGAACAGTATTTCCAACAAAACAAACACTCCAACTTAGAGGGATTAAGGAAAAATTTATATGAAAAAGACTAGTCTATACTGTAAAAATCTAAATCCTGAATTAGAAGACCCACTTCAGAATAATACAGCATTTAAAATGAAACATGCCACTGTTTGCAGACCTAACATTAGCAGAGTAAAAATACTGCTAAATTAAATACCCAAAGTGGAGGGGAAGGGTGAATGGAGAAACCTTAAAATGAACCTCAAGGTGTAGTCCTAAATGTGCCTTAACAGTTCATTTGATCTCATAGCAAGCTATTCACAAATTCTTCTGAGACAGTAATTTGAAGTGACTGTTAGTCAACAGATTATGCAGAGGCAAACATGTTATGACTTTGAATAAAAAACCTTCCTACAAGTCTGAACAGACTACTTCCTCCCACAGGAGACAGCTTTTAATCCTCAACTTTTACTAGACTTGCCATTTAAGGAAAGATTCATTTACAGCTGTGGCTTTTGGCACAGACAGATGTTCAAAATAAACTATTACATGCACCAAACAGAATTCTAAATCAATTTTTTTCCCCTCTAGCAGCTACTCCTACAAACCTGTTAAGAAAGGGATCAGAACTATTTGTAGTCATTGTTCTCAGTTCCTGAGACATTCCAGGAGATGACACAGGATTTTGAGATCCACCGTCTTGTTCCATTGTTGGAAGCTGGCTACGGAGAGCCAATTCCTAGAACAGGAGGAGGGGGAGAAAGAAATATCATGTTAGGCATTTGAATACACTTTTCAGATAAATAAACACATGACATTATAGGTAATTGAGGCTTTTACTGTTTGCAGTTACAAGATTTCAATAAGTTTCTGAAGACAAAACAAGAACTTTTACTGGCTTCAATGACAATGAAAGTTCCACCAGTCAAGCCCAGTATTACAGAGACATCACTGTAAATATATTTATGGATATATATATCTGTATGTTTATATAAATCTTTTCTAGTTCACTTCAATATCCTTTTGCTAAGTCTATTCTTAAGATCAAAAAAAGAATTGTTAACACTATATGACCCCTAAGATATGTCTGTCTAGCTCTGCTGACTAGTACTTTTTTCCCATTTCTTTTAAGTTCTGATTTAGTCCCTGGTTTCCTTACCTTGCTTGTTTCATTCAGCAAAGTTTAAAGTCTTTCCCTACAAGTTCCCATTCACTCCTCCTGTTTGAGGCATGCATTTTGAAATTTCTAACTGATCAAATCAGTGATTTGTCCCACACATAAATCTTAAAGCTCTTCAAAGGAATTTCTTAGTAAAACTAAGACACTGCACTTCTGAAGTTATGAACCTAGACTGCATATATGTTTTTACACATCTGACTGTGCACCAACTTGAATCAATTCATCCATAAAGCTTGTCATTACTATTTAATGAAACTAAGTTTTAATATGCACAAAATTAAAGGTGGATGGAGATAAGCAGCATTTTACATAATTTCCAGTGCCCCCTCTCTCCCTTTTTAAATAGGTAATCCATGAGTTACACATGTAAAAAATAGAATAACTTTCTTCAAGCAGCTCTCCTAAAATATCATCAATAGCTCACCAAGTCTGTGCTTTGTTAATGTAGAGACTGGTAAAGAAATCTATTGACTATCTTGTTACCCTTATTAATTAGTAGTATGTGATTTCCAGGCTGTGCCTGGGAAGCTAATCTCAGGCAAAACCAATCTTGTCACTCTTGACAACACTCAATATTTCTCACTTGTAAAATAAGAAGCCTTCATCCATTCTAAATTAAGAGCCTAAGGACTACTGTAGACTTTTGATATATAAAAATAATCTTTCTCCAATTCTTCTTCAAAGTGATTTCTTTTTAAAAAAGTCTAAGGCTATTTTATTTTCCAGCAGATTGTGCCAAATATTGAATGCTTCCCTACACCTTTTTTTTTTTTCCCCCCTTTGCTAATCTGCATATGCTTCAATCCCATTCCTGTGGATTATTATTCTACATATTCCTTTAATATCAAGTTTCATGTTCGTACTAGTTTTTCTCACTCCAGCTGATTACACCTTTGCAGAAAGTGTACAAACATACCCCTGGTTTTTGTGTTCATCACACCCAATTGCCTACTCCAAGTAAATCCAGTCCTCTGCTCACCATCACTTACTTGGCCACTGTTCTAATAAACAGTAATAATACTCCTCCTCATTTTCAGATCACAGGATGGTAGGCACCTTTTAATCATTTCTATAGGCTTATCCATCTGATTTTCATTTGCTTATGTAATAAAACCAAGTGCAAAGACTATATTATAAGGTCTTACAGCTAAGATATTATAAGGTCTTAGCTAAGTTTACAAAATTCTATCAGTCACATCAGCCTTGATACAAGAAGGTTGATATACAAGTGGACTCAATCCATTTAGGAAAACAACAACAACAAAATGTTCTTTCCTGGAATGCTTCCCAAATGGTGATCTGAGGAAGGTAGAAGGCCTTAGAGCAGCCATCCCAGAGATGGCTCAAGAACTGCTCAATCACACCACAATCTTTATGCCATTCCTCTGGAGACTAGTATTCTTCCCAATGTCACCTGAGCCTTCCCATCTCTGAGAAACTGCCTTCCTGTGGTAGCTACTTTTAAATATTTCTATCTTGCTAGCTGTCCAATGAAAGAGGAAGGAAGGAAAAAAAAAAACCCACCCAACTTGATTTTGCACCACTACTTCTGGAACGTTTTCAGCCTTGGGTTCATACCTGGAATACAGTACACCTTTCTTCACTCTGATAGCAGAGCTGTCAATCAGGGAGTGCTCTGCTCTTACGTACCTACAACTGCCTCGCTGTGGCAAGAATGCTCTGTCCTTTTCCCCTTCCCTCTTGCTTTGATCTGTGCGTTGTGTTTTTATTTCCTTGGGCTGCAGTCCCTGACTAGGATGAAGAAGTGGGGCCAAAAGTGCCAGTAGCCTGCGGAAGGAGCTTAATCACACACCAGTGCCCCAAAGAGTGATGACAAAGCAAAATCAACACAGAGTCATTTCTCTATGTAAAGCACTAAAGTGACATAGTATCTCATTGTGTGATAGGCCTGGTCTTTCCAATCAGCACTGCCTCTTGATGCAATAGTTTTTAAAACAAAAAGGGGCAAGGAAGGAGAGAGAAGAGAAATCCATGCAGGTCCCCTTTTCAAGAGTTACTGACACCAGGAAAGAAAACATGCACAAATTTCTCTTCTGTACCTTACGAAAAAAAGTCATTACAAAGGAATAAGCAATTTGGAAAAATGGGAAAGTTACCTTCGCATTTTCTAAATCCTTAGAGGGTAGGAGAGATTGAAGTTTCGTCAATATATAAACTTAAATAGTACGGTAAAAACAAATGTAGCTCAGATACTAGCCAGCTAAAAAAGAAAAATCACATTTCACTGAAGGCCCACTAAAAAGAGATGTATTAAACCAGGAGAGAGAACTGTATTTTGCTTATTCTTTGGCACATACAACATAGTAAAATAAGGCTTTTTAATATTAGTACTACTTTTATCCTTGTTTCAACAACATTGCTAAAAGTGCAAAACTACAACTATTTTTAACTATTTGTAAGTAGCATTACTGCTACTTTTTCAGGAGGCAGAACTACAGCGCTTCCGCCTAGAAAGAATGTTATTCCATTACTCATTCCAGTAATAAATTTCTATCTGGGGAGTCTGAAAGAGAAAGGAATTACCAAAAAAGACGAGCTCTTCAGAAACAAATACAGAGCAATTTTTAATCATTCCATAAGATAAGCAAAGTTTTCTACAAGCCCTGAAGAGTGTATTAAGACTATTTTTCCTAAAAGGTGCATGTAATGGAAGCTAAAGTTGTGTTGCTTGGAGAATGGTCTTTTCATTTCTTCTTCCTTATAAAACTGATTTTCAATAAAAAAGTTATGCCTTTCCTATACTTAAAAAAAACCTATGGGAGTGTACAAGCCTCTCCCAGCTCCAAACAGAGCAATGTGAACTCTAGGCTTTTAGTTCATGCTTTAAAATATATCCTTTATTAGAAGTACTTAAAGTCTGGAGGCAAAAATAAAACCATGACAAAATCCTGGCTTAGATTTCTATAACTTGATCTCATCCTCTTTTTTGTAAGTATGTCAAACTTTTTTTTAAGTACGTCTGGGAAAATAAAAGCTTAGCATTCCTATTGTTAACACAAAAGCTGAATTTTGGTTATTACATAAAGACCAAAATGATCTCTCATCTCCTTAAGCAAAGTAGTTTTAAAAATAAGGTCAGCATCGTGTAATTTATCTGGTTGACCTTATAAATTTTTTTAAAATAATTGCATACAGATTAAGTTTTACATGAAGTTCCAGGTCATTCACACCATGTCCAAATTAACTTTATAAAATTACTCTTTTCAGCGCATTTTTATCTTCATCGTGCTTTTGAGGAAAGGTAAAAGACTCCCTTGTGCAACTCACGTATCATATGCTTACTGTATTAAACATATGATATGCTACTCAACTTGAATTGATATATCCTTATAATTGAGGGTTTTTTGGTAAATTTACTTTAAAAGGTCCAATTGTAACATTTCTGCCCCGAAACACTGCTCAACTATCAAATGATCCACAGGCTTCATTCAGCCAGGGTGGGAGAGAAGTGTTAGGGGAAAGAGAAGACCACAACACTTATGGGCAGACTTACAGCACCAGTTATTTCTTCAGACGAAGTATTTATATTCTTGTTCGAGGGCCACAAAGTTACAGTATATGTACAAAAGACTCAGGGAAAACACATGGACAGATGAAGACGAGTTCAGCAATGAGGAATTATGCAATTAGTGAAGAGTAAAGGGGAAGAATAAATCATTCAGTGTTGCAATCATAAAAACCAACAAAATTAATTTAAGAGGTGATACTGATAGAGTGATAATTAATTGTATTGTATACACTTGCCAAAAAACTCGATGCTACGCAGAGCATTGCAAGTGCAGATAAGGCAGCATAAATTTGAGTAGACATTTGTAAATAAAGTCTGGCTTCTTATCTGGTTTTGCAGTCCTTTGCTGTGCCACTGCTTCATACTCCTCTTGCTGTCTCTCTGCCCACGGCTTCAGTACTGCAACTGCCCAGCCGAGGTGTCTCAGAGCACCAGTAAGGCAGGTACGTGTCAGCAGGAGTCAGCAATCGTGAAGGCCACGCAGAGCTGGATGGCCTCCCTCTACCGATTTTTGTTTGCTTCTAGCAAAAGCTGTTATTCACGGCCATCTTGTACTCAGGTCAACATGACTCATATCTTCTGCTGACCAATTGCTTTAGCAGTTGCTTTAGCAATTGGTACTTCTGTGATTAGGTTTTGCAACTGCAAACAGCACCAGTGACTCCAGGAAATCCATTGCAGTGAGCTACAACTCCTGTACAGACACAAAATGTGTCCTGAAGCAATTAGGGGCATAAAAAACAATGGCAACGAACGCAGATTTGATTTACTCTACAGACTTTTAGACTGGGTATTTATCCATAAAGATCTAAATTCACAAGCAATCAACAAAATTATTTTGTTAAATGCTGTGAGTGGAATCAGAGCTTCTGAATTTTCAAGTTACTCATATCTTTCCTACTGTGTAACTTCTAGCTACCAATGCTCAGCATTTCCCACTTAAGCCAACAGAGCGTGAAACACAAATTCTACAGCTCTTGCCACACAAACACGTTTCACTTACTTCTATGGTTTTCAATAAGGAATGAAGCTATACTATTTCGGAAGCTGAAGAACATTTAAAGCACTTCGTTTCCAAGATGGCTGAACAACAGCAATGTTGCTGTTGCAGTAAAACTAGCTGAATTCCACTTTTTGTATGTTTTGATGGCAGCCAACATACCCTTACCCCCCAAATCCAGCCACACAGGACTCCCTTTCAGTAATGCTTGCCTATTTATGTCCAATCATGCTTGCATTTTCTAGACAGTCTTTAAAGTAGTACCTTAGTGTACTGCTCACCAGAAATACCAAAGACTTAAATAATAATTAGGTCAAGGAACATCTCCATAATTTCTAGAGGACATCCAACTCCAAGCTGAAATTGCCAATGCTTTACAAAACTTTCTGTTTTATTTAATCGTGTTTAGAAGAAGCAGAGTTTGTTAGTCAGGACCAAGGAAGATGTGTGCTTTGATCTCTTAATCACTGTGGGTCACAATCCAGGGGCAATTCCAAAGTGACTTTTTACTTATCATTACAGGCAGCATGTTCTTACCCCTCCCTTCAGCTGGAACTAGCATTTGCACAGCCATACACTAAGACAAGTCAAAAAAACAACCTAGCTGAAAAATAATTTTTCTGATAGATCAGGTGTCTGATCCGTCTTGCAGTGTAGCCACACCAATGCTTCAGCTACTAGATTATGAAAAAACAATGTTAGACATATCCTGTTCTGCTGCCTTATTATTAAGGCAATCTCTGGCAGACAGCTGAGTTTAATGTCTTAAAACTGCTGCAGTTCAGTTTGCCAGATCATGTCTATCAGACCTCTCAGTTAGAAGTCATTTTATTAAGAAGAAAGTATTTTGCTTAAAAAATACCACATAACTCCTCAGCTGGAGTCTTCAGCCCCAGTTTAGGATGGCTCTAGACAGCTGGTTAAGCCTTCTCCTGAATTAATTTCTAAAGTCATGGCACTGCATAGGTGTGCTGCCTTACCTGTAAGCCTCATGGTACTCCACAACAAAGCTCTGTGCAACTGATGCAGAGTAAATGACAGGTACATGACAGATTATCTGAACTAACCTTTAGCTACTTAAAATACAAGCGCCTTCCTAGAAACAGATACCTACTTAAATAGAGGCAATATGCTAAAATTTGTTATTACATGCTGAATTTACTACCATAAACTAAAGTCAGTTCATTAATTACAAAGATTTTTGGAAGGTAGTCCAGTGAATAACAATGGTTTGTTACCTAATGAAGTAAAATATTCCTGCTAACAATAACGTAACAACAGTTCAAAGAAAACTGAGATAAATGCATACAAAATTGATTTCTGTCACTTGGAATCTTCAAGTTACAATGTGGTACATGCTGCTCAGCTCCCTTATCTGCATGACAGTTTTTCAGTAATATTTTGTTATTGGTTTTGAAGAGTAAGAATTTAGTAGCAATTTCTGTTCATTGTGTAAAAGAAAAATCTAACAGAAAACTTAAACCACAAGGAACAAAGCAAAACTTAGTACTAGAGCTATCAAGTGAGTAAAACACAACAAAAGGACAAATATAATACCTGAAATTTCTCATTTTAGTGGAAGTAAATATTGTTTGTGACTACTGATTAAAAAAAGTTCAATCAGAAGCAAAAATTTTAAATGGGAAAAAAACTTTGTTCAAAAGTATCTTGTTCTTCACTGTATCTTAGCTAGCCCTCCTCAAAACTTTTCATATAATGGATCTCTTCAGAATAAGACATATCACAGACCATTTTCTCTACCAAATAGCAAGCAATAAGGCAAATTAAAACCAAGGGACACAATACAGCTATGAATTTGCTGCAAGTATCTTTTAATTTTCTTCCTGTACCTTGTAAATGTACTTTTAAAAAATGTTTCCGTATATCAGTGATCGTATCTTCACTGGTCAAAAAAGCCATGTTCAAAGACTAAATGGCTGGCTTCAGTACCTTATCTCTGTTTAAAAAACAAACAAACAAACCTCCCCTCCCAAAACAACCAACCAACAAAAACCCAACTAAAACCCAACATCAAGCCCTCCCCGCCAACACAAATACCCTTGACAAAACCAGGACAAGTCATTTATGTTGTTAATCTAGGTGGGCTTTAGATAACACATGAGGAACGGGAAACGAGAAATTCAAGGGACAGCAGTGTTTGGGATTCACTAAGAAACTAAAATATCTATTGCCCATGATTTCTACCAAGACTTGAAAACAAGTATATCTTGTTATTTAAAGACATATCACAGGGAAGAGAAAAACAAACCAAAATGTAAGTCCTCAGTAAAATTTCCATCTTCACTAACAGCATGGAAGTTCAAGAGTACAGAATTCAAGACAGTACTTGTTTTTAATGATGTCTTCCTTACTTTCTAGAAAATGTCACAAATCTGACAGTAACACAGCTTTGTATCGGTGTACATGCAAAGTGACTGAAAAAAAATCTTTTACTGAAAAATAGTAATAGTGTCTTAAGAAATAACTACTGTCCTGGAACACTGGAAATCTTCCCAACTAAGCTGATGAAAGGTGTCAAACACCAATTAAGATGAACTTTTAAAAAAACCAGAATCATAGGAAACTAAAATAATATTCCAAACCCAGTAACTATTCAATACTGTAAGTGCTTATATTTTACGCAGTAAGAGCAAAGATGAAAGAAAAAAAAAGAAGACACAAAACCAAGTGATTCAGCAAACAGTGACAGACTGGCCATATGTCTTTGCAGATTCTTCACTGAGTAGGGGAATTTCCAGAATGTCACTCAAAAGTTTATAAGAAGTAAGTCCGGGGCAACAGAACAGAGAGCATGAGAGGTACTTCATAAAATATAAGGCACAAAAGAATGGAGACAATTAACAGAAAGCACATTCCAGGTATGCAGGACTACCAAGAAAGCAGCACAGGGATAACAGAAAGGTAAGTTGGAGAGCACAACTGAGCAAAGTAGCAAGGAAGCAGGGCTGTATCTGGTTCTCAGACAGGGATCTCCATGCAGTGCTAGAAACAAGCAGCAGATACGGAATGAGTGAGCACATAGAGAGGAACCTATCACATAAACAGCTGTGTAGTATGCTGGTCTTACTAGCAAATACCCTAATACTAGCGGCAGACAAATAAGAAATCTTCCAAGTCTTAGCACAAGAAAGTAGTCTGCACAACATCCAAGAATAATGCCATCAGTACCTCAACATTATTTGCCTCTATTTCTTTCCATCATATACTGGAAGGCAAGAAATCTGTTACCTAACATCTAGCGAATTTTATGATTTATACAAAAGTTGACTTGTCATTTACTTTAGGTGAGACACTGTTCACAGCCGGATGCTAATTGCAGGAAAATGGAAGGAGAGCTACTGGGGATGGAGAGAAAGTCAAGTTACTCAATCTCTTAACTAAGACAGGTAGGCATCTAAGGTGTTCACACATAAATGATGATGAGCCTAAGTAACTGGACAGATGGTTGGTGTTTTCAAATTCCTAGGATGTATCAATAGCTCTTGTTTATACACAGTAAATATGGAAGTTGTAATTTTTGCTTCAAATACCTTCAACTTCGACATTTTTAGAATTATAATAAAACACACCCTCATTCAAACAAGAAGAGTCTTTTACAGTACTTGCCACAAAAGATGGGGCTGAGCAATTGCTTAATCTTTCCAGGAGGTATTTCAGTGCTAATGCTTCCATACATAACACTTTGAGTGTTAGTGTCACCACAGCATACTACAGTATCATGGCAGAGAGATAAAAACTGGCAAGAATACAATGTTCACTCAGTACCAAAAATCCTGAACAAAGATATCAATACAACATTGGCACTGTATCCAGGTTACACGGACAAAAATGTCAAGAAGGAAGAGGAGGTTGGGCTGGATGCAGGATGTTGGACTAGATGACCTCCACCAGTCCTTTCCAACCTATTTGATTCTGTGATTAAGAAAAGCTCAGAGATCCAGTTAAAAGTTAAGGAATACTTCTCAGGTTTTTTAATCCATAAAAAAGAGATAATTCATTAGAGGTGAGCTTCAAGAATGCTGGTGTCATATAATTTCTTTACAAATGGAAGACCTTGGCAATCCCTCTCTAAAATAGACTTAGTCTTCCCAGAATTAAGAGCACTGAACATATCAAGATTTTATTTTCAGTATTTCTTAAAAGAACATCTAAAATTTAGCAAGAGAAGCTATTATTCTTCCCCCAAGCACAGCTTTATCATCATGAAAGCAGATAATCCCTCTAAATTTCATTAATTTTATTCACAAAGGAAAGAAAGGATCTGTCAAAAAGAAAAAGTTGACTGAAGAAATGTTCATTCTTTCTATAGATTTTTCACAGATTCACAAGCTTGGCTATGACCTGACAGGATGTACAGATTGGGACTTCAATAGCAGCATCATTGGAGAAGGCAGACAACATTTGCCTCTACAGTACAAGGCCTCAAGAAGCACTTAGAGAACAATTTCCATAAGCAGTTCTCTAAGCACCTTCTTCCATATGTGGTTGCTCACTACATTATTGAAGTGACACATGAAAACACAAAAAATACATTTAGATCATACGACATGAATAATCTAGTATTATAGAACTTTTAAGTTTACACGATTGCCTACTTTTCTATCTACCAGATCACTCAAACACAGCTTGAGTCATTAGCAAATGCAGACTAATAAAACTGATCTCAGGCAGGTGAGTATACAAGTGAGCCTGGTATGAAGCCACTTTACAGGTAACTGGAATCCTGATTTTTGCATAAAACCTTTCATCAGTTCCCATCCCAAACAAAGCAGAGTGACCACTACATATAAGTTTAATTAACTATCAATAAGGTCCCTGTGAGTTTTTGCAGCTTTTTAGTGTTTTAAGCCACGATTTCAAGAGGTTCCAAAAATCTGATCTTATGAAGTACGAAACTGATCCCCAAGTTCTCCACATGCTGCATACTTCTGAGTTGGCAACAGGAAGAGGTTACTGTAGAAGAGTGAACAATTGTATGACAGGGCTTCAGCCATACAAGAAAACATAGAATACACTTTTGGCATTCAGTTAAGAAAAACACGCCTTCTGAATGACCTAATGGTGGCAGAAGATAAGGTGTTTCTAACTGGTGTGGAGGAATGTGCTTCTCTGTTTATTCCCTTGTATAACAGCAATTCTTAAGGAGTTTTTTTCTCGTCCATAATAGGATCTAATATTGATCAACGAGATCATTATGTGGTTAATGCTCTGTAAATGAATCAGATGGTTACATCTCAATTAGAATGCTTCAGTTCTAGAGCTGCACTGATACTGCCAAACAAAAAAGTATTTTTTCCAGGGTGTCAGTATTATTTCTAAGGTCTAAGGTCCTTATTTTGAAGATGATCTTCTCAGGAGAACTAGTAACATACAAATTTTGTGGTACTCTTCAGAATGCAATAGGACACCAGTACTCATGGCTTCCAAACACAGGATGCTTTCTTTTATTCTGTTTTTCTTGCCTAGTGTGTAGAGTGTTTTTTCTTAGAAAAACAAAGTACAATACAAGCCAATATAAACATTGTCCTAAGAACTGGTAGATTAAGAATACTGTTAGCAATAGCAAGCAAGAAGCTCTCTGAATATATCCATAAATCCACCCTTTCAGATATTCATTCCATATTCAACTTCTTAAGAGCCTAAAAGAAGTCTGCATTAAACTGTTTATTATGATTCACATTTTGACCAATTTTCTTTTAGTATGACCTTGGGAGGCTTTTCAGAATTGTTTTTTCCTATACAGAAAATGTATCTGTGCAGGAGCCTGTTAAATGTCAAAATGGAATAATTACATATTATTTCCCCATAGCAATTATTTTGTTATTCTAGTCTATTAAATAATTCTGTTACACTGTACATGCTTAAAAATCATAAATATTTCAAGTGACTTTTTATTAACTGATTACAGATATCCTTCTTTAAGATCATACCTGTTTAAACAAACTGATAAGAACATTCATATGAACAGTACTTAAAAGTCGCAAACTACTACCTTAGATATAATAGGAGGTTTGCTTTAAATACACATCTTGATGACATCAGGACTGGAACAGCAGTATCCTCAAGAATGCTAAACAAGAAGGTTGTTTTCAATGCAGAAAAATGTGCAATGAATTCATCATTTGCTTTTAAATACTGATATAAAGTTGTGGTAATGCAGCACTCTTAAAAACAACGTTAGGGTCGTGACCAGAGAAGTGGTTCAAAAATGTGTATGGCAGAGCTTGTTTTGTTTGTTTTTCTTTTTCAGAATGCCTTCATGTAGCAAAAAGTTCCCCTGCTAGCCTAATTTAATGCTTTCATTTTTCTAATTATGCTGAAACATCAGTTAAGAGCCTACCTGATGTTTTGGAGAATTTGCTGTGCTGGGATTGATATTCCGCAATGCCTAAGAGTAAAAATAAGATGGATAAAAATTACTTTAGCTGCATGGTTTGCCTATGCAGGCTGTCTTATAAACACCATCTTGTAGTATCAAGCCCCCAAGACAGGCCAGATGAGACAGGATAAGGGAGTTAAGAAACTATGAAAATCACGACACAGTGAAACAAAACTGACAGATTTACCAAGGATGCGTATTTGACAGGTAAGCTTAACAACCAGGGAGAACAACGTGAAGGGAACTGGCTGTCACCTGGTCCAAAGTTAGTCAGGTTCTTAATGACAACTGAGGAAGAAGACAATTAGAAGCCCTATCTAGAAGCATGGTAGCACAGGGTAAAATGTTTGTTGGTGGATTAATTGCAAAGCAGGAACAGCAGAAGCCCAGGTGCTTAAGCGGAGAGAAAGTCCTGATGTCACCTTTGCAATGTATTCTTACCTAGAGTGCTATAAAAAGTAACGGCTGTAATGATGACCCATCTTACACCAAGAGATGCTGAAGATTCCTACAAAACAGGCCTTGACTACAAAGGGGATAATGGGAGTCAGATTCCAGGACAGAATACTGCAGGTGATGAAGAAAGAGAAAAGCTGTCTTTGAGGACATTAAGATATTATCCTCTCCTCATACAAGGCCCATCACCCAAAGTGAAAAGGTAACAGGGTAAGATTTTAGAAGGTTTTCCTCAAAGAAAAGATTAGTGCTTTCTCTGGCAGTGTCAAAAAACCAAAGAATATCCTAAGTACGTAGCACAGATGATAGTAACTCTTAAAACATTCAGATGGAAAAATCAAAGCAGAAGGCTTAGAGTCAAAAGGAAGTCAAGCCCAAATTCAAAATCCAGAGATTCCAATGTCCAGTCCTACACTTTAACATTTGCTACAGCTATATTCATATAGTAGAAAAATACTGAAAGGAATAGTTTGCAGCCTAGTTATGAAGTTTGAAATTCTTAAGCATATGAAAACCACAGATTCAAAATGCAGCACAAGTGATTCAGTTGCTCCATGCTCCACTCCACCGTTTAACAGATAAGATTTTAGCAACAAGGTGTCTCCTCAATATATCTTCTATAAACTTTAAAAGTACTTTGAAATCCTACAGACTGTAACAGGTTCTAAAAGTGAAAGACCTTCCTCCACTTAAAAGTGAGAACTAAAGCAGCTGTGGGAACCAACTTCTTGCCTTTTTGCATGACTCAGAACTCAATGAATATGAAATACATTCTCAAGAGACATATCCAATCAGATCAACAGTCCATGATGTCACCCTAATAGTGAAGAAGCCTGTTCTCAGAGAGTTTTGTTAGAGAGAAGAATGAGGGAGGAAAGTAAAATCCTTCAGTCTGGTAAGTCAGATGCTTTCACTACCAAGCTGATATCAGTAGCAGAATGAATGCAGACCTTTTTAGACCTCAAAGATTTTTGTACAGTCACTGGTCTTTAAGACTCACTGAAACAACAATTTACCCAAAACAAAACATAACATACAAAAGAAATAGTGGAAGTAGGTGTCTAACCTGTGGCCTCACCTGCCGAAGCAGTTCTTGATGCTTCAGTCTCAGCCTTTCCTTCTCCATCTGTAGCTGCTGAAGTCTCATCTGTTGTTGCTGATTGGAGCTACTTCCACCCATCACACTGCCTTGGGGACTCTGAGGAGCCAGAGGGGGTGGCTGCTTCACTGGAGCACTTTGGCTGATTCGCTGATTCATGGCTAAGGAACCAAAACAATAAACATTGAAAAATGAAATTCAAACAAATACATGCAAGGCAAGTATTATCCTTAGAAGGCATACATTAAAAACTTTATAAAATTACAAGCCATGACAGTACAAAACATGCAGCTACACTGATGTTCAGACTGTGAAATGTATGCGCACATGTTATTCCTGTGAAATCAATGCAACGGTCTCATGTTTAAGAGTACATACTTGTTCTAAAAGCTTCTGAAAACAGTTAAATGTATAAGTTGGTGAAAAATTCAAAAGTGGTAGTAAAATATTTCAAGTTTAATTAGAAGGATCACTCTTCTTCCTAATAAACTATTCTCAATTTAGACACAACACAAAATCACTTTTCTTATTCATGTGAAATCTTAGAGTCATTAAACTTGAGAACACATAGAATGACAAAACAGATCATCTCACTTACTTCAAACTACATTTGGTTAAAGGTTACCATTCTTCCCAATGTGGTACAGGTCATGCTACTACCATTCACACCCTTGTCACATCAAGTTTGGAGTGTTACAGACTCCATTTAGGGCATCTTGACATGCAAAATTAGAGCTGGTACATAAATGGCAGATGAATTACACAGCCAAAAATACTGCCATCAACATAGGAAACATTTTGCTAGCGCTTCATTTTCTTTTACCCCACAGAAGTACGTGATTTATCTTTTCTGGGGTGTGGAGAAGGAAAAGTGTTGTTTTGTATGCCTAATGCACAATGAGAACCCATCTGCCCTTCCCCATAAAAGAAAGACCTAAGACAATTTTATTTTATAAAATAATGCATGACTGGGATGCATCTACTTGACAGGCCTGATTTTTCCCCCACACAAGGCCAATATGGTTAGTCAACAGAGGCACTGGAGTTCCCATAGCGAAACAGAGGGCTGGGAAAGGCTGAATGTATTACAAGGACACTATTTTCAGGGGCTTTCAGTTTCGGAATTAGTTCTCCATCTTCTTGCATGGAACAGCCTGAGTCTGTCAATATTCACAATATACTACAGAATATATTTGCTGAAGCAGTGACGGGAGAGTGGTAGGGATTTTTTTTTTTTTTTTTTTTCTGGGAATGAGGATTATGGTTTATGGGAACTAAGAAAAAAAAGGGAGTGAGCTTCTTTTACGATGACAGGCCGATTTGGTGCAAAGAAAACCATCTGTTGTATTAATCTGAATTAACGTTTTCATCATATATAGAGGATTCCTGGAACACTAACACTTCTAACTATCATAAGAAAGGAGAATTATCTCATAAAGAATCTGTATTATCTTTTCTCTGAAAAGCCCTTCAGTCTCCACTGTCTTTTCAGTGTTCAACTTAAGGTACAGTAGTGCTTTTCTTCTGTTACAAGAAAGCCTAAATTTATTTATCTCACAATAGCAGTAAAAATGGCTGTTGCTTCACAGCTTTCCTCCCTTTTCCCCTTGCCACAGCTCATCTTTCCATTGAGAGGTAACATATGAAGAAGAAATGCCATATGCTCACTGGAATGAGAACAGAAAAGAAAAAAAAAAGTAAAAAACAGTTACAGACTCAACTCTCTAGTCTATCTACCCTTTCAACTATTCCATAGGTCCAGCACAGAGTCAATAGTCTAAAGGACAGGTGGGTCACATTTTCATGAGACAAGTCAAAATAAAATGAAGTGTCAAATAGTTTGAAGTAATTTGAAATAATCTTTTATGCAGTTACTTGTGAGAGCACTTCATACATGTGATCACAAATAAAGTGAAACTTCCTGTAAAGGTAAGTGAACAGGTGAAATAGGAATAGAAACTGAATCCCAGTACTAAGTAGAAACAACAGAGTGAATACAAAGGGCTAGAGGTTCAACTCCAAACTCCAAGTCCCATCCTGATGCAGTGGGGAAAAAAAAATAGTGGGAAGATGACATTGCTGTGGATTAAAGCTTAAAATCAAGCAGGTGATCTTACGAGGCATCCAGCACCACTTCACCATCAAAACTAAACTTCAGGAAGAAGGTGACCAGGAGGAGCCAATCAACCAGCTTTGCGACATGAGCTGTGGTCCCTAGGCCAGCAAGAGGAAGAGACAGGACAGCTTGTTCCTCTGCTGAACAGACACAGAAGGTTCATATGCCCCAAGACACCAGAAACGGTTAAGCAAAAGTTTCAACAGCACCAACAGATGTCCTACAAGGATGTGAGCAGTGAACTGTAATTACAAGCTCCAGGACCTCCACTGGGCAATCTCTGCTGAAGGCTGACAGCAATTAGACTAACTACAGTTACCAAATTAGGGCAAAGTTGAAGCTAGAGGGAGCAATGCAAAAAGAAAGGCAGCCCACCTAGCAGCTCTAGACAAGCTAGATATGGCACTGCTGGAGTGGGGAATATACCTCCTCCTTTGTCTCTTTTTACCCAGAATCCTATCAAGTCTGGAACCAGGACCATGCCTTTTGCTTTTTATATCTTACCCTCTTCACCTTAAAAGCAGACAATGAAGGGGCTAGTAGGGGACAACAGAAAACAACAGTCTTCTCTTGCTGTTAGCTAATTCTGCAACTCAAGCAGAAGTCTGTGCTACCCTTCAGAAGTTCCAGGATTCAAACCCTGTTATTAAACAAAATGGAAGGTCGATTACAGTGGAAAGTAAAGAGAGACAAAGGTTAGAAAATTACAATCACCTACCTGAAAGAAGCATATCTGAGTTAAAAGCAAGCTACCTAGCTTGTAAAAATTAAGTGCCCAAGGCTGAAGAATGTCAATTTTCTCTTGGTTAAAAAGGCTGCCTTTATGGTCTAGTCTCCAATTATATAATCATGGTTTCGGAGTCCATGCCTCGTGCAGTTCACAGCCAAGTCATGTTACAGGTAACCTCATAAAAGTTTAACAGTTTCTAACCTTAGTTAAGCACTTAAGTGCAGTATCACTAACATCCCTTCAACATATTAAGAATTTGGTTTTCCTGCATGTACCATACAAGTATTACTTCCCTAGGTCTCTTTTCCACTAATATGCAGCTTTGGAAATAATTTCCTTCTCACGCCAAATTCTTCATATTTTATATTCCTGTATCTTTCTGACAGCTGCTTGTATTATTCCTGTTCTCTCTGATCACAGTTTGCTTCATTCTTCCCATCTACTGATTTTGCAATTAAAACTGTAAGAAACAAATCATGTTTAACTGATGTTTTTCATTTTATTCCCTCATCCTAGATCCCTGAAATCCCTTCTGACATCCATTTTGAAAGTAATGTTTCCAAATAAAAGTGTATCTAAACCAGGAATATCATAAGATATTGATACTTCAGTGTATACTTAATATTCATCAGTAAATATTGTGGGAAAACGCAACTATATGATTTGGCAACTCTTCAGAAACCAAACCTAAAAATCTGGTTTCTCAATTCCTGTTCAGGTGTCCATTAAAAGGATTTTTCTGAGCATTTTATTATTTCAAGAATGCAAGTGCAAAACACTTCAAATTGACGAGATTTTCAACTGTCCGCAGAACAGACCATGGAGATGTTTTTCATGTAAGGGAACTATTTTTAACTGTGAAATTGAACTAGAAGTTTGGACTTTAAAAGAAGATAATGTTAACTGAATTTTACTGACTTAACAACATACCCAAGTGAAGAACCAATGGAAAAAAACAACATTAATAACACTGAATGATTTTCAGCCATCTTGGCTGATTACACAAGTGTGCTATCTTCAAGGGGAAACAGAAAAAATAATGTATTTTTCTGTAATTTGCAACACAATATTTAATGAAAAGAGGGAAAACACATCTTGTTTCAAGTGACAGGAAAAAACAGAGGGGTTTAAAGGTTTTTTGTTGTTGGGTTTTTTTTGTTTGGTTGGTTTGGTTTTCAGTTGTTTTGTGGTTTGTGTTTTTGTTTTTTAATTCTCAATTCTCCATTTTTTACTGAGGACATGACTGCAGAAATCTGCACTCTGAAGAATATGCTTATCAGTGTGATCTCAGATGAGCACACTTTATTTTTTCCATACCTCCTGGGTTTGTGATGCTGCTGACCCGCACAGCTCTTTTTAAGTACTTTGAATTCAACGGCAAAGAGCTTCATTTATCTATTAGAGTTAGGACTTTACAGTTTTCTAATGCATCCTGTTCCTTACCTTCCATGGCTATGGAAAGCATTTAAATAAGGGGCTCTGCACCCACACAGCAGAGGCTGCTAAGACCTCACAGGCAGAGAAGGAACAAACAAGTCTTTGTTTCTAGAAGAGGGGGATTTGAGGGAGGAGGAGGAGGAGGAGGAGGGGCAGACAAGTTAAAAAACACGGGCAACTTAAGACAATAAAAAAAGATCTTGCCGTCCTCTAATATGGCTTAGATTCACAATCTGCAGAATACAGTCAATTGTAATAGCTGCAATATGCTTTTAAGAACAGAGAATTAGTGGTCTTCAAATGTTACACATTAAACGTTCTACTGTCCAAACTCAACAGCAATATGCCTGTTCTGTACTGTAGGAGATAATACTTGACAGTTACTGAAAAAAGTTTAGACTGCTGTCCACATCCTTAACGAAAAGAAAAAGAGAAAAATAAAACAAAACAAAAACAAACCAAGTGAGAGAAACGATTACCAGTCATTGGTGCTAGAGAGAAAAGGCCAGCAGATTGTTAACAACTCAAACATAAAAGGCTAATTCTCTCCCCAGATCCTATGCCAATTTAAATCACACGTCCCAGGGCACGGACAGTTTTCAGTGACACAGTACCTTTCCCCTATGGAGAATTATGTGCAAAGATTGCTGTAGAGCACCCTTAATCATTAATAAGGCACAGCTGAATGTGTTTTTTTTGGTTTTGTATTTATCATTTCACCCTTCAAAACTAAAACAAATTTTAATCTTCAAATTTAAAGATGTTATTTGTTTGAACAAACAACAACAAAAAAGCTCAGGATCTGAGCATACTATAACTTACTGCTCTTAAGAGTAAGAATGAATGTTTTTGTTAAGGGAACTGAAAAAAAGAGTACTTGTCCCCTTCAGCTTCATTTGGAAACCAGACAGTTTTTGTGCATAATTTTTGGCTATGGCCAGGTTTTTGAATGGTGCTAGTTTGCAGCACTGCAACAAAGGCAAAAATCCTCTTTGATTAAGTTGAAAAGACCTGTGAAGAAAAAAAAATTACCAGCAGGATTTGAAAGAATGAGTCTCGGAAGTAATAAAAACTTGTTCCAAGTGGCTTTTTTAGAGAGACTTGGTACAACAATTTGTTTAATCAGGATACAAGTCATGTTTCTGGATTGCATTCTTTATAATGCATTCCTGTATTACTTTAAGGAAATCTCAGTTGCAGTTTCATAATGCTGCTGTTACAAAACAACCTAAAAATTAGCACAATAAAATATTCCATTGTTTTCAGTCTCCGGTTAATCTGAAAATCCTGGAGCTTGGAGTAAGGGGGAAACCTGAAACAATTCTCTGGGCTCATCTTGCTGTCTTAAGTGTACAAACAAATCTTAGTGTCTTAGGTAAAAAGGAATATTCACACACTCCTGAGCTGGACTCTTGGTTAAAACAAGATATATCCAATGCAAATATTCTCTATTACAGAAGCATGTCCAAACTACAGATTGATTACTCTGCATTTATCAATTACTTGTATTCAAATGAAATTAGTATTTTTTTTGTTCTGCTATCACTATGGCACCTACTGATTAAAACAATATAAATTAATTTAAAGAGTTCTTAGTTTTCTTTGATAAAGCTGCCATTGTTTTTAAAAATCCTTCTGTATCCTAAAATGCAGAGGTGCAATAGCTGGATTGATTGACCACCACTAAGACTCTATAGCATCCACAGACAGACTCTTAACACACTGGAAACTAAACTGGAGCAAAATGCTGTTGCAGTTGTTCATGTATCTAACTTTTTTCCCCGTAGAAGTTAACAGCAGTATTTATAAAGCACTTTAACTCAATGTATGCCAGTTTCAGAAGAACTGAAATATTCTGGCCAGCCACAAAAGCAAATATAAATGAGATTCAGCAGTAACGTAAATAGCTATAAGAAACTTCTGCTCAGTGAATGCATATAAACCAAAACATTTTCCATTCTTTAAAAAGAAATAAGTTTCAATTTTGGAAGTCTAAACAATTTCTTAAATATTTGACTTTATTTCAAAACCTTCATACAGAATGCAACTGACAGTGTAAGTATTAGGACAGGAGGACAATGCAGGGCACGCTGCATAGGACAGATTACGAGAAGAAACCTCAACTAATGTCATTAAGTTGAAACTGTATGTATGAAACACTGAAGACTACAGAAAGTGCAGGACTCAGCTCATCAAGGACCCACGTCTGTCCACTGAATATCTGGCAAAATATATTTAAGCAAAGCTAGTGTGTGCTTTAGACCAAAGTTTAATCAGCAAAGAGTCCACATTAAGGGTATTAGCTGCAAACAGAGTTTCATTGCTTAATCACCACATAGTACTTCCTGGGTTAATTAGGCCAAAAGACAAGCTTCTGTACAACTAATTATAAAACAATGTCGTTTTGTTTTGTTTTTTAAATGCAGGTTTCCTTCAATTTATTGGAGGGAAAGAAACCTTGTGTATATGTATGTGCACATCTGCATCTTTTTTTTAATCTCTGTCATAAACCCATCAGAAATGATTAAACATGAATTACAAAATGCAGTAAAAACTACTGTAATTAAAAAAATAAAAATCAACAGTATACTGTCAAGAAATGGAGAAAAAATGTTTTCTGTATATAAGGAACTGAAATCATGTTTCAACAGATTGAATTTAAGGAGGAAAAAAGCTGACGCTTCTTTGAATTTTAGATTATATATGATTAGATATACAGTATATAATTATTGTGTGTGTATACATATATTTAGATTACAGATAATGAATGATGTGTTCAAAACGATGCACCTTCAGTTTTTAACATAGTATGCTCATTAACAGAGACGTGCAAACTGCAGTGTTGGAAGGATATGGTGGAAAAAATGACCCTATTAGGAGTGCAGTTTTCTTTCACTGTCACAGCTGTTCTAGCACAAAACTGGAAGTACGCATTATTTTTATTGGCATAAAGACACCATTACCAACAAACCTCCTTTCTCAAACAGGATTAAATTATTCTGAAAACAAAACAAACCTGCAAACAGGTACAAACTTACATAAACCTACTGCTCTGACAAATCCTTAATAGAAGTGGGTTTTTTTTCCCTTTTTATTAGTATACAAGTAATCTACATAAAGGAGATAACTGCATCCTTACGCAATACTTGTGGAGACATTTAAAGATTTCTTCAGGTCTCAATACATGCTGCTTTTGAACAAAACAAGATTTCTCTTTGTTATGATGATGAACAACTAATAAGCATTTATTGTCCCTACTGTAAGAGCAGCATCCCCTATTACAAAGGGATGCTTACCAGTGAAATTTCATCTGCCTCTGCAGATTCGCAACAAGCTCACTTTGACACAAGTCACTGGTTCACTGAAAACTGATGCTACTCCATCTGTACACATTCTCTGACACACATACCAAAATACAGAAGTCTTTTCCCCATCCTAAGTGGTCTCCTGAAATTGTTCTGAAAAAACAGAGATAGGGAAGTGAAAAATCTAATACCAATAGACCTTTCACATGAGTCAAATCCACTTTGTTTTAGAGAGCATGTAAAGAGATTATGCCATTGCATTCGCAGATCAAAACCAACTGTGGCTCATGCTCTGCTTTTGTGCACAAATGGAAGGCAGATCTTGAACTTAAAAAAATCTGAAATGCCACTGTGACCAGAAATAAGGTCTGGGCTTTTTTTTTTTTTGACCACACAAAGGCCCCCCCAAAAAAAGTTTTCCGGTCTAGGGTTCTAGTTCTATCTTGTCCACAAATTTGCCTCTGGCAAGGCTCCTAAAAACTCATGTGAAGAAACACATACTAAACAAAGTGCCAGACAGGTAAGGTATAAGAAAGCAACACTATGGCATACTTTCTTTTAATTTCTGATACTTAAAAATTAGCAGATGCTCTGAAGCTTAAGGTTTTAAGTACATTTCATGTCTGTTGTGCAGTTGGATTTGGTTGGTTTTGGTTTTTTTTTAATTGAAATGATAAATACATGTTTCAATGAAATCTACAGGTGCATTTTACTTCAGTATTTCCGAACAAGCCCTTTCCATTGTTTCAAAGGTATAATGTTATTATATTACAAAAGAAGGAAGCAGAAAACCCTGGTGTGCATTCTCTATACTCCTACTGTTATCACAGAATCATAGAATGGTTTCATTTGGAAGCGACCTTAAAGATCATCCAGTTCCAACCACCCTGCCATGGACAGGGACATCTTCCACTAGACCAGGCTGCTCAGAGCCCCATCCAACCTGGACTTGAACTCTTCCAGTGATGGGGCATCCACAACTCTCTGGGCAACCTGTTCCAGTGTCTCACCACTGTCATCATAAATTTTTTCCTTATGTCCAATCTAAATCTACCCTCTTTCAGTTTAAAACCATTGCTGCTTGTCTTGTCACTACAGGCCTTGGTAAAAAATGTCTTTCTGTCTTTCTTATTAAGCCCCCTTTATATATTGAAAGGCTGCAGTAAGGTTTTCTTGGAGCCTTCTCTTCTCCAGGCTGAACAACCCCAACTTTTTCAGCCTTTCCTCACAGGAGAGCTGTTCCAGCCCTCTTCGTGGCTGGACTCACTCCAACAGGTCCATGTCCTTCTATGCTGGGGGCCCCAAAGCTGAACATAGTACTCCAAGGTGGGGTCTCACCAGAGCGGAGTAGAGGGGCAGAATCACCTCCCTCGACCTGCTGGTCACACTTCTTTTGATGCAGCCCAGGATATGGTTGGCTTTCTGGGCTACAAGTGCACATTGCCAGGTCATGTTGATCTTTTCATCAACCAACACCCCCAAGTCCTTCTCCTCAGGGCTGCTCTCAATCTGCTGATTGCCCAGCCTGTATTTGTGCTTGGGATTGCCCCGACCCATGTGCAGGACCTGGCACTTGGCCTTGTTGAACTTCATGAGGTTTGCTTTTATCATCGCTTTTACTCCTTTTCCTACTTGCGTAGCTCCAGCAGCTACTGTACACAGAGCCCCTGTGGCACCTTCCATAATGATATTAAACACTGTCTTGCCTTGCCTTCCCCCTCATCCAAAATTGATACAGAACTTCAAAAAACATTAACATAATCTCTAAGTGGGAGTGATAAAAAAAGTTGTGGCAATGATTTAAATCTGAGGTCACATCTTTTGCTTCATACCCTGTATGGCAGCTCCAACATTTGAAAGAATAGAAGGAAAAAGACTGGGTGTGTGTAACACTGGTATGATCTCTAGTAACAAACCTATAAAACTGAAGTCTGGAATAAAATAACAAGAAAACTGAAACAGTATCTTGCTTTATTCCAATTCCTGCAGACAGACTTGTCTGACTACGCTAATGGAGTACTCTTGTTTAAACACAAGACTTACATTAACCCAATACAGACACAGAAATCAACTGCCAGTTTCTGGTATTTTCCCACTTTGAGTTCACCATCGCATCTTAGAATTTAACAAATTAAGTATCCTCAAAGGGCAAATTATTTTAAGTTGCATTTCAAAACCAAGTCCTATCATCTGCAAACTTAAATAACAGTTAAAATCCCTTTAATGGTATTCGATACAAAAGCCAGTTCTTGGAAATTTGTAGCAATAAAGCTGAATGATTCCAAACTTCAACTGGTTCTAGGAAATTTAATTTTATAGAAAAAGCAGATGTTCTTCTACTTCACCAACTCCAGCCACTCGGAATGCACAGCTGACCTGTTTCCTACTCAGACATTCTTTGACTATCAAGAAAACATACTAACTTATCTGGAAGGCTTAAGAAAAACAGTAGGATCTGTGAAAAATGACTAATGGACAATAGCAGAATCTAGTAAAAGACAAAACAGTCCAAAACACAAGGTCAACCTGACAGTCCAATCACCTTAAAGAAATAACCTTCTAAAAAGAGTAATTTGAAGCCCCTTCTACAAGGCCTGCAAAGGCACTGAGAAGGTAGGACAGCATGTTTCTACCAGATGCTCCACTAGACAAGAATCCTGCTGACACAGGCCTAAGAACCACCCCCATCCCCATTCCTTTGATCCCATGTCATCTTTTATGATTGCCTGTGCTTGGCATGAGAAGATCCTCCTTTCACACTTGGTTCTTTCTTATATTTTTGAAGTTTGTGAATTCTCCTAATGCAAAACTGTTCTAAAGTCAAATATGTAGACTTGGAGGATCAACATCTGAGCCACAACAAGACTTCACTGCTGTTTAAGTGGTGTAGCTGAAGACCTCAAGCCCACTTCAAAGATGTTAGATCTGAGTCTTGGAACAAAGTTCTTCTCTTCAACTCGGGTTTGGAGCACTCAGGTTTTAGACTCGGCCTACTCCACAGCCAGGTACTCTGACAGGGACTCTTATTTGATACATTAGTCTTAAAAGCCTGCTCCAGGAAAGAATCCATATTAACTGCATCCTTTAATTTTCTGTTTAAAAGCATGAATGCAATACCCAAGTTTCCCTTACCAAGTAATTCAGTAGGTGTGTCTGCCTAAAACAATTTCTTCAAACTGATCCTCCTTCCTTCTCTCTTTTCTAGCCACATTAATGGAAAATTCCCAGCACTACTTAAATAAATAAATAAATAGATAGATATGCACACCTACTAGAGAAAATAAAGATGAATGCAAAGTTTCTATCTGATGAGGAATATACAGAGATAGAAGGGCTGTCTCCCTGGAAGCTAGGCATTCAGAAGCAATAAGGGCAAAGACTCTTCAAACCTTCTGTTTCTGAATGCTGGAACAGAAGAGTATGTTTGCACATACCATTCAATTGCTTTATTGTTTTCAATGGTTCTTCAGATTGGTGGAAGTGGCAGTATCTAGGAAGAAATGAATTTCTCCTTCATCTTCAATCAACATTTATATCACTGTAATAATCAAAAGCTTCAACATTACAAAGATGAATTCACCTAGGATTGCTTCTGAAAGTGTTAGCAGTCAAAAAATAGTGAAAACCAAGCCCTTATATTAAAACAGCGATAGAAAAGAGTATGGTGATCCTCAGGGGGAAAAAAACCAACAGGATTTTCAACCTATATTAAGCACAGAAAGGTAAACTTCTGAGTCATTCACATGCTATTTAGGGTCACAGCACATACTTGTTGAGGATCTCCACATGATAAATAAATGCAAGGCTCAGTAAGTTAGCTCTGTCAAACAGATTTTTTTCTTCTTTACTGGAGCGACTTAAGGAGGTCACAAGTGAGAAAGCAACAGGAACAAGATTTTGTATTTTCTTGGCTCAAATGATAAAAACATAAACCATAATACAATGCGTACAACTTAAGATTTCAAGGAAAACTCCTTCAAGCTCAACAGCAGCTAGCAGCTTGTCTCTATTTGCCGTCACTCTAGATCAGAAGAGCCCACATGCTTTTTTTTTCCTTTCCTGCCCCTTTCAGTTACACTTGAGCTCTTTGACTGAAAAGGTCTGGAACAGATTAAAAGTCCGACCACAAAATAAAGAGCCTTGGCATGTACTCAAGCCTGTCTGGGATACACATATGCAGTGGGCCCAAAAAGGGAAGCTATGCAGCAAGAAACCCTTATGCAGTCTTTTGGACATTTCTAACTTCTTTCAGTTTAACTGTGCAGCCTTAACATTTGATGGTGTTTCAGTATGCACAAGACGAGTCGCTTTTGCCCTTACAGTTAGACCATAGCATTCACAGGAGTACAAAATAGTTCTGAGAAACAAGATTCATCTCACTCACAACCTCTGTCAATTAAAGCCTTTTCCACATTCCTTTTTAATTCCAGTTCATCATTGGAAACTATAATGTGATACAAAGAAAAGAAAAACACATACCCTGCAAAATTACTTAAGTAAATATAATTGACCTGCCTCTTTTAACAGCAAAAGGCAACATTAATTTTCAAAATAACCACTTCCTTCTCAGCCTTATTCACATATTAAGTAATTGTGAAGTTACAAATTACCCACACACTCCTCATGCAACACACAAACAGGTCTGCAACTCTGGCTGGTGTTAAAGCCAGCATGGACATTTGCCAAAGCTGACAACCTTCAATACACCTTGAGCCCCACCTTTGGGCTCAAGTTGCACAGTGGTTCAACCTGTCTACAAACTGGTGAGCAGTTTATAAACAAAGTGTGACAATCTGGTGTTCTCCATAAGACCAAACGGATGTCTAAAGTAAGCACTCAAGCCTACAAAACAAAAATGCTGAAATTTCTAACAGCCATTTCAGAAAAACAAAACAGAACGGTGACTGTTGAGTTTTGTAGCTCTGTGTTTATACGGCATTCATGGAGTTAATGCCTCTCCCAAAAGGGGCCCACAGTTGTTGTTAGGTCAACCCCTGTAAAGCTTCAAAGGCTTTGTATCCCCTCAGCCTGACCTACTCAGTGATCTGCACACTGTTTTCATTTAGTTGCACCGAGTCCAAAACTAAAGCCTGAAAACCACAATGATCTCTTCTTTTTTTTAGCCCTACTGTTTTTTCCATGGCTCTGGAAAAATAACTAAAATCCAAAGAAGTTGAAAATAGTAAGTTATTGGGAAAACAAATCAAGGGCAAATTAATACAGCTAATAAAGCTTACACACACAGGTCATGGCTTTATACAAAGCCTAAAGTTGTAATACCACCTTAAATGCATCAGAACAATCACTTGGACAATCTGAGAAACTAGTTTAGCATTTCTTAATAATATATGCTATTGCTATTCATCAGTGCCAATATTTTATTGAAATGTTTGCAGCTCTTCTCTTCATATAGATCAAGAACATTACAAAAAATGAGTTATCAGTTCTATTTTGTTGAATTTTTACATCTAGACCTTGTGCTCCCTAATTTAAGTTACTATTTTTATTTCCAACATTACATAGTCTTTACCCCACAAAAAGATTATTAAAGTAGAAAAAACAAAGCTAATCATTTCTCTCCATATTGTTTAAAACAGAAAGTTTTGTCATGATCATCACTGTGACAAGCTGGAATTATAAGCTGGTATACGTTTCAAATGTATTTAAACAGCATAAATTATTACTAGACAATGCCTTCTTTAAGATAGCGCAAAGGAAAGTATTTGTTTGGGAATTAAAAGATTCTTCTGTGGTAATTTTTGCAATTTTAAAAGGGAAGAGTGAGCTTGGCTGAAACTGTAAGTAAGTAATTTCTGAATGCCACCAACTTTGGGAACTGTATGGATCATATGGCAAAATACCAACCCCTACCATTAGAAACTCTGGTGACATACACTCCTAAAGGATATATGCTAATCCTTTTTATCTTTTTTTTTAAAAATAATTATTTCAATAAGGTCTCTATAATTCAAATTAAAATATATTTTAATCGTACTATAAAAAGTTTTCAAAATATGCTTGCAAAATTAAAGCTGAGTGAACTGAAGCGAATCAAAAATTCTGAAGCGAGATGAACTTTTACCAAAGCGTGGGTCAAGCCTTGGGTCTAGCCAAGATGTGGTCTTGTTCTTATGGTTTATGTAGTAAATTTCTCCATCCTGGGTCATAGCTTGTTCCCATCCATCGGGGAGTGGGCCTGCAATATAGAAGGAAGGAATTGATGGCGGGCTCTTGTTTGCTCCAGCTGAAATTGATCTAAAAAAAATTCCAACATTTTACATATATAACAGTATATGAAACAGAAGAGTTTCAAGCTCATGTCTAACATTTCTGGGATAAGGGCAAGGAAGTGGTGGGTGGGAAATCAAAGAACAGAAAACACTTGTATCATTTTGATTTAGGATTTGGAATTTAATTTTATAATTTGTTTGCATCCTTACATATCCTTTTGACACTCCCTTTTGCTATAGCATTATAGTACAAAACCAGCAATAAGTCAAGCCTGCCAGAATGAAACCAGCATGAGCACCAGGAAAAAGAACAAGCACAGAGATATTCTACCTCTCATGGGAAAGTTCATCTAGTGATTAAGGACCGGCAGCAGCAACAAGGTAACACTAATGAGATCCTGAAATATTCCTCTATCTTTCACAAACAATTTTAAAAAGTGACAAAACTAATTTTCCCTTTACCTCATACCATTACTTTCTGTGAAAGCATTAAAGGCTTAAGCAAGCAAAAACACAAACCTGAAGAACAGGAGGCAAACAGACAATGAGAAAGCAAAGGTAAGAAAACACCAGGAGCAGACATAGAGACACAGTGCTACAAACAACAGTGCTATGCCTCTATGAGCAGGAAGACAGAGGCAGGGAAACCTACATGTAGGAAATGGTAAAAGGGAGGTAGGTGAGGGTGTTCTGGAGTCCATAGCCAATGGCTGAACACAGAGTCTTGAGGTGTGTTTCCCTTATGTTCCAAATAGCAGCTCTTGAGAAAATCACCTTTCATCGCTATACAGTCCATAAACCACTCACTGCCACCTCTATATGATCATGTACATTTATCTGTATTTTGCTTAGACTGAAAACTATTCTTGAAGTTACATTCATCTCATCTTATCTGGCAGATGCTTTACAAATATATGTTTTTGAATTCTTATACTAACGTAGATATGGACTTCTAAAAATATCCAAATTAGATACAGGAAGATCATGCCTGTATTTCTTTAGATTTAAGTACAGTCCTAAGACGGTATAGCAAAAGATCCACTACAAATGTTAAGAATGTAAAAGAAATTAGAACAAGACCTGCTGCAGGAAGCCACATTGTATTTCAACCTCTCCTTCCACTCTTCCTCAGTATAATATGGTAATACACTAGCAAAAGCCATCTGGCTGCTAGACTTGGACTAACAGACCATTCTGTACAATGTGAGGTACATTAAATATGCACAAACGTCATAATTTCACACATGAGATTCAGATAGACACACAAAAATATGTGTCTGTATCTGATAAATGCCCGAAGTACCTACTAAATCCATTTTTAAACTACATTAACTCTTTGCCTGTCATTTTGTCCTAAAGTCACACTCCTGTTGAAGAATTCGTTGTCTAAAGCTGGGGGGTGAGAGGAGAGGAAGGACATATTTGTTTGCTTAATGTCAAAAGATGTTCTTGGAGCAATGTCAAAAAGAGTAAAATAATAATTCGAATGCATTCCAGTAATATCCCAAGGCATAACCAGGACAAGAATTTCTTACTGTGGTCTTTGAAGATCCCCTGCAAACTACATTTCTAATTTAAACTCTTTCATTTTGGCTCAGAAAACAATGCCTTTTGCTAGCAACCTCACTATTCCACCATTAGAGCTACAGGTTTTTGAGTGAGGAAAACCAGTGATCTAACGGTTGGACATTTCCTTCCCATCCTTAATGCTCAAAAGCTTTACATGCTGCATACAAGTAACAAGAGTACCTCAGCTTTTATCAGAGGCTAATGAACAGAACAGACAAGAAAGAGCGACAACACTGCAAAACATTCATAAACCGTAACATACTCACAAATCCTAACACATTCACAGTGTAACAGGACTTCGATGCAGAATTGGAAGCTCAAGTGTGAAGAACCCTATACTTTGTTACCATACCCAAAGACCAGCCAGCTAATCAGTGAGATGCTATTTTATAAAACAGGGGCAACACGAGCACAGTGATATGCCCCACATCATCCAAGTGTAGAAGCCAATGAAGAACCAAAAATGTTCCAACACACTGGCCATGTGGGCAGACCTTCTCACTACCATTCTCCTCAGAGTCCTTCTAAGCCACACATCCCTCAGAGATGAAACTCAGCAAGAAATTCTCTTTTGAACTGCAAAGCCAAAAAACCCAGCTGGCTCTAGGAAAAACAAAACTAGCCTTGGGGTGTCAGTCCTGCTTAACATTGAGTAAAGCATATACTGGTCCAGCGTGTTCCTTTGTAGTAAATAAGAACAAAATGTCTTTGAAGCAGGATGCCAGGAGCTGATCAGTCCACCTATCTGGTGGAACAATACTGCTTATGAGATTCAGTGATCTGATGAGTACTAGCTTACTAGAGACAAATCTGGGCAAGGTTCTTTTTCTAAATAAAATGCAGAGCTGTGGACAGGACAGGAAAGGAAAGGTCTGTCTGCTCACCTGGCTGTCATAGTAGCAAGTCTTCCTTGCTAAGTGCCATCAATGGCTGCAGAAACAGAACTTTTCGCTCTAGAAACTTGGCATTAATCATGATGTTGCTTTCTTCCTTGGCCAGTAAACTGCTCTCGTGTTTCTGCTGTTACCCCTACATGTTGAAATGGTAGTTCAAAAATTGATTAGTACTGCTTTCTGTAATTCCTGTTTGGTTTTGTGAGCAGCTGTGAAACCAGAAGACTGTCAAGTCTGATTTTGTAACTGGCTGTCTGACTATGTCTGTATTAGAGGCAAGTAACAGAGGAAAAATGGAAAACCATGGTGAAGAACAGCAGACACACTCACTCAGAGCATCTAGGAGAATTCTTGTGCAATTACATGTCCCTTCCCCCCCAAAAAGACTCAACAGGAACAGAATTCCCAGCATTACCTTAAGACTTAAGTTATATAAACTCTATGTTGCTGCTTTTCAGACCTTCTCACTAACATTTCCATAGTTACTGTAGCCCACGTTGTACAAAACCAGCCATGCTGGGTTTAACCACAAGTCCACTTAGCCCAGGCACCTAGCCTGGGGTGATGGACAGAACTTGTTGCTGAAAGCAGCACGTTTAGTGATTGTCACACTCTATAAACTTTTAAATAAAGCACTGAATACACATATTGACCCAAAAAATACAGTGGCTATGAATAGTCACTTGGCCTCCAAGTACCTCAGGTGATTTTTTGTGCCAGATTCTGTCTACTTACTAGGTGCCCAAGGATCTCTCTTTCAAGTACTTTGCCAGTCTCCCTTTGAACCTTCGTAAACATTTAGCACCAACAATATCCCTGTGGCATGGTCTTCTACTAGTTCTGTTTGGTGCCTCCTAGGTCAGTTGAACACAATCACAACCATAAGCTTACAATTCTATGAAATTATTTGCACAGGGGAAGACAGCTTTTCTAGGGAACTCACCATTTACTGCGGTATTTTCAAAGACAAGGTTATCCAAAAACTAGATTCCCATTTCCGAATGTAAGCGCTCCTTACAGAACTACTGATAAGGCATACCTCTGTAAATAAATATTTATATAATGGTGTAACTTAAATACATGTAATTTTAAAAGTCTGTGTGCGTGTCTGTTTGGTGCATGTCTCCATTTTTTTGTGAGTTTTTACTTTCTCAATATACCATTTTTGCCATGAAATGCAGAGTCTTGAACACAAAGCAGAGCTCACTGCTGGCAGATAGAAAGCAACAGGAAGAGTAACAAAAGCAAAAGTGTAGTAGAGACTCAAACAGTGGTGGGATATAAAGTAGAACTTGAAAGTCCCTACGATTTCTGATATTTAATTGTAAAATAAATGTAAATAAAGATGTATTTTATCAAAAGGTTAATGCATATTAGAGAGCATCTGTATCTAGATATTAAAAGAATACGCATAGACAACCTAGGAACTGGAACACCTATGTTCAACAGCAGGAATCACCTTCACCTAATACAAACACTGATCTCTAAGAACCTTCCTAATCTTTCTCTGTGAAAGCTGAAATTTTTCCCTTCAGTGACTGTCACTGTGATTCCAAAACTTTCTAAAATTATATCAAAGTCTACAAAATTTACCTGAAGTCCACCTTTATTCTGTCAAATCAGTAAAACTTACAAAAAGACACTTAAAAAGGGGGCATTTTTTGCAGATGACGAAAGAAATGAATATTACTGTCACGCAGATACTTAGAAACTCAAGTTTCACAACAGATCATATGTAGTGTTGACTGTACACAAAGCAGAATTTGTAGTATGACTGGTAACACAGAAGAGAAATCTGCAACTGAAGGGAACAAGAATCTTAAGAAAAGAGCTAGAACTTCTTTTAGTAACTGCCATATTCCTCCTTACCCTCCTGCCCCCCAAGGGGGAAAAAACCCTCAAGAGTTACGAATTTGAGTGTCCATTTTCCTGCCAATCTTTAACATAGTACTACAGACTTCCCCTAAGAGGCAACGGAATTACACTAGGTCTAAAAACTTTCACCAGAAAGCCCAATTCAAAACTGCAATGTAAGAGGGAAGACAAGAGGACAAAGATAGGTAATCTGCTCCAAAGCTAATTATCTAATGTCTATGCACAAGCAGAAGGGGCTAAAGCAGTGCTGTAAAGCGTGATTCAGGAATTAAAAGTATCTGAAGAATGGAAGTATGTAAAAAACAATTACTATCCCATCTCTGTTATATCAACTGTAATTGTATAAGAAACAGGCATTGTTTACTTTCAAATTTATAACTTTACCTCAGTAAGAAATGCATAGGAGAGGTTCCTCAGAAGAACAATATACTGTTATTACCTTTTTTTTTTTTTTTTTTTTTTTAAACCCAAGACAGAAGAACATAGTTTCTCCTGTAATACCTTTAGGGAAAAAAATGGTTAGAAACACACACATACACAAAATCAGAACAGTCAACACTAATGTTTATATACATATTGCATATTGAGAAGTAACAGGCTTGTTTTCTTTCCATTATTGATGTGAAAATGCAATCCTATTTCACAGAAGATTAACCAACAAATGCCATCTAAAAGAGCACTGTTTTTCTCTGCATACATATCGCCCAAAACATTTTAGCTGATTACATATAGCAAGCTAAGTTCAGCAAGACTAAGACAAAAAAATATCAAAGAACCAAAACAATGGGGGAAAAAATTCTCACTTTTCACATACTGATGCCCTTCTGTAAAGGTTGTATGCTAACTAACACTCATAAACCAGTTCACTCACAAAATCATGCCAGGAACAGATAAACCCGGTTCAGATGCCTATGAATTTCTTTAAAGAAATGTAACTTACAGCAAGATACCTGGATTATTATCCAGTCTTAGCTGCCTCAAGAGGTGGGATTTCTTAAGGAAAACAACCTAAAACCCTCAACCTCATGCTAAACTATACCTTCCCTGTTTTTATTTTAAATGCTCTTTTGACTTGCCTTCACCCATACTACACCTTCTAGTTTTGCTTTCTTCCCATTTTCCCTGAGCTCCGCTTACCCTATTTATCCAGAAAAGACAATAGGTTTATCTTCAATATGCAGATAGCACCTTTCTGAGTTCTGTTCTCTCTCCCTCTTCAGTTTGTTTTCCTGTTCTTAATTCTAGCTAATGGCTAGAATTCTAATTCAGGCTAAATGGCTAAAGCTTCTAATGGCTTTCAAGACAGCTCCTAAAAATCCTCTCTCATGTTTTACCACAGCAACTTTACTCACAAGCTCCTATGGCAGTCTGTAATTAAATATACTGAAACTTGGACAGTAACTTCTGATTAAGGGTTACAATTAATGAGTGCAATACAAGGATGAACCGTACAGAAAGGAAAACATTCTCCCTTGTGGTATTTCAGACATTTTTTTGCAAGTCAGTGACCTCCAGCTGTCACAATACTTACACTTGGTTTTTCCCAGTATCTTTCATGGAAGGCTCTCAAAGCACTAGGGCATGTTTCACTGCCAGCAATATTTCATAACAGGAAACTTCTGTCTTAAAGGTCTCAACTTTATTTCCCAGTTCTTGAGAATGAATATCCAAATTAGAATATTAAGTAACCTTATATTTATGATGTTAGCACTCCAGATTTAAGTTCCACTGTGCTGACGTGGTACACAGTTACTTGATTTTTCCATCTCTCTCAAAGATTCTTTACAAGGCCACCAATGAAGCCTAAGTTACCATGAACTCAGTAGTAAAAAGTAACAGAACCAGATATAAGAGACTTTAGTAAAAACAAACATACAGCCATAATTTAAAGTTAGTACATAAAGATTTGCCAAATCAGGTATCAGAAGCAGAATCATATCAAATAAATGCAGGTTCAGTATTATTTAATTCAAAACAGACTTTTGTTAAGTGCAAGTAAGTTAAGGGTAAGCAGGTGCATCCAAAAAGCCAGTTCCAAGTCATACTACCTTAACAGATTTAAGCTTAAAAAAAGCAATGCCACATAAACACATAACTCAATATACACAGAAGTTCTGATTTCTTCATGCACTTTATCAAATTCAGAGCACTGGGAAAAAAATCCCAAACTTTACAAGATTTTCAGTTCATATCCAATACAGTATCATCTGTGAAATTAAAAATAAATGTTCAATGAGCTCGTATTCAAACAAGTGCTTTCTCAAGTCATAAGACAACCCACTTAAACATCTCAACTCTTTGTTATTGCATGAGCAACAATATCTATGCAGGATCACTTGCTTACATGCTTACATCTATCAATTACATGTAAACTCTTTATCTTCTCTTAAAAATAATACTGATTGCTAGATTCTCTTTTAGATTTTTATCCCTTACAACTAAGCAGTTTATATTTTTTTTGCTAAGGACCCATCATTTCTTTCAAAGTACATAAAGTGAATCCTACTTCACTATCAATATTTTTTCCTCTTCCAATTCTTGGAACAACAGAAGATTTGAGGAGTTATTTTAAAACACAGAATTTATGTCAATATTCAAACAGCAAGCATCTAGTTTTAGCACAAACAAGATAAGCCAAAAGGCAAGATAGACCAACGGGACTGTTTCCTTTCTCCTATTCTCTGTTCTTCAGAAGTGTCTCTGCAAAAACATGTCATCTCTATTGCTGCAGGTTTCCTGGGATATATTTGCAGAAAAAATAATCACAGATACTATATTTTCACATCAGAGCCTGAGACCTTAATTGCTCTGAATCATGACTTCCTGAACTTCAACAGGACTCTCATTTGTTTCAGGATAATCCAACCTCCTGGCCTAGCCAGCAAAAAGTTTGATTAGCTTCCCCTCTAATACTCAGTCATGAACAGCATAGTTTGGTCACGCCTGTTAATCTTTTGGTATTGTCTGCAGTATATGAATTGCAGCATGAAACAAAGCTGTCTAAACGGACAACAAAAAGCAGCACCAGAGAATAACCTTTGTGAAATACAGGAACAGCAGACATACACAAAATACAATCAGTCTGTGGAAAAATGTATAAAACATGAACCTCAGAGACAGACAGAAGGTGACAAAGCATAGGGAAGAGTGTGGCAGTCAAACTAGCATGCAACCAAATTTATCTGCTGGCTCTCTGCATCATCAGAACAAGAGAGCTCTGAAATCACACAGCAGATTCTATAGCAAGAACAAGCACATTTTACTGCTGTCTAGTGAGCCCCCCCCCCCCCGACTAGCTGAAGAACAGTTCTATATTCCAGGAAAAGATAACCAGATTTCCTCAGCTAGAGGAATAATCATCATGATACAGGATTTTGGAAGTGATAGGAAAATAAGAGGAAAATCAAAACGTCGCTGCTTCTAAACAAGATTTTCCAGGTATTTGCTTTATTTATTTAGGGAAGACAGAGAAAAATGAGATGTTCATAACAAACGTAGGAAATGTAAATGAATGGGAGTATATCAAGTCTAGTAAGTGAGCAAGGGAAGGCAGAAAAATACTGCAGAAGTACTATAGCTTTAATGTAAATTGACACTAATTTAATGGCAATTCTGGTCTTCATTTTCAGTCAGAAGAAATTAGACAAAAATGCTGCTTCTTTAAATGTTTGAATCATCTATTTGAAAAAATAAAAACACAAACCAAAGAACTACAGGATACTTTCTGTTGACATCATATATATTATACAAATTCTTTTACCTCAAGTATCAGCCTCTTGCTTGGTGCATCAGGCATCACCAAATTTAAAGTTTAAAACCAGGATAACTAGAAGGACAATTGTGAGATTTTGACTCCCTCCCCCACAATTAAAATAGCTAGTGTATAATCTTTTTCATAAATATAAGTTTTGCTTACCTGATGCTGAGTTCATGATGTTCTGCTGCACAGAAGGACTGGTGGGAGCTGTAACATTCATCTGGGAAAGCATGGCCTTCCTAGGATCTTGCCATGTTGTTGTTTGATCAATGTGACTAAAACAAAACAAAGCAAGAGTTAGGACAGTGATGCCTTCACAACAATGACCTGCTAGCACTGAAAGTTCAACAACAAAAGGTTAAGCCTGCCAACAATAGTGACATTCAAAATCAAGCAAGAACTGTTTGGATTCTTTCCAAGCATCACAGTATGTCAGGTTTTCAAACCCGTACTCTGGCCCCCACCACTTCCCCAACAAACAGCTGTAGTGATCAGAGCTAGAGCAATGGTGAGATGAGGTTCCACACGAGTATCATGATCTAGATTGTTGTACTGTAACTAGATGTTGTACCCTTGAAATAGACATTCTCTTCCTTTTCTCATTGATTAGTTACTTGTCATTTTTAAAACTGACTTCAGAGACTTTCAAACCAAGCCAGTTATGTTTGGAATCTCAAGCACAGTCCAGTAACTTGGCATGACTGAGTTAATTTTCAGTGCCTAGAGAGTTGTAACAAACCGGCTAGTGAGTAACCACTAGTGTTCCCAAACTTTCTGTCCATAGACCACATTCTCATATTATTTGATGGACTACCCCCCTCACCACTGACAACTGAACAATCTCTCCATGGTAATTTAAGTAACTAGTCACGCTAGAGCAGTAATATGAAAGTGATGTACAGCTGCCTTTCAACTCTATGTGAAAAGATGAGGACAGCTGGACTGTCAAGTAACCCAACTAGCCCTCTGCAGAACCTAATTACAAAACTTTGGGAGCTTAGATTTATCTGTTTTGAAAAAACTGGAAAGTACATTCAGCACTGTCATTCACAAAAATATGCAATTCAATGAAAATACAAAAGTTTAATGAATGATTACTTCACCTTTTGAGTATGTGATTAGCATGTTTGGCTAATGAATAACAAAATGCAGGCTATTCATAACAAACATCAACGTTATCTTGATGCCATTAAGCAACACTGCTCCAAGAAGTACATGCGGACAAAAATAAAACTACTAATACACACTGACTATTGACAACAAAGCTTGTTATTGATTCATTTAGAACTGGTAGCAATTAAGATTCATATACAAATAGTATTGTTCTCAGTTAGAATCCAACGCATCATAAACTTGGTACCATTCTTTCCTTACATTAATAATCCTTACAGTTACTTTTTTCTGGATTACATGGAATGCCTGTATTCATTTACTTCAGCAAAAACACAACATTTAAATCTGCAATATAAATTCTATCAGTGATCTGAGTTCAAAACTAGGTACTCCAACTCATACCTCTGCTTTGTACGCATGTCTTGCATTGTGTTGTGTATGTATCTTGGTGGATCAACGTGTATTTGTACTGAACTATCTATCAGGTTGTAAATTTTCCACCTTCTTGTTGGGATTAAATAGTAATTGTGCAGCAACTGTTCCCGATCCACAGTTTCTCTTATTTTAAAGCATAGTCAAGTTTAGGAGCTGGTACTGTATTATTTTAGACATTCTAAAGGGATAAATAATTCAGATTTGTCACCTCAACACTAGCATCTTTGTGGAAACCGACAGCTGACTTTGTCACCCCGCTCTGCACCAACGAGAAAGGAACCTACATAAGTACTGCTAGGATGTAATTAATTTGATCAATTTAATGAACGTACAGAAGGTGAATCAGGCCTATTTTCTCCTTCGAGAATGGACCCTAAGGTAACTAGGTCAAATACAGTGACATTAGAAGAGATGAATCCCAAACTTTATGTATTTGCATGACCACAACATCCAAGAGCTAATCTAAGACCTCACCATAGGTTAAACTGGACGAACAAAACAGAATATTATTTTCTTCCTGCCCTAAGCAACTAATTGCTATGCCAAGAAACTTACTGACAAAAACCTTGATTCCAATTAATAAAAATGTGCTCCACTGAATTATTAACTGTTTTTAACATGTTCTTTGATGTTCAAAAAATTGGTATTTTTCCCCAAAACACTAAATTTTGTAACTACATCATCATTTCAAACAAGTGACCATGAATAGATACAAATTCAGAAGATCATAAAATGGGGCGGTAGTCACCAAAATAATACTCATGTAGAATTATTTATCACATTCTAATCTTTGAAGGGACTTTCTGTTACAAAGGTAGAAGGTATCACTAAATCGCTTTTAAAAAAGTTCTGGTTTAAGATATGTGTATTTTACTCCAGCAAACATGCACACAAACAATTCCAGGCCAAAGAGTTACAGACACACTGTAGCAGGGTCACAAAACAGGCAGGAGTGTTGCTTGTACAAAAATATAATAGTAAACAAAGCTCTACTTTGTCTGCACGTGGCAACTACTACCAGTTTTTCCTTCTATACAGGAAACCTCCCGTTACTACAGTGTTAATTAAAATGGTGTCACTGCCATCTTAGTTTCCACAATACAGCTCATTTAATACAGGTACTACTAAGCACACTGTGTCTGTGGTTGTGTATGTTTTCTAATAGTTTATTTATAAAACAGGGTACAACATAGTCAAGAGTGCTCTATATATACTGGACTATACATAAACCTTCATACATGAGAACATTTTTTCACTTTTCTGCTGGTCCATTTTGCAAAGCAATAAAAGCAGGTAAAGATAATACAGACATAAAAACACTGCACAGTAATGCTTCACAGACTATGTGTTTAAATTACAGTATCAGCATGTGCCACTCCTCCCCTCTATTTCTGATTTGTTGTATTTGCTCAGCTCAGTTCTGGGAATGGTAGAAACTGGGAAAACACCACTGCACCGATGAGAACACATTCATTTATTTCCATTTAACTCCTATAAAAATCTATGTAACACTATGAACTTATAAAATATCTACCTAAGGTACATACTTTACAGCCTTTGTTTTTATATGCTATTTGATTGTAGAGTAAGAAACAGAAGGAAAAAAGTTGTCTCACTGCATTACAGAACCATTTTTGCAGTTAACTGTAGGAACACACTGAAAACATTCACCAGTTTTTCCAAACATATCTAAATATGGAGTAGATGAATGGACTATGGAAAAGGCAATTTTAAAAGTACCTCCAATTCTGAGCATAAAGACAGCATTATCAATTCCTCCAGACTGCTTAAGGATATAGTTAATGTTCATATGGAGTTGTTAACACAGGTAACTATTTTAGGCAACAGCAGCTTCCAACTTTTCCCTAACTGAGTATCACTTGAGAAAAGTCAGCATGTTCCTTACTTGACCAACTAAACTCCCACCAGTAGTTGTCTTAGAGCAAAAAGCCACAGAAGAAAAGTCTCAAAGTAATAAGCAAGTTGATTCTCAAAGTAAGCAAGCTGTTTACATTAAAACCATACTAACCATAAGGATGGTTCAACAAGGCAAACTCTTTGTCCCCTCCCACTCAGCTCTGTGCCTCCTGACCTACATATCCATTTCTCCCACACCTTCCCTCAAAACCTTTGTCTTCAACCCATCAAACCACAGTCCTTACGTGTATCTTACCTACTCCATATCTTGAGTTTTTGAATACTATATACACTAAGAAGCCACTCAAAACACATCACAACAGATCAGTTCTTTTCCACAACTTCCAAAGTCATGCTCATTAACTTATGGAATACAAAGCAGGCAACCCCCCACTTGAATGGATGAAACGTTTAAATAAATCCTAGTACTACAGGAAGGAAGATCTTCATTTTGTTCAATATGCAGCATGTGGACGAGGGTAACTTACTATAAACACTACATATTTCACATTATCAAGTTAAGTATGGAAACAGCATGTTCTCCACAGGTAAAGATCTTTCCTTCTGTTTCCAATAGCAGCACAGAAAAGGTCTAAATGGACATCACAAGAACTCGACACCAACACTATATTATCTTTCCCTGCACTAAACACATTTTTTCCATAGTAGCTGCATTACATGACAACTGCCCCAATCCTTGCATTCATTATCTTCTATTATGCCCTGAGCCATATCTTGATAAAGCAATACTGTCAACCTCAAAATTTTTTAAAAATATTAGCAAATTATATCAAATCAATGAAACCTATAAATCAGCTATTATGTTTAGTACAGTACTATCAAATTAAACTTAAATTCTACCTACTCACAAACTAGAATCATGGCTCTCTACTGTGTGCACAGAATAAAATGAATAAATATTCTTGGAATTAAAATCAACATCTCTAGGACAATCAAGGAATGTAAGACATTTACTTCATAGAATAAATTCTCAAATCCAACATCTAGCTATCTGACACTATCTATTATTGTTCATTTATGTCTAGGTGAAGCAATCATCATTAAATCAGACAAATGTTGTATAAACTAAGGAAAACAACTTAGACTGTACCATAAATGTAGGTCTACGGTAACAGGCCTTAGAAGAAAAAAGCTAAACCACCCAGAACACGCTGAACATGTGTTAGCAAATTTATGTCAATTCTGGTATCAAAAAGAGTGACTGTCCAAGCCATACCACCCCCCACTCTCCACCAAAAAGCACTTTCAAAGTGCTATGCATTATGAAGAGAATCAAGCTGCCTCTCCCCACCCATCCCCAAGTTTTACAATCATACACAAATTATTTACATATTGACAAGAACAACTTTAAAGAAAAATGTTCTCATTTTATGCACACAAAGCGCATTTCTGCAGTTACTAACAGTCAGAACTTCTAATTGAAAGAAATCTTTATTGGCATTAAATACTATCACATGCCTGAAGATTTGTCAGATTCCATTTCTAACCTAATTTTAAAGAGTTCGTGGCTTGAGCCTTTTTTGGGGGGTGGGGGGGTGGTTTGGTTTTTTGTTTGTTGTAGTTTAAAAATAAACCAAATACCAACAGAAAAGAAGCAGGAGATCCAGAGGCCCAAAAAATCATATTTGTTACTTTTTAGTGAAAATAACCTTTAGATGCTGATAGACTAATAAAATAAAACCACTCCTAAAACCAGAGAACTGACCTGCCTTTGCACAGTGTGACACACCTTCACATTTGTACTCCAGTTGCTGCACTGAAAAGACATGAACTGTATTATGGAAAGCCATGTCAGAAACGAACTAACACACAAAGGACACTCAAAAAAATTAATTAAATCATTCAAGAAATGCTTATGTAAGAGGCCTTCGGTTTTGATATTCCACAGTATCTATTGCAACTACAGTGTCCCTGTTGGCAAGTACACTTTTCAAGGTATGTTGAGGACTTCATTCATACAACAGAATTCTCAGTCATTACAAAACCATGACTCTCTCTTCCTTTTTTTTTGCCTTTATTAACATAAAGTCACTTTACATACTGGTGCACGTCTGCTATGTTATTTGTAGTGAGAACCTTCCTTTCACAAGAAAGGATCTTGTCAGAAAAGATATTAACATAAGCAGGCCAGAAATTGCCAGATTATTTTACTAAAAAGTGTAATAGAAATGTGCCATTAGGAAGAAAATCAAAAGACAGTGACCAGATATTTTAATCTTAGGTACCAGATGAACATACTATACGAAATTTCTGCAACAGTAAAAAAACTGAAGAGGTCTGATCTACACATAAAAGAATACAAACAAGGCAGAATAGATCATCCATCGCTTCTCTTTGCATTTGGACATGATTCTTGATAAAAGGACATTTAAAAAAAAATAGTCACAAACATTCAGAAAGACAAGTTGTTCTTCAGTATAAAAGCATCACCGTAAAAAATGATGCAAGCATCTCTCAATAAATTAATGCTTGTGTTTTACAATGTAGACAAGACATATCTTTTATGTCTGTGAGAAAATTATTTCCAGTCTGTAGTGAAGTTGAGATGACTAACTTTTATTTTGGTTTTCAGATTTTTGGGACTGTTTTAGGAATTCACTGGAAATCTTATTTTATTAAAAGCAAAACACAAACACACGCCACTGACCACATCATGACAGACCTACCAAACTGTTGACTTGGCATTGTGTACTTTTTGTATTGGGGATGGATAGGCAAGTGCCTGTGTAACACAAGCAAGCGCACAAATGAAGTTAAATCTAATTATTTGCTAATCTTGGTGTGAAATTTCAACTTTTCATTATATCCCAAATGTTAACTGCTACATTGGCAAACATGTCACCTATGATTCTGTTTCACCTTAAATGACTAAGCTACAGATTCTATTCTTTCATATTTTTTCCTTTGTCTTCCTAACCAGCTGGTTTCCTCAATCCACATAATGCATGACTTTCTGAAAGGTTTTTCCTTTTTATTTTTTTCATCTAAGATCTTTAAAGATTAGATTAATCAAGACCAGAGTAAGTGTCTCCTCATAAATGCCATTACTGAATTATTTCAGAGCTATCACCAGGACATTTTAGTACATCAGGATTTGATGTATGTACTGCAAGTCTGTTGTCCTGGTGGTGCCAGGAGAAACTGTGTATTTCTGCTCTTGAAACGACCATAAATTGTCTCAAAAAAAAAAAAAAAATCAACTTCAAACTAACCTCTTCGCCAAATCTTATACAAACTTGTCCTGTGCATAGGCAGCGTAGGCTACCTGCACAATACCCGTGTACCTATCATTCTAGCAGGCAAAGAAAACAGAGTATCTGCTTCTGCAGAGGCCTAACCTCTACAGAAGAATCACAAATGTGGTGGTCTGACCTTAGGGCAGCTGTGAAAGTGACAGTATCTACTAATTCAAGAACAGAGCTGGATGCAAATTCCTAAGAAGGGTGGCAATAGCTAGAAGGCCACAATCAGTCTGACATGTCAGATGGGCTAGGAGACCCCACAGGGGAATTTTCCACACTTTGGTTTAGAAATGGGATGAAAGAAAAAGTTTAGTGTAGAAACAACCTCAGCATGAACTGCTCTGATTACCACTCTCAAAAACTGGAGTGTAGCATGCAGAGATTTCTGGGTTATGGCTGATGATGCTCTTAGGATATTACACACAATGGAGTGGATTCAGCTTTGCCTGAGGGTAGAAGATGTGACATTCTTTGTGCACCCTTTCTTCTACCCTATTCAGTGGATTTCAAGAATTGGAAAAGATTAAAACATGAAACTAAGTCTTCAGCTATATGGGCCATTTTTAATGAGGTGTTGCTGACTTAAAAGTGAAGTACATTTCTTTGCAAATGCTGTACCAAAGTTAGAGATTTATACCTTAAGTAGCATTAATACGTTGAGATGACACAATTTTCAATTCTAAGCAGCAACAGTAAAGAGAAAAACCTGAAGGGGAAATGAGGCAGCCCTGGTAGCAATTATCTCTACCCCCAATTCAGTCCTCCATAAACACTTCCCTGAATTTGCACCATTACTAGACAAGGAGACACACTTAAAGTGGCCTCAGATCCTTTAAGGACTTTCCAACCGTCTTTGTAAATAATGAATCCAACAAAAGGAAAAACTGTTGGTCACATAGCAAGGAAAATCTCATCTGCTGAGAGATGATAGTCCACCCATTGCTTGGGAAAGCACTGTGTTTCCACTTGTCCTCTCCATATTAACTTGCAATATTTCCTTAGGTTTCAGGATTATTACAGCCTAATACATATAAAAGCACACAGCAGTAAAATCCATAACTTCTTAATCTGTTTCGCAAAGATGTCAGAAAAAAAACCCCTAAAACTCCTAACACAGTTAGCCTCTTAAGGACAACAATGTCTCTAGGCGTGACCTAATTGCCTCAAAGAAATAAAGCATAGATAAAAGTTTCCGAATATTGCTGCAATACACAAGATGGCTGTGTTTTTGAATTTTCCATATTTCTTCTGCTTGACAGGTCTTTATGCATTAACTAAACAAAGCTTGTGTTGGACTACTCCATCTACGCTACTGATGATGTCCTCACCAAAACATACCAAAGGGATACAATGACAGAAAGCATACTGATGATAGGACAAAAGACAGCTCTATCTTACTTTCAGCTTTTAAAAACATACCTTAAAAATCAATATGCAATGTGTTGTGCCACAGCTGTGATCTCATTAACTTTGAGATAGAACACAGGCAACATGCATGAGAATGGTGGGCACAAACATCCTGTTGACCAGGTGGGAAGACAGCCTGTCAGAGCTCCAGCCCCTTGAAGTGTGAAATAGAACCATATATGCTATCCTATGTAATTACAGTCTTAGGCAGCAGAAATTCATTCAACAAATTAATAGTTTTAATCTGAACTAGAACAAGGCAGTAAGAGGAACTTAAATGCCTTAAATGTCTCTGACAAAAGTCTAATTGGCGCAGAAATAGATTTTGCACACAGTCACTAATAGTCAGGCAAGTTCTTCTACAAATCCCTCTGGAATTTATTCCTAAAGTGGTTGCAGCTTGCAAGATGCTAAGAGCTACCAGAAATTCCTGAAAGCATGACCCATAAAGCCATGGACACTGTTACACAAAATAGAGGGGTTTTACAGCTACACAAAATACAGTATTTAACATTAAGGTATTCAAAGGCGCCCTTCATTAGCACTGGCCTGCATGCAGACAGTGCACAATACATATGCCAAGGACTTAATGCTAAGCTTACAGCCTGATTATAAACACCTTGCTGTTTTTAAGTTGCAGAACAGCACCACCGTTCTTAGGAAAGCACTCACAGAAAGGTCCTCACTTCAGAGTGTATAATGCTGTAATGGATGGTGGGCAGTAGGCAGTCTAACCATAAATGCATGACTAACCATAAATGCATGACTAACAGAAGAGATGAAGGCATGATAAGATGTTCAGAGGTTTGCCAAGGTAGCAGCACTTTTATTACAATGTAGTCTTGAAACAACTGGCACTTGTCAAAACAAAAATGGAAGCAATAACATGCTTATTTTTGCATTTATTATTCCTTTTCCTCCTGTCCCTCTTCCCACCCTGCACTCAAGGACATCATCTAGAAAAACAGGGCTAGTATCACAATGCTTAGAAGTATTTTAAATTGATTCTCAAAAATATGATTCTTAGATTCCTCTGTGGATTTCCCAAATAAAATAAGATTATTTTCCAGGTTTCAGAAAAGAAAGGAGAATGAGGGCATTTTCATTTCCAGGGCTTTTTCCAATACTTTGAAAACTATAAGAAACAGCAGTATTACAGAGACTAAGAAGAAAAGTCCTTGTTCTTACAGCCCTTGTACCAGTTCAGTCCTTTCCGAAACTCATAAAGGACTAATTGCTGTGATCACATTCTGCATCACCAGATTTATTTAATTTTACACTTGCCCTCTCAGTTCCACAGCAGAAAAAGAGGCTACTTTTAAAGAAAACCTCCCCCTTCTCTCCACCCTGCCCCCAAAGTTAAGAAGTTTGCTTCCCATGGCCAAGTCACTCAGCACTCTCAGAATTTATCTTTCTTTCTCTCCTTAATTTTAAATGAAAGAGATAAAGATATATCACCAAGGAGGGCAAATCTAAAGGAAGAACTGTCTCTGCTGCTATTTCAAGTGAAATTACTGGGTTTGTTTCACTTTACAGATACCCTCCTACACCCCTGCTTAGCAAACACAGAGAAGACGTTCTCAAGATACAATCATTTTGTCTTCTGTAACACTAAAAACAAGATTACACAAACACTAACTTTCACATTATTAAGGGAAGGGCAGATGATTTTCAGAAGTGATGGGCCATAGAATCTTTTATCACTTTCTTGTCCTTTTATCTCTGAGATTCTATCTCATTTCTCTCTCCTTAGTTCTTAAAAGAAGACAAAGAAAGCAGGAGGGAAATCAAATGCCTCTTTGCATGAACAGGAGCCAGGCAATTTTACGTCCCTTTCTATATACCCTATTTTTGGTTGCCTGAAGGTTTTCAAGTCAGAGAGGCTTGCCTAAGCATGCTGCAATAAAAGCTGCTATAGCCAGCTGCCTTAGTATCTAAAAGGGGTTCCTAGCAAACCTGATGAATAACCCTGAGGCTAACCACCACCAAGGAAAACAAAATATTAAGATAAAAAGATTCTTTAGGTTGTTTCCTCATTGCTCTAAGTAGGAAGTCTCAGAGGGCAGTTCAAACTGGTCGCTTGAGTGTTCAGACAATGATCACTCCCAGATGGCCTTGACAGGATGAGCTGACTCTTAAGAAACCATTGGGTAGGACCTACTGGAAATGAATGCATAGTTTTCTTTACAAAGAATAAGTGAATCTGGTTTTCTTGCCGTTAAAATCATTAATATTGACAACTATTTTTAATGTATGCTTCAGAACTGACACTTCACACCTTAAATCAATCAGCTGTTTAGGTGTTCTCAGTTTTAGTCATACAAATAGTCTTACAGACTATCTTCTCCCTCATTTGAGACTGCAGCTTAGCAAAAAACCAACTCCATTTCCTTTCTCTATACTTATGTGTTTTTTATATTTTTCTTTTTTTTTTCCTTCTTCACTTCCACTTTCTGTATTACAGGGTTTTTTCATCCCTTTTTGACTCCTTATGACCATGTGTCAGGGAGAGCTTTTTACTTTTACAATTCAGACAAACACTACGTGCAGCTGAGGTTGGAGGCAATTATTCTTGTCCCTGAAGACTTTGCAGATTGCCACGTAAAACAAAGAAGAAAATCTTCCAACAGCAAGTTGCTGCCTGAGTCAGTACTTATGAGCTACCTGCTCAGCCAACTCTAGGCAATCTTGCATACTCTATTTTTTTGCCAGCAGATTATTCTTTTTCATCTCCCATGCTTCAACCCCCTGGAGACAGATTTCCCAAGCTGCAATGCACCAGAAGCAACAGATTTCTCGGCACCCAGATACAACACATTATCTAAAGGCTATGCTTTGAAAAGTTACTTTTTTTTTAAACCCATTTAACCTAGAGTGGCAAAGACAATACAGAGCAAAAGCATGAGAAGAAATTAAGCTACTTAGATTATATCTTTTAAAATGATAGCTATAATAACTAAATGTGTAGTATACTTAAATATAATAGCAATTATATTTATTTTTAGAATCGACCTAAAAATGTTTTCAACCTAAGGATTTTCAAGTTCCAGGTTCTACATTTCCCTTCACCAGTCACAAAGAGTTTAAAGAGCATCAGTTTAAAAAGTATTTCAGAAGCACATTGTTAAATAAATAATGCAAAGTAAAACCAAATTTGAACTCAAATTTCATTGCAAGATTCAGAAGTTATCAAATGTAAATTTTCATTTCTATTTTGTTTTACAATTAAGAATTTGGGAAGGTAACAGAAACTTAAAGTTTGACAGTGAAATTGTCATCAGCAAAACAAACTCCACCTTCTTTCTAGAAACAAAAAAATACTGACTCATGTATTCTTTAAAAGAAGTCTTAATTTATTCCATTAAATCAACATAATAAATACCAACACTTCAGCTTTTATGTATTTGATTTGTAGTAATTTGATTTGCTTTCTGAGTATCTTTTGGTATAGAGGGAATTAAAAATAGTGATTATAACATGTGCTAAGCACAGGACTTTATTTAAAAGCACAACTCTTAAATTACTAACAGTTCTTAAAGTACAAATTTCATTTAGAGATATCTAACAGTTTAGTCTTTGCCAAAACTAGCAACTATGATGTTTTATCAATAAACATAGTGAAGTACTTATTTAGAAGCTGTTCAACCCTGCCCTTAGATGCAAAACAGATCACAAAACAAAAATCACAGATCTCCAACTTTCACTAAACTTCAGCAGGAGATGTATAGTAAGAGTTGAAGTCCCCAATAAATCCTAAATAACTTAAAATTATCACCTTAACTTAGTATAAGTTCCAAATTTACAATCCCTGCAGTCTTCATCTACTAGTTATGCAAATCAGCATTCAGCCATTGGGGGTGGGAGGTGGGTGGGAGGGGGCATGTGCTGCTGCAGTGGGAGAAGGGGGAAGAACATTATATTTACTTACTGGCATATATTTTTAAAAAACATGTACTCATAAAATATATTGTCTAGCATTTAAAATCATGCTTACTAGTAACAGGCCTCTCTAATACAATAAAGATATCAATACATCTTACCTGCATAAGAGATCAGAACACAGGTCACACCAGAAGTTAGTTGTGTGTCTTTTTTAATGGCTAAGTAGCTCTCCTTCCAGCACAGTCCCTCTCCACTTTCTCATAGTCCAGTTTAGAGAATTCCCCAACCCAAACTTTATGCTTGAATAGTATGGGGTTTATTTTCCGTTTAGGAAGTGAGGCCAGCTCTTAATACAAGAACTCCCTCACAGTGTTTGCTGACCATTAGTCAGCACTTCCCTGTGACCCATCCCTTTCCTCCACTCCCTTTCAGTTCCAAATGTCGCCATCATCAACTTCCAGCTTTTCCTTTTTCGCCTGTTTTAGAAATTCCCTTGACGGTGAAGAAGCTTTTTTCCATCAGTATTAAGCCACTTTGAACTCTTGGACAAACTGAGTTCCTTTAATCTCTTCTATAAGATAGACTTTCTATAGCCAACAGTCTTCTTATCACCATTCTACAGGGCTACTTTTGCGCACCAACCTGGAACCCAAATTGTTTTAAACCCCTCAATTCAAACAAAATTGTAAGTGCAAGCTCTGAAGGTTGTTTAGGTTTTGTCTGCTTGCTTGGATTTGGCACATTCAGTAGCTATAGCATATAAAATTCCAGAGACAAAGTGTATTTGTTTCACAACCTGTGTTTGGAAGGTATACTGCTACTGATCTCAGAAGTGCCAATATGTACTATCACATATCAGTCATTTCAGCAGCTAAGTAATAGGATACAACTCGTCTGAATTTTAAGCAGTGAATTAGAGAACACAGTTAATGGAACAATATTCATCCCAATTCCATGTCAACTTCTCACAAAACAAGCCTTTAAATAGGTTACCCGATGTACACGCACTGGGACAATCTGCATGAACTGAAAATCAACACACCGTTACAACATGGCTCCATCATAGGGACTCACTGTCACTGCAAACTTCAGAATATATCCACTCTTGCCCTTTAAACTCAGAAATCTAGATTGTAATCTTCAGATCAGAAGATGTAAACCAGTATCTGCAGGCAAAAAAAGGAGGATATATCGAGAGAATGAAACCCTGATACCTTTTTTAATTACTATTCCTTTGTAGTCATCCACAATTAGCCTGCTAAAACCTTATACTGAGCTAATATAATCCCTTTGGTTTGCCCTGCTCCAGTAATTTTCAACATTGTCATAAAATGATCTGTGTTTAGTGATCTGAATCAATTGCTTCTAGTCACCATGTACTGAAAGCTTTTTAAGACATGTTATTTCTTCACATCAATTTTGTATTCAGAATTAGGGAAGAAGGAAACAAACCACTCTGCTCTTCAGCTCCCAGTTTCTTAGTTTTGAACTGAGAGGCTTGAATAAACCAAAAAATAAATACTCACTTGGCTAACGCTTTCTGAGCTGTGGTTTAACACTTTATAGCTCCAGGTACTTACTCAGCAACTTCCTTCCAGAATTTATCACTCAAAGTTCAGTAGCAAACATGCACTGTTCAGTGTTATCTTTAAAATTTATTCTGCAATCACTACACAGGTGATAGTTTTAAACTTTATCTCAAAACCTTTTAAAAGTAAACTGTACATTAAAAAGAAATAAATCTATTTCTAGATACTGTGACTCTAGTTCTACAAATTGGCACATTACACCTTCTAGTCATCTTCTTTCATACCTTGTTATCCTTTAAATATATTTTCAGAAATCTATTTCTTCAGAAAATTATTACAAAATATTTATGGTCCAATGAGAACTGAAAAGGACTGTTATGGATCTGACAATATCATGTTCTTCTCTACAAGAAACCTACTTGCATTTTCATGTGCACTGAGAAGAACAATATGTAACAGCAAAACAAGGGCAAAGAATATGCTGAAGATGACGGACAAAATATCCAGTATGCAATTCAGAAAGTGGACGTGGCCCTGGAGTTGAGTGGCTCTATTTCAGAGTTCCCCTTTCTTTGTGTTCCATTGCTCCTCATCTCTGACTTGACTACTTATATTCTGAACTCTTCAGGATTGCAATCTTACCTAACACTAAATGGAGCTTGATTACAGTAGTCCTGTAATCTAGCAGTCTATCTAGCAACTCACCTACTCCACTATAAGGAACAGCTGCTTGGACAGCAAGCATCACCCAAGGAGCCAAATACCACCTTCTGTGCTGGAGCATGCACAGAGCTGGCTGGAAGCTGCTGCTGCCGACAGTGCTTCCACATGAGAGAGGAGGAGGAGGGCCTGGAGGCACACTCCTCCTGCTCACAGAGCAGGCCAGGAACTGCTCTTTGCCAATTTTGTCAGTGCAATCAATTGGGGAGGTAGGAGGCAGATGTTGGATTTGTCCCTTAAATACAGTAGCTGCAGTGAGACCATATCACACTATCAGTACAAACAATACGAATCTGCTGATGGAGTCACTCTGCTACAATTTACTTAGAAGTTCATTGGTGATGAGGGACTTCAAGCAAATCAGTTTCCTGGGTATCTTCATCAGATGCCAAGTATCTTATCTGAAAAACACTGTATATGTTTGACTAACAGATGTCCTGCAGGTGAAAACTACTGAAGAACAGTTCACACAAAAATCAATCATGTCCATGGAAAATTAATGCGCATCCTATCCAGAACTGTGTGAGGACCTAATAAACTGTTTAATTACTGAAAACCTGTAGCTATTTTGTGAGACAATGAAACTCATTTAAATTTCTGCACTTTCATAAAATTGAAGCGCACTACACTCCAAAACAATGCAGATCGGAAAACTTGGTTTACCTGGCTCCATAACTGTGGAGCTGATTATTTATTTTCAGTCATGTAAGAAAGAAGAAAAACACTGTGAACCACTTCAGCACAGTACTAGGGGTGATTAAGTAGGGAGTGGCAGAGGAAAGGATGAAACATCAAAATAAAGTGAACAGTGGAAATCTAAAAGAAGAAACATGACTTGCAGAGGAATCTGGCAATCTGGCAATATCCACATCTCTTAAGGAGCCAAGCTTCATGAAGAGAAGCTGTAGGTAGCCAAGGAAGGAGGTCAAAATCTGCAAGTTTACAAACCACAGGAAGAATTCTTGCTGAGAATGAACGAACTGTTGAGTTCACTAGACAGAAATATATTGGTCTGGGCGATTAAACTGGGAGGCAGACTCTCACTGGAATGGAAGGAAGTAGTGAATAAAAACATTATGAACCCTCTCCTGTTCTCAGGCAGAGGAAGAATACAATGCACTTCAGCTCAGGTGGAGGAATTAACTCAATTTGTTGAGCAGAAAACTATCACAGGAGGAACACAACTTACCAGAGAAACTAGCAACAGAAGGATACAGCTGCAGCTAAAGAACAGTAAAAAGAACATAACAGAGGAGAAGCTAAAAACTGATACAAAATTTTCCCAATATAAGAACAGATTTTGTTTGTTTTCAGATCTGTACAAGTTAAAATAAAAATTTACATACTTGCAAAGCAAAACCACTGTTCCTTCTATTAAGCATCTGAAATGCATTGTAGGCATCAATTGAGAAAGAGGAAAACATCATCAAAAGCTGCAAAGCAGTAAATTTTACAGTAAAAAAGTATATGCCAGCTAAGAAATGTCCACTTCTCAATGCTAGAATTATTTTTCAAGTGTTGTGCAATTCCTTCCTCTGTTTTGAAAAACTCGTCCGCTAGTGTCCCCCCCAAAAGGAAAAGTTCCCTCACTCTCACATTGCAAATCATTAGGTGAAACACTTTCACTTCATTGTAACTAGCAACAACCAAGATTTTCCCTAGTTTTGAACAGAAGGATTTTCTAAAACTATGCAACAAATATCCCAAGACCCCATAGAAATGTGTATGTATTCTATGTAAGGTGGTAACGCTGTTCTCAGCACAGAGAAAGCCAGCACTGACTTAGCAGTTTTGTGCACAAAGCTGCCCAGTTGCTCCTTGCTCTCCTTGTTTTTGCTTTGCTGATCAAAGAAGTTGCCAAGTTTTTTCTTTACCATTACAAGGCAGGAAAAATGGCTCTCCTCGGAGAGGCCCCTTGCGAAGGTCACAAAGGTTAGCTCCACAAGCCCTGGAGCCTGCTCTGATGCTGGAGTGATTGGCTGGCTTCCCTGCAGTTACCCTGCATTTCCTCTTCTTCACAATAGTGCGCTGGTTATGGAAACTAAATATGAAAGAACGTGGAGGGGGAGGAAAGAATTTCTATGGAGACATAGTCAAAAACACTCTGAAGTTCTACTTGTTTCAGCAGCCTGAAAATCTAGCATTCTAAAACATTTGATTTCCTTCTGGAAAACTCAAAGTAAAGATCTCGGCATGTACTTCCCCCGTAACAAAAATTCGAAAGAAAAAAAAAGGAGTTTGCTTTTTCTTAGAATACAAACAAATGCATACTGGTCTGCCTTGGTCTGGAAAAAGTTATTTCTTAAAATGTTTACTTGCCCCATCCCTGGACTTAATCAACTGGAACCCACAGGTCACACTCTCTTAAATGAAGCCGACTAAACAGGATTCATATTTGTAGCACCTTCCAGCTCCTGAACAATATCACACCAGAGACATTTTTAAAATCTTACAGAATATATGAAAGCTTATTTATAGGCATCAGACCCCAATTAGTTTTAGGTCCTAAAGTTAAGTAATGAAGACATCTTGGAACACCCAGCAAAACAATTGTTACATTTCAGATGGCTGATTGAAAACACTCCCCTTTTTCTATAAATTCAAACCTACCAATCCATAGGCAGCCACAACTATTTAGGTTTTTCTTAAATATAAAAAAAATTAAACTGTAGTGTATACACTGAAAACTCTAGCCACTTCGAAACATCTGCTCCTAGGAAACAGAATCAGTGTTGGTCTAAGTAGGGGAAAGTAGCATAAAATTCTGTATATTGAAGAAGGAGCTGTTTGGGGCTTCATATTTTGGGGGGGCAATTTCATGTCACTTTACAAATAAAACTTTGATTCTCAGCATTGCTCAAAAAGCTTTCTTACCACCCTGAAAGTCAAGCCAGGCTCTTTCCTCTCTATATAACTGTAGGTGTCAAGTTCTGCCTCCAGTGCCATCACCCATATGTTTGGACAGGTGAAGCCAATTAAAACTCAGTCATCAGTGTTTGATGCTGAACCCACCTCTGCA